>NC_090444.1:968660869-968990615 GCF_031143425.1 Pleurodeles waltl
TCAGAGGTTGGAACCTTACACTGCTGCTCGCAAGACTTATGTTTGGTATAAGGAATTAGCGATTCACCTGTTCCACTTGGCAAGTTTAGCGATTTTGTTGTGTTCAAGAATAGTTCTCCAGAGTCAAGGATGACATTTGTGAAATTTCAGGAGTCTGTCACAGCGAGCCTTGTTGTGCTGGAACAGGTAAGAGTTCCTAGAGAAGCAGTGGTGGAGGATGTGGCTAGATGGAAAGATTGTCACTTTGCTGAGCACATTCATTCCTCCCACGGCCAAAAAAGACTTTCCTGCTAAGAGATGTAGAGTCTGTGCTCAAAGAGGGCATCCGGAAGGAAACTAGGATGTACTGCCCTGATTGTCCTTCAAAGACTGGGCTGTGTGTGGGTGGCTGTTTCAAGAGTTACCACACACCGAAGAATTACAGGGAAATACAGTGAGTGTACACTGCTGTTTTATATAACATGTTCAGTTTTACGGTTGGCATTACTGTCATGTTTGTAGTTTTGTTCCTATTTATAATTAGTGGTTTCTTTGTTGTTTATAAACAAAAAAAAGTGATGGCGGTGTGCATGGAATGGCACTTGGCTGGTGATGTGCGTGGGGTGGTGCTTGACTGGCGGTGTGCGTGGAGTGGCGCTTGGCTGGCAGTGTGCGTAGAGTGGCGCTTGGCTGGCAGTGTGCATGGAGCAGCGCTTGGCTGGCATTGTGCCCGCGGTGGCAGTTGGCTGGCAGTGTGCGTGGAGTGGCGCTTGGCTGGCAGTGTGAGGGGAGTGGCGCTTGGCTGGCGGTGTGCATGGAGTGGCGCTTGGCTGGCGGTATGCGTGGAGTGGTGCTTGGCTGGCGGTGCCAACCAAACGCCACTCCACACACTCCTGTCAGCTGGTGTGATTGCTGTGTCAGGCATTTGGGCGTATGAAAGTGACGGTCCCTTGAATGGCGCTGTCTGTTGATGCGAGTGTTGTAATGTGCTGGGCCCGTGGCTGGCAAAGTGAATGGTCTTGTGCATGTCATGTATGAAAGGTGTGTGAATGGACTGTAAAGCGGTTGGTGCCTTGACGCAGCTTTACAGCTCACTAACTGAGTCATTGAATCCGTTTTTTGGCCTTTCAGTTATTAACAGTGCATTTCATTTTTGTGAAATCTCTTGTTAATAAAATGTGATCTACTGAACCATCACTCACCCTTGTGCCAAATCCAGCCAGTATGTGTGGTAAAAATGACAAAATCTGCTCCGCTGTAATCAGGCATCGCAGCACACCTGTGACATGCTAGGTGTCTCGGGGGGGACCCCAATGATGAAGCATGCCACCAACTTGGTTGGTAGGTGAGGGGTCTTTTTAAAATAACCTAAGTGTGTTTCGTTTCACAATTTTAGTGTTTGGAACATCACAGAAGGATGTGGATACATCAAAATGATCTATTACAAAACTACCTCTTTTTCTGAGGGGGGAGGGGCACCTGCTGTTTTTTGTCCCTGGTGCGGCAGTCATCTAGGGAAGCCTAGAAAACCCAGACATTTTTCAAAACTAGACACTCGGAGGAGTTCAGGGAGGTGTGGCTTCCATGGATCCTCCAACATTTTCTTACCCAGACTCCTCTGCAAACCTCAACATTTGCTTAAAAAAGCATATTTTCCTCACTTTTCTTTGTAGGATCACAGCACCATCACAAATTACCTACCACCCAGCATTCCCCTCAGTCTCCCAAGTAAAATGATATCTCAATTGTGTGGGTCCTCAAAGTAGAGTCAGCCTAAAAATGTATAAAATAAAAAATTGTGCTTATCAACTTGCTGTGCTATCCCCTCAATCTCTACACGTTTATGGCCTTTTTCTGTTGCAGGCACCTGGGCTACCTGCACAAGTGATGTATCATTTTTATCGACAGACCGAGGGGAACATTAGGTGGTAGGAAGCATGTACAAAGAAAAGTACAAAGTACAAAGAAAAGTGTGGAAAATGTGATTTTTTTATCTATATTTAAGGTTTACAGAGGAGTCCGGGTAAGATGATGTTGGGGGATCCACGCAAGCCACATCTCCCTGGACTCCTCCGGATGTCTAGTTTTCAAAAATATCTGGGTTTGGTAGGTTTCCCTAGATGACCACCGCACCTGGGACCATAAACGCAGGTGCCCCCCCTGGAAAAACAGGTAATTTTGTAATAGACAATTTTTATGTGTCCACATAGTACTCTGGGGCATTTCCTGTCGCGGGCACTAGGCCTACCCTCGGTGGAAGGAAATCTGTGGCTCCTCTCAGATTCCAGAACTTTCTGTCACCGAACTGAGAGGAAAAAGTGTTTTTTTAGCCAAATTTTGAGGTTTGCATAGGATTCTGGGTAACCGAACCTGGTGAAAGTCCCACAAGTCACCCCATATTTGATTCCCCTAGGTGTCTAGTTTTCAAAAATGCATCGGTTTGGTAGGTTTTCCTAGGTCCCGGCTGAGCTAGAGGCCAAAATCCACAGCTAAGCACTTTCTGAAAAACAACTCTGTTTTCTTTGGGAAAATGTGATGTGTCCACATTGTGTTTTGGAGCATTTCCTGTTGCGGGCACTAGGCCTACCTACACAAGTGACAAAATCCACAGCTAGGCACGTTGCAAAAAACAGTTCTGTTTTCTTTGGGAAAATGTGATGTGTCCACGTTGTGTTTTGGGGCATTTCCACTTGCGGGCACTATGCCTACCCACACAAGTGAGGTACCATTTTTATCAGGAGACTTGAGGGAATGCTGGGTGGGAGGAAAGTTGTGGCTCCTCTCAGATTCCAGAACTTTCTGTCACCGAAATGTGAGGAAAAAGTGTTTTTTTGGCCAAATTTTGAGGTTTGCAAAGGATTCTGGGTAACTGAACAAGGTGCAAGCCCCACAAGTCACCCCATCTTGAATTCCTCTAGGTGTCTAGTTTTCAAAAATGCACAGATTTGGTAGGTTTCTCTAGGAGCCAGCTGAGCTACAGATCAAAATCCACAGCTAGGCACTTTGCAAAAAAAAAGTCAGATTTCAATGCAAAAATGTGATGTGTCCATGTTGCGTTTCCTCTTCATGGGCATTAAGCCTACACACACAAGTGAGGTATTATTTTTATTAGGAGACTTGGGGGACCGCAGAATAGCAGAACAAGTGTTATTGACCCCTGTCTTTCTCTAAATTGTTTCCTTCGAAATGTACGACAGTGTGTAAAAAGCATCCATTAGAGAAATGCCCTGTAATCCAGACGCTAGTATGGGGACCCCGGTATTCAGAGATGTACAAATAAACACTGTATCTCAACACCTTATCTTGTACCCATTTTGGAAATGCAAAGGTTTCCTTGATACCTATTTTTTACTTTTTATATTTCACCAAATAAATTGTTGTATACCCGGTATACAATGAAAACCCATTGCAAGGTGCAGCCCCCTCATTGGCTCTGGGTACCTAGGGTTCTTGGTGAACCTACGAGCCCTCTATATCCCAACAACCAGAAGAGTGCAGCAGACGTAACAGTATATTGCTTTCAAAAATCTGCCATAGCTGCAAAAAGTTATAGAAGAAAATGTGGAGAGAAATGGCTCTTTTTTAACACAATTTCAATATTATTTTATTTTAGCTATTACTTTCTGTAGGAAAACCTTGAAGGGTCTACACAAATGACCACTTGCTGAATTCAGAACTATGTCTACTTTTCAGAAATGTCTAGCTCTCCAGGATCCAGCATGGTTTTCACACCCATTTCTGTCACTAACTGGAAGGAGACTAAAAATTCGAAGTTTTGGTTGGTTTCCCTAGGTGCCGGCTGAGCTAGAGGCCAAAATCCACAGCTAGGCATGTTGCAAAAACAGCTCTGTTTTCTTTAGGAAAATGTGATGTGTCCACATTGTATTTTGGGCATTTCAAGTCGCGGACACACGGCCTACCCACACAAGTGAGGTACCATTTTTATCAGGAGACTTGGGGGAAAGCTGGGTGGAAGGAAAGTTGTGGCTCCTCTCGGATTCCAGAACTTTCTGTCACCGAAATGTGAGGAAAAAGTGTTTTTGGGGCAAATTTTGAGGTTTGCAAAGGACTCTGGGTAACTGAACCTGGTGAGAGCCCCACAAGTCACCCCATCTTGGATTCCCCTAGGTGTCTAGTTTTAACAACTGCACAGGTTTGGTAGGTTTCCCTAGGTGCCAGCTTAGCTAGAGATCAAAATCCACAGCCAGGCAGTTTCCAAAAAATACGTCAGATTTCAATGTAACTCCTGTCACAAGCATTAGGCCTACGCACACAAGTGAAGTATTATTTTTATTGAGAGACTTGAGGGGACACAGAATAGCAGAACCAGAACAAGCGTTATTGCCCCTTGTCTTTCTCTACATTTTTTCCTTCGAAATGTAGGACAGTGTGTCAAAAAAGACGTCTATTAGAGAAATGCCCTTAAATTCACATGCTAGTATAGGGTCCCCGGAATTCAGAGATGTGCAAATAACCACTGCTTCTCAACACCTTATCTTGTGCCCATTTTGGAAATACAAAGGTTTCCTTGATACCTATTTTTCAGTTTTTATATTTCACCAAATGAATTGCTGTATACCTGGTATTTAATGAAAACCCATTGCAAGGTGCAGCCCCCTTATTGGCTCTGGGTACCTAGGGTTCTTGGTGAACCTACGAGCCCTATATATCCCCACAACCAGAAGAGTCCAGCAGACGTAACAGTATATTGCTTTCAAAAATCTGCCATAGAAGAAAACGTGGAGAGAAATGGCTCTTTTTTTCACCACAATTTCAATATTTATTTTTTTAGCTGTTACTTTCTGTAGGAAAACCTTGAAGGGTCTACACAAATGACCACTTGCTGAATTCAGAATTTTGTCTACTTTCCAGATATTTTAGCTGTCCAGGATCCAGCTTTGTTTTCACACCCATTTCTATCACTAACTGGAAGGAGGCTAAAAACACAAAAAATAGTAAAAATGGGGGATGTCCCAGTAAAATGCCAAAATTGTGTTGAAAAATTTGGTTTTCTGATTAAAGTCTGCCTGTTCCTGAAAGCTGGGAAGATGGTGATTTGAGCACCAGAACCGCTTTGTTGATGCCATTTTCAGGGGAAAAAACTACAAGCCTTCTTCTGTAGTCCTTTTTCACATTTGTTTTTAAAAAACTAACTTTTTGCTCTATTTTGGCTAATTTCTTGGTCTCCTTCAGGGGAACCCACAAACTCTGGTTATCTCTAGAATCCCTGGGGCACTGGAAAAAAAGGACGCAAATTTGGCGTGGGTAGCTTATGTGAACAAAAAGTTATCAAGGCCTAATCGCGAACTGCCCCAAATAGCCAAAAAAAGGCCTGACACCTAAGGGGGAAAAGGCCCGGCAGCAAAGGGGTTAATATAGGCAAGTATTAGTGTATTTACAATTTTTAATATACTTAATTCTGTAAAAAAATGTACAGAGGACCTCAGAAATACCTGAAGAAACTACAGGCCAAATGCAGCGCAACATTAAAAAAAAGTCACAAAAATGAAACATAGCCTAAAAAATGTAATACTTACTAGGTACTAGTAAAGTACTTTGTAAACTTATTTAAAAATATGTAAAATGAAATAAATACATTTCACCACCTATTACCACTTTGAGAAAGTGGTAATAGGTAGGAAAGTACAATAAACAATCCTACTTACCTATCTATAAGTCCCTAACACAGAACACAGCCAAAGTGAAGTGAAAATAATATCACAGCCTTTTCATTTCATTTTCTAAAAACAGTCATTACCAAATTATATAGTGGCTTGCCATCGTCATGTACCATGGTATATCGCAAAGTTAACACAGAATACCATGGCTCAAAATATAACTAATGCCTAGCTGTACCATTGTATTTAGGTACCCTTGCATCATGCATGATGTTCCATGGGCAATGCACTACTTAAGTCAGATTTACAAAGCAACGCAAGGCCACCATGCCTGGCCCTGCTTTGATTGGTTAATCTGGAGAAAAACAAGGCAGCGCAATTGCTGTTTTGTGTTACTCTGCACACCGTAATCTACACCGCTGCTAATTTTCCCATAAATCTGTATGCCTCTCCACTGTACGCTACTACACTATACACCACTCCACGGTATAGCAGTATATGCCACTCCAGTGTACACCATATGACTCTATGCCTCTCCACTGTACGCCACTCTACTAAATGTTATTCCACTCTACATCACTCCATTCTAAGACATTTCTACCCTCTCCACTGTATGAGACTCCACTATACGCCACTCCAACCTATGCAATTGCACTGTACACTACTCCACTGCATGCCAATATACTCTACCCTCTTACACTGTACGCACCTCCACTCTAAGCCACTCCATCCTACACCACGCCACTGTACGCTCCTCCACTGGATGCTATTCCACTATATACTTTCCCATTCTATGCCTTTCCACTTTACGCCACTTCGCTGTACACTATTCCACTGTACTTCACTCCACTGTGCAACACTTCTCTGTACACTATTCCACTGTATACTACTTCACTCTATGCCACTCCAGTGTATGGCACTCCACTCTATGCCACTTCATTCTACAATCTACACCACTTCATTCTATACTTTTCCATTGGACGCCTTTCAAATGTGCACCACTCCACTACATGATATTACACTATTCCCCACTCTGCTGTACTCCTCTTCATCCTACCCAACTCTACTGTACGCCACTCTACTGTACTCTACTCCACTAAATGCTATTACACTTTACGCGACTCCACTCCATTCTATGTCACTCCACTGTATGCTGTTACACTGTACACAAATCCACATTATGCAAGTCCACTCTACGCTATTACAATGTACGCAGCTCCACTCTACACCACTTTAATATACACTCCTCCACTGTATGCCACACCACTAGACGTTACTCCACTATATGCTATTCCACTGTACGTCATTCTACTTTATATCATTCAAAACTATGCTGTTCCACTGTACATCACTCCACTAGATGCCACTACAGTGTACGTTACTCTATTCTATGACACTCCAGTGTATACCATTCCACTGTACACCACTCCATTCTACACTATTCTCTTGGAGACCACTCGACTAAATGCTACTCCACTGTATGCTATTACACTCTACCCCACTCTAGTACATGCCACTGCAGTCTCCACCACTCCACTGTATGCCACGGCACTGTGCACTACCCCACTAGATGTTATTCCACTGTCCACCACTCCACTGTATGCCACTCCACTCAATGCCATTCCACTGTATGCCACTCCATTCTTTGCTACTCCAGTGTACGTTGCTCCACTACGCCACTCCACTCAACGCTAGTCCATTGGACATCACTCCACTCTACACTGCTCCACTGTATGCTATTCCACTCTACCCCATTGCACTGTATGCCACTCCAGTAACGCTACTCCACTGTGTGCTATTCAACTCAATGCCACTCTACTGTACTCCACTCTACACCATTCCACTGTACTCCACTGCACTCTACACCACTCCACTGTATGCTGTTACACTGCATGCAACTTCAATCTTCGCAACTCTACTTCCACTCTACCTCACTCCACTATACGCTATTACACTCTACCCCACTTAGAGGTGGGGGTGGGAATGTTGTAAGGGCAGGTGGGGCGGGGCTCTTGGGTAGATGGAGGGGTTGGGGGAGTCGTCTACCAGCGACAGGAATGCAAATTCCTGTCGCCAGTAGCCTTTCCGCCAGGGATTTCGTGGTGGTGCTACCGCCATGAAATCTTTGGCGGAAAGGGGACTCGTGATACTCCCGGCAGTATTGGGTGGGCCGGAGGGTCAGAGATACTGATCTCTGGTCCGCCTGTCCAACCACTCTGGTGGTATCAGCGGGGATTTGGCGGTCTTCATCGCCGGCCCATCGGAGGTGCGACCGCCACCACAGCCCTGGCAGTCTTCGGACCGCCAGGGTCGTAATGAGGGCCTTAAACTCAATAACAACTGATAAAGGATTATTTTACTCTTCTCCTTTTGATGGGCCCAAGTCATGGCATCGAACAGCCGTACTTCTAAGTAGTCAAAATGTTTGATCTGTTGTATCAGAGAGCCATCAGTTTTCATTGTGGCTCTAAAGGGCCAGTTTGTGTTTATCCCCATAAATTTCATTTTTGCTACTCCAGTGTACGTTGCTCCACTACGCCACTCCACTCAACGCTAGTCCATTGGACATCACTCCACTCTACACTGCTCCACTGTATGCTATTCCACTCTACCCCATTGCACTGTATGCCACTCCAGTAACGCTACTCCACTGTGTGCTATTCAACTCAATGCCACTCTACTGTACTCCACTCTACACCATTCCACTGTACTCCACTGCACTCTACACCACTCCACTGTATGCTGTTACACTGCATGCAACTTCAATCTTCGCAACTCTACTTCCACTCTACCTCACTCCACTATACGCTATTACACTCTACCCCACTTCACTCTATGCAACTCCAGTCTACACTACTCCACGGTATGCCACTCTATTGTATGCTTCTATACTACACACTATTACACTCTATGCAACTCCACTGTAAAACACCCCACTGTATGCTACTCCAGTATATTCTACTTCACTGTGCACCACTCCACTGTACACTACTCCACTATACGCTATTCCACTGTATGCCACTCTACTCTATTCCACTATATGCCACTCCACTCTACAACACTCCAGTGTACTCTATTCATTGTAGCCACAACACTGTATGCTAATCCAGCCTACGCCACTCCAGTGTAGTCTCCTCCACTTTACATAACTCCACTCTACAAAACTCTATAGAACTCTATACCACTCTACTAGACTCTACTACACTCTATCCCATACACTGCACTGTCCAAATTTGTACTCAACTCTAAGCCTGTATACTCTATTGTACAACACTTACTCAACTCTACAGCAGATTCCAACACTGTACAACACATCACTCCACTCTACTATATGAGATGCCACTCAATTCTACGATATTCCACTTCAATGTACATTACTCCACTCTATGAAAGTCCTCTATACCATACACCACTCAACACCACTCTACTGTATATCACTCCACTCTATGCTATTCCACTCTATGCTAAGTTGCTCTACACCACTCCATTGTACACCACTCCACTATATGCCACTCCACTCTAAGCTATTATACTCTATACTACTCCACTTTACGCTGCTCTTCTGTATGCCATTCAACTGCATGTCACTCCACTCTGGGGAGTGAGTACCTGTGTGCGGGGTGGTCACTACTGGGAGCGGGGTGGTGGGGGATTACTGGGGGTTCGGGGAGGTGGGGGTGGGAATGTTGTAAGGGCAGGTGGGGCGGGGCTCTTGGGTAGATGGAGGGGTTGGGGGAGTCGTCTACCAGCGACAGGAATGCAAATTCCTGTCGCCAGTAGCCTTTCCGCCAGGGATTTCGTGGTGGTGCTACCGCCATGAAATCTTTGTCGGAAAGGGGACTCGTGATACTCCCGGCAGTATTGGGTGGGCCGGAGGGTCAGAGATACTGATCTCTGGTCCGCCTGTCCAACCACTCTGGTGGTATCAGCGGGGATTTGGCGGTCTTCATCGCCGGCCCATCGGAGGTGCGACCGCCACCACAGCCCTGGCAGTCTTCGGACCGCCAGGGTCGTAATGAGGGCCTTAAACTCAATAACAACTGATAAAGGGTTATTTTACTCTTCTCCTTTTGATGGGCCCAAGTCATGGCATCGAACAGCCGTACTTCTAAGTAGTCAAAATGTTTGATCTGTTGTATCAGAGAGCCATCAGTTTTCATTGTGGCTCTAAAGGGCCAGTTTGTGTTTATCCCCATAAATTTCATTTTTGATGGGTTGATTTCTAGGCCCTTCTTTTTGCAAAAAGCTGCAAAGAAATTCAGTTCTGTCTGGAGGCCCATGGGAGTTCTTGAGATAAGAAGAGTATCATCTGCGAACATTGGTATCGGGAGAAATACTCCAGCTATCATGTTTGATTTATTTACTACTAAGGGAGCTTCCAAAGCTACACCCAGGATTGCCATGTGGCAATATCACTTACAAGAATGTAATTACAGGGTTGAGTATGATCCAGGGAAAAGAAATGCAGTTGCTTATTTCTTATCCAGGATGCCTCTGCAAACCATGGAAGACATATCTGAGGAAGGAGAGAAAGTTTATGTTACCGCACTGATGACTGGTGTTATGAATGGAGCATTGGATGAATGTGATTGGAAGTCAGAACTAGAGAGAGATAGAATGCTTGCAAAAGTCATGACATGGGTGACTCAGGGTTGACCTAATGCTAAGAAATGGGACGTGAATCAGTACCATATTTGCAAGTAGCTTATGAACTTACTCGTGACAATGGTTTGTTGTATACGTTGGAACAATTGGTAGTACTTTGTTCCTTGAGGACAAGGCTGTTGTAAATGGCTCATGAGGGTCATATTGGAATTAGAGCAATGAAGTGCAGAGTACAAGAGGAACTTTGGTGGCCTGGAGTGGATAAAGCCATTGAAGGATTTGTGAGGGATTGTGGTACCTGTATACTGATTGACAAGACCGAGATAACCCACCAATCTCCCTGAGGTCTCTGGTGGCACCCTCTGTGCCATGGTCTAGGTTGCCCCTGGACATAAATGGTCCGATAGAGGTTAAAGTGAGAATTCCAAGTTTGGTATGGTGTTAATTGATTATGGCCCTCATTCTGACCTTGGCGGGCGGCGGAGGCCGCCCGCCAAAGTCCCGCCGTCAGGTTACCGTTCCGCGGTCGAAAGACCGCGGCGGTAATTCTGACTTTCCCGCTGGGCTGGCGGGCGGTCGCCTTCAGACCGCCAGCCAGCCCAGCGGGAAAGAGGCTTCCACGATGAAGCCGGCTCGGAATCGAGCCGGCGGAGTGGAAGCTGTGCGACGGGTGCAGTTGCACCCGTCGCGTATTTCACTGTCTGCGCAGCAGACAGTGAAATACATGTAGGGGCCCTCTTACGGGGGGCCCTGCAATGCCCATGCCAGTGGCATGGGCACTGCAGGGGCCCCCAGGGGCCCCGCGACCCCCCCTACCGCCATCCGGATCTCGGCGGTCCGACCGCCGGGATCTGGATGGCGGTAGTGGGGGTCGGAATCCCCGCGGCGGTGCAGCAAGCTGCGCCGCCGCGGAGGATTCAATGGGGCCGCGGTACACTGGCGAGACCCCGCCAGTGGTGCCGGTCCGACCGCGGCTTTACCGCCGCGGTCGGAATCCCCATTGGAGCACCGCCGGCCTGTCGGCGGTGCTCCCGCGGTCCTCCGCCCTGGCGGTCAAAGACCGCCAGGGTCAGAATGAGGGCCTATATGTCCAAATGGCCAGAAGTCAGTGTTGACAATAATGTGAGCACTGCGTCTATAATTCAGCTATTGCAAAGAGTGTTCATGAGAGAGTGACATTCAAATGAATTGGTGATGGATAATGGGACTCAATTAGGGGCATATTTACAAGCTCCTAGCACCTCCTAGTGCCACCCTAGCATAATTTTTTTTACGCTAAGGTGGCGTCAAGGAGGCCTTATCCTGTGCCAGATTTACAAAGTGGCACAATGCAAGCATTGCGCCACTTTATAACCCATGCGCCACATTATGCCTGTGCCAGGCATAATGAATGCAAGGAGGGGTGCTCCCCTGTTAGGATGCCCAGAAAAATGGCACCATGAAATTGACTAGATTTCAGTGCGCCATTTTCCCCATCATTTTTAATGCCTGCCCACTGCAGCTATTAAAGTAACACTCCCATTGTTTTCCATCATGATTGCTGGTCTAGCACCATCATTTTTGGCGCAATTCGACCAATGTGCCACAATAGTGTAAAAAATGTTGCCACTATTGTGCTGACGTGCGCCATGGTGCACCGTATTGTAAATATAGCACTACCCAAGGTGATGTTTGGGGGCTTGCATTGGGCACACGAAAAGCGGCGCATCATAGCATCATTTTTATATATATTTATATATATCTCTCAAACAAGGCTTTGTGATCAGTACAGAGATTAAAATGTACCCCTCTACACATATGTGCAAAAATAGTGTGCTTCCCACCACAAGACCAATACCTCCTTCTCAATGGTGGAGTATGTGTGCTCTGCTCTTCTAATCACCCTTGATGCAAAAGCCACAACAGCTTCTCTACTATCTTTTCTTTTTTGCATTAATACAGTTCCCAACCCAAAATTGCTTGCATCAGTGATTATATCAGTGGCATCTCTGGTGTCATACGGTTTTGATGGTTTGGCTGAAAGAACGTCCTTTCAAATATTGTCAAAAGCATCCTGACATTCTTCACTCCACACAAAGGTTTTTCCTTTTTTTTGCAAAAGTCATTTTAATGCATTGGTTTCATTTGCAAAGTGGGGAACAAATTTAGAAAAAAAAAACACCAAACCCATGAAGGAACTCAATTAATCTTTGTTAGTTGGGGGTGGAGAATCCTCAATTGCCTTTATCGTTTCATTTTGGGAGTAACCCCACATTTGGATATGTGATGCCTGAGAAAGTCAACCCTCTTCTTCTCAAATTTACATTTGTCATGTCTAAGAGCCAAACCCCTACCTTGGAAAATTTGCAAAACATTGCGCAACCTTTCATCATGCTGCTCCATGCTGTCACTAAACACAAGTAGGTCATCTTGAAAGTATCAAACCCCAATACAGTCTTTGAACATTTCTTTCATAAGATGTTGAAATACTAATGAGGCTGATGCCAAACCAGATGGCATGTGGTTATAACGATAAGCACCTTCTGGGGTTACCAAGGACATCCAGTGTCTCTATTCCTGACCTAATACAACCTGATGATAAGCAACAGACATGTCAAGCATGATAAAAATAGAAACTCCTTCTAGTTTGCTCTGCATTTCATTTACATTAGTAAGAGGTTTTCTGTCTGCCCAAATACATTGGTTCAAATCACACACATCAACACACAGACATAGTGAATACTCACCCTTGCATGCAAGTACCACAGGAGCCAACAATTTTGATCCCTCTATCAGTTCAAGCACATCCAATTCACGCAACTTGTCCAGTTCATTTCATAGATCCTCTTTTAGGAATAATAGTACTTTAGCTATTTTGTGTGTAACTGTTAGTGGTGAGGTTCCTGATTTTAATACTATTCTAAGCTGGAAGCCTTTCAATTTCCCAAGGTGTCCGGTAACATGTCGGGAAATTCAGTTACCCACTGATTTTCATTAGTAAGGCTCATACATATCAATATAGATTTTGATATCACACATTCAGGATGGTTGGGATCTAAGCTTAAATCCAGCTCTCCTTGATCATTCCAGCCTAAAAGAATAGATCTCACATTTACTACATAGAATGCACCCAGCACTTTTTTTCCTATCAATTTCTAACACACCGTCAAACTATCCATCTATCTCAATCCTCTTTCCACTATAAGCATAAATTGCAATACTGAGTTCCTTAAGCTACTGTGGTATAAATTTCTTTAAAACTTCTGGGCCAATTAATGTAAAAGGTAACCCAAATTCAGCCATCAAGAGTATACTCACACAACCGATTGCAATACTGCAATATGGGGGTTTACGTCTGCATGATTTCAACAATGCAATACTGCCATCCAGTTCCATTTCACTCATGACGCCAGAAAAGTCATTCATCTTTGTATTATAAGGTTCCTAATTCACCTCTATGGTTAACACCAAGTCACTCCTGTTTTCATCTTCATTCTGCATTCTCCACCAATTGAAATACTGTCACTCCGCATGCAGAACAGCATACCCTCACAAAATGACCCTTACGATTACATTTGTAACATGTTTGAAATAAAGCAGGATCATTTTTCTTGAAGGCAACATGTGTACGGCTACCACACCTAAAACACCTATTACCATCATATAACTTATTCTTGTCTCTTCCCTTTGGCATAATAGTAATCTTTTGTTGTCCTAGCATTCCTGCGTTCATCTTTTGACTTCATACTTCATTCTGCTCCTCACCTAGTCCAACAGGTTTTGGTATTTCCTTAAAATATGCATCAGAGTTCTCAATTGCTCTTGCAGTTGTAATGGCAGATACCAGGGGCTGTTTTATGCACATGGCGCATTTTACTTGTTTGAGCCAGGCACAGCTTTAAAAAAGTGCACCCTGTGCAAACAGGAAGAATGTGCTGCCCCCAGGGCAGCTGTGTACTCACACTGCCCTGAGGCAGTGTATTAAAGTGAAAAACAGAGCATCTGTTTTGAAGCCGCTTCGTGTTTCACCATGCAGGCGGCAACCTGCCTGCACTTTTAAGGATATTAGAGAGCTCCTTGAAGTTGGGTGCAGTGAGTGACTGCACCCACCTGCAAGGGGACGTCTGGGGAGTTCAGAGAGCCCCATTGCCCCCCTCCAGAGGGCTGCCATCATGAGGTGCACTGTCAGTGCACCTCCTGACAGCTGCTTTGCCTCTGCGCCCACGCCTATAAAACGGCACCAGGGCAAAGGGATTCCCTCATTTGCATAGGGCCACATGCTATATTGTGCCAGCACTATCAGTATTACAGAAGGGCCGCACATGTATCTGAGGCCCCTCCTTTGAAACCAAAGTGCCCCAGGGGCACACCAGTTTGGGCGCCCCTGGATCAGGATCCTCTGTAGAAAGTAACCATTCTTGTATCTTCTTATTACAAGTTTTTTCAATTAACTGAACTCAAATAATTTCATCCATGAATTCCCATCAGATACTGTGATCTGAAATATTATTGCTGCCTTTTAAGTCACAGTAATCATCTATAAATGAAAAACTTTGCATTTTGTTATTTAAAACTTTAACAGGTTCATTCTAAAGTGGTGCACTGAAAGTCTATGTTAATGTGCATTCAATGTATTATAAACGTTTTTAGTGTTGTGATATAGCCCTAGAACGTAATGTATACCAATTAATTCAATTCCATGTGATTCCTTATCATGTTAATTATTAGTTTGAACTAAAATGATAATTATTTTCATAAAATAAATGTTTTAAAAGGTACATGCAAATGTGACAAATGCAGGTCAACACTATAGCTAATGCAATGTATTAACAGAGTTATTTAATTTTAAGTCTACTGTAACATGAACACTAACAAGGCTTATTAATGATGAATTTATAATTTTGGCATTATATGTGCTGTAATTGATTTAAATGAATGTGTAATTTTAATTAATTTTAGTAAGTCTAATTGAGGCCTGCAATGCTCTGTTTTCTGACTGTGTAGAAAAATGTTTAGTCATTCTTGCTAACTTATAATTTCTTTCAGACCTCATTCCCATGAAATGCTAGTTTGGAAATACATGTCCTATTGTTATACACACAGTGGGCCCGTGAAACTAACCTTACATCTTGAATCTGGGACACCAATGAACTGTGGAAATGGACTATATACATTTGTTTCAACCCGTACAGATGAGCTAAGATGGATGCCTTTCCCATTATGGACTTGGGAACACGTCCCGATGTTGCAGTTCCATGTTGCATGATGGAATTTGATTTGAAAGTTACACCTTCTGAGTCATGTGGAGTGATGGATGAGCAAATCATCTTGCACTTTAGGCTTTAATTTACCATTCCCCAGTTGAATTGACATGTATTCTTTCCTGGACTCTGAGAGGTATAGATCTCTCTACCCTTACCCTTCATTCCAATGCTTTGCTGAGACTTAAAATGTTTCCCCTGACCCAAGAAGAAGACTCTTGACTGAGCTTCTGAAATGCTGAGTCCTTCCCTTTTTATTTACTTTTTGCCTACCTTGGTTAGTCACTTTTTCCCTCAGTTATTTTTCAAAATTATTTTTGTCTTATTTTTCTTTTTTGCCATCAAGTGTTTTAGCCCAGCACGTTAATCTGAAACTTGCCAATTTGTGAGGTTTTCCCCTTTGCCCTTGCTAGCTAAGCTTAGATGACTTTTAATTTGTCTTCATGCTTAAAAGAACTGGACAATGCTTGTTCACCGAGCACCAATTGATTCTGTTATTGTTATGCATTGCTGTAATTGAGCGTTTAGTCCTGTTGATGTTAATTCGACTAAACTTTTATGACTCCTTGGTCAAGCCATGGTGATTATCAATCTTTATAGTTTTGCCTTGAGAATTGTTTACATAATTTTGAGTCTGAGTTTGTAATAACACCTTAACTTTATTCCTCACTGGAGTTTTCCTTGTGTGACCAAATGGGTCATACTGGTAGCCTAAATTATTGTTTGAATTGTTGATGTCTTGTGTCTCCACCCCTTCATGATGGGTGCAAAGACCCATTGACCTTGTTAAGAGCACCCTCCTCATTTGACTGCAGTTTCACTTCAAGTAAAAGTGAAATTCTCAATTAAGATCTGCCTTCAGGGCCTAAGTTGTGAATAAGTAAACCTTTCTTTTTCTTATTTGTAAATGTCTCTTCATTTCTCCATCATTAGCATCCAGATATGCCTGGAATACATCTTTCTAATATGGCCAGTCCACGGGAGGTTTGCCAGAGGATATACAAATAAGTGAAATAAGCTGGTGACAACATAAGCTCTGGGATAAATGATGATCACACAAAACATTTTATAGTTGCTCATTTCAATACTCTTAAGATAGGTAGCCAAAACTGAAAATAGCAGCCTGATTTAAAAATGTCTGCAAATTGAGCCCAAACAAAAATGGCAGGTTGTATGTTGTTTAAAAATGTGTCTATCAACTTGGTAAACAATTACCTCAAACCCTTGAGTTCTACAAATGGTACAGGCCTATAGTATACATTTATATAAAACTCCCTTCTAACATTCATGGCCTCAACCCGTAATGTTTTTCAGATACAGTCCCATTTGCTGCAAGCAGAAGTTCAATCTCTACTTTCCAAAAGAGCAAGGGAACTTACAATATTCGAAACTTCCGGTTTCATAAGTGCAATCTTTCTAGTTCAAAAGATGTACAATAAATTTCACCCTGTGTAAATCAAAAATCCCTCAACAACTTTGTTGTACTATTACCACTTCAAAATAGAGATGACTGTTCATCTCAGAAATTCACAGTTACAAAACGATTGGATGGTCGATTTGGATCATCAGAATGCATATCTAACTATTCCAGTGCATTTGCATTACAGAAAGTATCTTCAATTTCAACGGGGAAATTCAATCTCCCAATTCAAAACGTATCTTTTAGGCTCTCTTCTGCACCCTGGTGCTTTACAAAAGTTATGAAGCATGTTGTGGCTCAGTTAAGAGCTCAAAGAATCTATCTAGATGATTTTATTTTCTTTGGCTCAAGATAAGAATCAACAACAGTCTCAGCTGGACAGTTGTATTCTGTTATTACAAAACCTCGATTTCCTGGTGAATATTGAAAATCATCTCTCATACCTTCAACTCAAATAGAATTTAAGTGTTTTCTCATAGACACGAACGAGTCAATCCTGCAACTTCCACAAAAACAGGTTCCTTTCATAAAGACAGAGATTTAGCATTCTTTACTTTTTCAACTAATTTCTTTAAGACTTTTGACTTATTTGGAAGGCATTTCAGCCTCTTCTATTCAGGCCATTTTTCCTGGCCCTCACCGACTCAAGATTTGTCATCTATGCAAAGGTATTTCTTATTCACAACTAACACTTTTAGAGCTGGAATCCCAGGAAGCGGTTCAGTGGTGGCAAAATCAATTAGATGCTTGGAATGAGACAGCAACGTTTTATGTCGCACCAGATCTTATTTTAAAGTTCGATGCAAGTCAAACTGGTTGGGGCGCAAGATATGATCAATTTTCAACTAGAGGCACATGGTAATCTGTATATTGCACATAAACAGTTTAGAACTGCTTGCAGGTTCCTTTGCCATTCGAAGTTTCACAAAGGACAGAATTGGTTGCTCAATTCTGCTAAAAATCGACAACCTCTCAGTGGTAAAATGCATTAGTGGTCTGGGAGGAACAAAGTTCAAACCTTTAGTGGAATTAGCTTGAGTTTCTGGGAATTCTGCCTTAAGTGGAAAGTTGTGGTTCAAGCATAATACCTTCCGGGAATCCTCAGCACCATTGCTGATTATTGGTGCTCCAGGAATCTCCAGGATTCCAGCAACTGGTGTCTTCATTGTTCTATATTCAAAAAGATTTCTTCACAGTTCATTCCAATGTCAGTAGATCTGTTTGCCTCCCGCTTAATCTCCCAACTTCTTCTCTTTTACAGATGGAGACCAGAACCTCTGGCATAAGAAACATATGCTTTTCTTCAGTCTTGGCCCAATCAATCAATTTCCACCATTCAAAGTGATAGTTCAAGTCTTGGCTCCAATGTGTTAGCAACAAACCAGTCAAGTAAAAAAAACGTATTTTTGGCAGGCACAGCCTTAGTACCCTATAGTCCTAGTTTTATCTATAAATTATCCAATTTTCATTCTGTCCTTTCCCAATCTAGTCTGAATCCTCTAGGTCTTCATCACAACATGCTTCTCAACAAACTCCCTTACATTGGTCACCTGGAAGGTTTTGGGTCGGCCTGGAGAATCTCAGATATTTCGACAGAGGCTCCTCCACTTATTAAACAATCATAAGCTCCAGTAACAACTAAATGTTGCAAAACAGCCGGTTTGTATGGAATAGCTGGTGTGTGGACAGGGATTCAGATACTTTTTCAGGAGATGGAACCTTACTTGTCCACTTTCTAGCCTCCTTGGCTTCTCCAGGGAAAGTTTATCGAACTATCAACACTTGTAGGTCAGCTATTGGAGCAGAACATGGCAGAGTGAACAACAGACCAGTTTGTGAACATTCATTAATATAGGTTTTCATACAGCACACATTCTGAATCAATATGTGGAGCTCTGAAGCAGTTATTTTGGAACCATCTGATAATTTGGTCAAGTGAGTATGCTGGGAGTTAAACCCAGTTTTCCTGGTTTGCATTGTGCTATTCAGCCACTGGATGCCTGCTTCTTTCTATTCCTTTACCATCAAAGAACAATGCTTTGTGTGTAATTAGTTCTTGATCTAAATTAGTACAGTGTGTTTAATAAATACAAATATCATTCATACTTGTCAACATTTGGGAGCAGAAAAGATGGAGGCTTAGTGAAAGAATTTGGATTAATGAATTGCCCCATTAACTTGCATAGCAGTGGAGGATTTTGTAAATGGGAGACAAAAAAAATAAACTAAGATGTTTTGGCTTGTCAGTTCCCATGTAATATGGGCTGAGTCAATGCCTTTAATTCGATGTCAGGACCGGAGGCTCCGATTAGGCTTCTCTTTTGTTTACTACCAAAATTCTGCAGCCATCCACAATTAAAAAATGACATTAACCATGTATCACAGTACACATATATCACATGCCTCAATCACAGGAGAGCAGCCCGATACGTACAGAATGCCACCATATTGTGTCTTCTTTCTTTGTTGCTTCACAGCCAGATAAGTACCTTTATATGCTATTAGATTCTGATTGCATTGTAATATTCCTTGACACAGCACTTTGTTCAGCGTACTGTGCCGAGTGATATATGTTTTTCCTCACAAAAGCAATGTAATGTTGCATTTCATTGCTTGCATGTTTTCATTGCTTCATATAATTTTGCAGATGGGTTTTTATTAATACACGCCACACAATTCAGCGCACATCCTACTTTTCTCCCCGTGTTTTCTGACGTTCATTGTTTAGGCGGTCAGCATCTCTTGCCTCTGTGGAGCGGAAGCGGAGAGTGGAACCATCGCATTTCTGACAAGCGCAGCCCTTTTTCTATCTCTGCATCAGTGCCACTACGCGCATGTGCAGAATACACACAATGCTCGTAAAACTTGCTTTGGAGCGTTCACGTTCATACTGCACACTGTGTGGCCCCGTTTTTCACTGTGTGTGGCCTTGTTGAAGTAAGCCTGAGCAAGGCCTACTAGTGCAAGGGGTTCACCTTTCTCTGCACAAAGTCCTCAGACCATGTAGGAAGAAGTTGGCACAGGAACTGAAATAAAAGACAAAGTTTATTAACCTTATGAGGTGGTACTACAGTTCAAACAGCACCCTTAGGTAATGTCTGAAGTAGCACACTGAACTGAGAGAGCATGGTCCTTTTATACCCATGCAGGGGCTAAAAGGAGGTGGTACAATTATAGAAGCAAGACTTGTATACATGTAAGGTCATATGGAAAATGCGCAGTCGACAGGTAGGAGGAGCTAACAGTTTTCATGGACTAACAGCTGCAGACCTTACTGAGCATGTGCGAAAGTGGGAGATGCTAAATATAACTTGTCACTAGGCAGATTTCAAGAGTAGTTAACAGAAAGGTTGGACAGAGCACATGGTGAGCACATGGCAGCATGTGGCAGAGAAAATGGCTGCCATGTATACAAAATGGATTCCACGAAATGTTCACAATAGTTACTAAATACAAGATGTCTTCTGCTAATGCTTAATCTAATCGCTGTTAAACTACAACAGCCTGATATTGGTCCCCTTATACCATGATTGCCTTGGAGAACTGGGTTGTATATACATTTGAGGCAAGCTTTGCCTAGATTGTATTTCCAGGGAGCTCCCTCCACATTTTTTTTTTTAAGCAGACCAATTTGCCTGGCAGGGGTGGCACTCCGCCTTTCTCTCTTGGATTCTTCCTTTCATCACAATATTACTTTTCAAGAGAATGGCACAGTGGGAGCCTTCTGAGTATTATGGGGAATATTGCGCTGATGATGCAGACAACCAATTGGAGATGGATTTATTTGAGGCTTTGGACTGCAGGGTGCAGCAATCAGTTAATGATGGCATTGTATGCTCGCAGGCAAGGTTGGCTCCCTGGGCAACCTACTTCTTTGGATTAACCTGCCCCAGCAGGTAAAGGCAAAGTCAGTGCTAAGTCCCAGTCTGATGTACATGCAGAGGCCTTTGATAGACTGCACCACAAGAGAGACAGTGAGCATGACTATAGCGCCCCCCCCCCACCAGGGTTGGTCCCCTCCCTCTCATAGTCCTTTATCATCTAATTATCAAGGGCCTGAATCCTCTCACTCAGATGGCAATGACAAAGCAGACAGGCCGGTGCCAGTAAAAGAAACGTGTGGCTTCTTACAGACCTCCCTGTGTTCTTATTTTTGAGCCCAAGGAAATAGTTAATCCAAGAGCTTCCAATTGGATCCCTCCTCCATAGGTTGTGCATATGCCCAGTCACACCTCCATCAAAGCTTCAACAAAGAAGTTTGCGCCCGCCTGTGAGCAGAATGTCCTCGCCCAGATTTAGAGGAGAAGGTTGCTGACACTCTGGAAGTAGACCCAACTATGGTCACATTCATGAAAAAATATGCAAAGGACCCAAAGAAGGGCCTGAATAGAGCAAGGTGTAATTGCAAGGATAAGCTCCTGGACATGGCTGGACCCATAACAAAGATTCTTGAATTAGCTTATCATGCCAAAGAGTTCAATTCTCCTCTGTCTACTAATGTTTTGATTGGTTGGGCGCAAAGACCTATATGACAACTAGAAAACACCAGCTGTGCTGTATCTACTGAGCATTGGAGATCTATCTTGGTGTAAATAGACCCGATACTTAATGATTTAGCCACCTCAGAAGCTGGCCCTGTAGCCAAAGGTATGTTATTTGGAAGACTTTTTGTCAAATAACTTGCTAGAATTTGCTCCACTTACTCCACTATCGACAAAGCTCAGACGTCCCTTAAAAAAGTGTTCAAGAGAGGCCTTTCTGTCAGGGCCGAGAGCTATGAGGACACGCACCAGGCCGAAGTTCCTTCCAAGGTTCTCAACAAGGCTACTACCCTCAAGGTAGAAGTGGCAGTTATGGGGAGACAATGACTCTACTTTATACCCTACTCGTTCTAGTGGAGGCCATCTTCCCAACAAAGCTACCATTGTGGACAACAAGGAGCGATGCAAGGTGCAGGATATTCTGGTGAGAATTATTTCTTTTTCAGAGTAAACTTGGGGAGAAGAGTGGGTATATTCCCATACAACTGGAGACAAATTACCTGGGATTGTTGGGTCTTAGAGACCATTCTAGGTTTCAAACTAGAATTTTACTGTACTCCAACTCAATTGAATTCACCAAAGCAAATGTATTTTTCCCAAACAGAACAGTCTTTTATAGACTCAGAAATCCATTTTCTGTTAGACAAAGGAGCAGTATGTTATTCTACGCCCCACCCCAAGCGTTTCATAAGTCCCATTTTTCATATAGAAAAGAAAGGAGGTGGTTATCATCTAGTACTAAATCTCAAAGAATTCAATGTCTGAATTTATACAAGCTTTTCAAAATGGAAGGCATTCACATGCTCAGAGATATCTTGCAGGAAGGTGACTGTATGGTCGGAATGGACCTGAAGGATGCTTATCTTTCCCTCCATATTCTTTCTCCGTACAGGAGATTCCTTCAGTTCCTGTAGCAAGGTAATTGTCTGTAATTCGCATTCCTCCCTTTCGGGCTGTCTTCAGTCCCTTGGTGCTTTACCAAACTGATGTGACCAGTTTGTGGAGTCCCTCAGAGCCTGCGAGGAGCATCTGTTTGTGTATCTAGATGATCTTCTGTTGATGGCACAAGATCCCTATACGCTCCTGAGACATCTCTCCCGGACCATCCAGCTCCTTCAGAGCTTGGGATTTATAGTCAACTCTCAGAAACCACTGCTGTCCCCTGTCCAGATGATAGAATTTCTGGGTTTACAGATAGATTCAATTTGCACACACTTGATTCTTCCCTCCCAGAAGATTTGCAACATCAGGCAAGAATTGAGGTTTGCGTTGTCCAAACAGGTTGTATTGTTGAGGTCAGTCGCAAGGATTGTGGGTCTCGTAGCCTCATCGATTCAAACCATCTTTCCGGGACCCCCTCATTATAGAGATCTTCAGAGACTAAAAAATCAACAAATGAGGAAGGGCCCCTATTACTTAGAACAAATCACCCTTTCGGACAAAGCCAGGACAGAGATAACTTGGTGGTAGGAGCACATGGAGTCCTGGAATGGCAAGGCCATTTTCGGCACTTCCCCGGAGGAGGTGATAGAATCGGATGCCAGCCGGTGGGGCTGAGGAGCGAGATGTGTATCTCTCTCGACAGGGGGTTGTTGGTCGGAAGCGGAGCTGGATCTCCATATCAATTGCCTATCGGGCTCGTTTGCAATCAGGAGTCTCTCCTCCAGAAAACAGATTGTTGCGAATTGCTGACGATGGACAACATCTCAGCAGTTTGATATGTCAGCAAGCTGGGAGGAATTAAATCCTTTCTTCTACCAAAGATTGACAAAGATTTTTGCACTTCTGTCTCAACCATCGGTTATCCAGCACGGCGGAATATCTCCCAGCCCAGAAAAACACTGACTGGAACTCTGGTTACTGATGAGATTTCAGCGACTGGAAACTGAATCCATCTGTGGTTCTATGTATTTTCAGTTTTTGGGGCCGGTGCAAAGTGGATCTCTCTGCATCATCTCTCAACCGTCAGTTTGTCAAATTTTTCAGTTGACGTCCGGATCTGGAAGCCCAGGTGATGGATGCGTTTCTCCAAGACTGGTATCAGTTCCAGGGTTATGCTTTTTTCTCATTCCTGATGATTTCCAGGGTCTTGATGCAACTCAGAAGTCAGAGATGAGAAATCATTCTTGTGACTCCTTTTTGGAGGGCTCAACCTTGGTTACCGGAAGCCCCAGCTCTACCAAGTGCTCCTCCAGTTCTTCTGCTTCCCCGACCAGATCTTCTATTGAACTCCAGCGGGCTTCATCATCCCTTAGTCCTATCAGGCCAGCTCACGTTGATGTCTTAGATGGTTTCAGGGAACAATGGTATACCCAGGCATTTTGCAACAACCTGCTGACTTCATTAGACAGGCATGGGCAAGTGGTCTCCACAGGTGAGGAGATGATGTGGTTGGTCTAACGAACGGGGTGTCGATCCCATGGGGGCAATGTATTGCATGGTGATCAATTTTCTCTCTGAACTAGCGTCATCTGGTCTGTCATATAGGACAGTGAATAATTTTAGATCTGATATTTCTGCTGGTCATATTCTGGTTGAAGGTAAAGCAGTTTGTGAACACTCTGGGCCTGATTACGATTCCGGCGGGCGGCGGAGGCCGCCCGCCAGAATTCCGCCCTCCATAATACCGCTCCGCGGTCAGAAGACCGCGGAGGGTATTATGAGTTTTTCCCTGGGCTTGCGGGCGGTCTCCAAAAGACCGCCCGCCAGCCCAGGGAAAAACTCCCTTCCCACGAGGATGCCGGCTCGTAATAGAGCCGGCGGAGTGGGAAGGTGTGACGGGTGCTGTTGCACCCGTCGCATATTTCACTGTCTGCAAGGCAGACAGTGAAATACATTTTGGGGCCCTCTTACGGGGGCCCCTGCAGTGCCCATGCCGTTGGCATGGGCACTGCAGGGGCCCCCAGGGGCCCCGCGACTCCCCCTCCCGCCATCCAGTTCCCGGCGGGAGAACCGCCAGGAACTGGATGGCGGGAGGGGGAGTCGGAATCCCCAAGCCGGCGCAGCAAGCTGCGCCGGCTTGGAGGATTCCTTGGGGGCAGCGGGAAACCGGCGGGAGACCGCCGGTTTCCCTTCTCTGACCGCGGCTAAGCCGCCGCGGTCAGAATGCCCCGCGGGGCACCGCCGGCCTGTCGGCGGTGCCACCGCGTCCCGCGGCCCTGGTGGAAGTAATCCGCCAGGGTCGTAATGACCACCTCTGTGGTTTGCAAGTTAATGAGGGGTATTCAATGTCCAGTCCTCCTATACCCAACTACTCATCTATTTGGAATGTTAATGTTGTGCTTAGGTTTCTGGGATGATGGCCAGCAAACAGGGATTTGTCACACAAACAAATTTCAGCTAAATTGACTGTTACTATGTCTAATTTCATACAAGACAGTATGTGATGTTTGTGCTCTAGATTTGAAAGGCAGAGTATTTCCCTGAAGGGTGTGACGTTCATCATTATGCGCCATACCAAAACTAATTCCAGGTCAGTAACTTATCCAGTCTTTCCAAACATTTCTCAATTATGTGTTGTTCAATGTTTGAAAGACTACGAGGCTGTTACTTGCAATCTGAGACAGGATTCTGGTGGCCAACTCCTTATTGCTCTGCAGAAACCTTTTAAACCTGTATCAGCAGCTACTGTAGTGAGGTGGATGGGATGGTTGTTAACTGAAGCTTGTGTGGACACCTCAGTTTTTGGAGCTCACCCTGCAGTGGAGCCATGGCATCCATATCATGTGTCTTAGGTCTCGCTTATAGGACATCATGAGAGGGGCAGATTAGTCTACCGATCTACATTTAAAAAATGTTACCATAAACCTTTTGTTGTTGTGGCATCTAGTTTTGAACTAGCATAATCGGATCTTCTGGTCCTGACACAGAATTAAAATTTGTCTAGCTTATGCGTCAAGAATTTTCAATTCTATTAAGGACACAGAGGCGAGGATTATCCCACCCTTTAATTGCATTCATTGTTAATAATTATTGTTAATAATAGAAAATATGGATGCACAATTAAGACGATTTGTTCTCCCACTCTATTAAGATTTTTATGCAGTATACTGTATTGCCTTTTTCTTTCTGCAGGCTTTACGATTAGCAGGGGTGGCCCCTCCCTGCCCTCCACGAGAAGCAGAGGAGCGTCACCCCGCTACAAAAATGCCCCAAAGCTGAAAAATAAATGGTAATAAACTTTCTTAACTACTAATTTGTTTTTCAGTACTCTGTCCTGAACCGAGTGTCAGGATGGGGTAGGGCAGTAGCTGCTGAGTGACAGCAGCAGGGAGCTGTGCACTTGTTTAAAGCGTGCATATCCCTTTGGCTGGCCGTCTTGCGACGGCCAACCAGACATATGCATTTTAAACATCTCTAACCCAGCTGTCAGAAGACAGCTGGGTTAGTGAAAGCACAGGTCTCCAGTGCTCTGGGGAGCCCTGAGAGAGCCCTCTCCCACCAATCCTGATGCTGGTTTCATGCTGGTTATCAGCATTAAACCAGCATCAGGAATTGGTAGCACTGTTTCTTGGTCCCCTTGCCATGTTGAAGCCACGACGAGAGGAGGACGCCATGAGGAGAGGGAGACCTGTTGCAGGCAAGTAAGTGCCTTTTCTTTTTTTTTTTTTTATATTGTTATGGTAGCCCCCTTGCTGTATATAGAAACCAGCTGCCACTGACGATTATTGATCTTTTTGTTTCAGGAAACAACCAGAAGAATGGTTGAAATGTTCATATCAAACTGAATCCGCTGAGATCCCACAGGAAGGAGTCCTGTTGACTGAATCCTTCTTTGCCCTTGGAGTTTCCCGTTGACAGCCTGTTCCTGCTCTTGTTGGGCTGTTGGTCTTCCTGGACGGACATTATTTGAAAGTTGTCTGATCCATATTTGGATCACTTTGAACTGATGGTGACTATGCATTTTTCTGGTTGGAATTTTTCTGTACTTATGAAACTGTTCAACAAAGAAAGAGGTCACAATATGGTGGCATTTTGTACTTATAGGGGTTGCTCTCCTGTGATTGGGACATGAGGTATATTTGTACTATGATACATGGGTAATGTACTATTTTTGCTGACTTTATTGTGATTGGCTGCTGAATTTTGGTAGTAAAGGAAAGAGAAACATAATCCTCGCCTCAGTGTCCTTAATAGATTTGAAAATTCTTGAACCGTAAACTAGACACATTTTTATTCAGACCGAGCCAGGCTCAAGTCTTGCTTAGGTTTCCCACTTTAAGTGCCAATAAGACAGTCACCATTGTTAACGCTGAGTTACTAATGAGTTTTAATAATTAATATTCTTGTATTCTGAGTGTTGAATTTGCGTAGAAAATGTATGAACTTAGAGAAAAACAATGCACGCATTTGAAGGTGTGCCTACCGGAGTGGCCATCAATGTTCACAAAGTGTACCTATTAATGGCTTATTAATATGAAATGTTGAGCTTATGTTTGATTAATGTAGTAATATGTCATATTAAGGGTTATGCATTATGTATTAGCTTTATTAATCGTAGGCCTTAACTTAGTGATGTCTTGGCTAAAATGGATGCTTAGAGAATTAAATTGTGATTTTCCACTGTTCTGACCATGTTCTCGTAGCAGAAGTTCTTCCTCTTGAGAAACTGCTTGCTAGAAGATGATGTAGTTGCTAGTGGAATAATGTTTAATATAATGTGTGGTAGACTGACCTTCCCTGGAGAAGACAATGGATGCACTGACTGGAGTATAAGCTGCAACAATATTGATACCTGACTAGCCGAATGACGGGTGCGGGAGAAGAGGAACCAATCTTAGACTTGTCAACCATGTACTAGTAGAAATCTAGATTTGAGGTTTTAGTTTCATTGGACTAAGTGTGAACATGCGATCCCCTGACCAATTAGGATGTGGGAAGTAGTTTTAGGAAATGTAACTTAGTCAGACTGCACCGAGAGGAAAGAAGCCATTCACCCCATTCTTCTAGAGAGTTTAGGCTATTTTCTAGACCGTCACAAAAAGAGACATGTTTTAATTTTACTGCTTGGAGAGACTTTGCTTTTTCTGAACTTTGATGCTGAATCCTGATGTACTTCTGACCAAACTGATGTCTTGTCAACAAAGACTGTCATAGCTTGCTGAACCATATTGAGGACATGTATACTGCCCTTGTTACTGATTGTTATGTCTATTTGCTTTTGTTTCTAGGTACCAACCGCTATTTTGATAGAGCCATAGTTAGATGTTTTTCCAAATTTGTGTGACTAAAATTCTTTTGCATGAAGCCCAAACATGCTATTTTAATCTGATGTTAGTTAGGGTTCTCACTGATGAAGTTCACTATGGGGGTCATGACCGCCAGGGTGGATGACCACGGAAGCACCGCCAACAGGCTGGCGGTACTTCCCTGCCCATTCTGACCGCGGCGGTAAAGCCGCGGTCAGAAAAGGGGATCCGGCGGTTTTCCGCCGGATTTCCCCTGTCTGGGCTGAATCTCCATGGAGGCGCTGCACCCTGTTTCTGGCGGTTTTTACCGCCAGGAACAGGATGGCGGGAACGGGTGTCGTGGGGCCCCTGGGGGCCCCTGCACTGCCCATGCCACTGGCATGGGCAGTGCAGGGGCCCCCTAACAGGGCCCCAGCATGATTTTCACTGTCTGCTTAGCAGACAGTGAAAATCGCGACGGGTGCAACTGCACCCGTCGCACCCCTGCAACACCGCCGGCTCCATTCGGAGCCGGCTTCTATGTTGCAGGGCCTTTCCCGCTGGGCCGGCGGGCGCTCCTTTGGCGGGCGCCCGCCGGCCCAGCGGGAAAACCAGAATGGCCTCCGCGGTCTTTTGACCGCGGAGCAGCCAAATGGCGGTGACCGCATGGCGGGCGGCTACCGCCGCCCGCCGCGGTCAGAATGACCACCTATATGTAATAATAGTTGATGTCTTTACTTTGCTGAATCTAAATGTATGTAATATCATTTGCGCGGTTATTGTTGATATTCATTTGTATTGTAACCTTATAGTGTGTAGTAGCTCAAGCTTTGATTAGATTGCTATTCTTTTGCCGCTTTGGACAGCCAGTATTGTTTCTGTATGTTTATCATTTGATTTTGAGATTAAGTTACGTGATCTTAGCATTGTTAATATAGGGAACTAAACATTCTAACTTTTACATAAAGGTGTGGTTATTCATGGAAGAGAGGTCATGGTGAGTGTAAATAACTGACTCCTAGTGATAAATGATGTTATTGTTTGTTGATGTTATTGGTCTGTATTGGTACGGGATATATATATGGAAAAAACTTGAAGCAAGTCAAAAGGTCCATCGGCTTATTCACGTCTCCCTTGTAAGTTTCCTCATTAAGGTCTGACTCACTAACAGAGATGGTAGCAGAGATTGATGGTTTGTCTCCTTAATAGCCCATCATAGGTGCCCGGTGCATGGTTTGTCTCCTTAATAGCCCATCATACGGTAGTAGAATATTTTGGTCCCAGAGATAGCAACCGGGAAATAACAGGTGTTCCAAGAGATGGGATAAGGGTTAGTCTCCTACAAAGAGCAGAGTAATTCATAGATTGGGTGAAATTGGCAAAATTTTGGGTTTTTTCAGATTCGATGATGCAGAGTGGAATTAAATGTGCCCCTAAGTACTTAAAATGACTTTTCCAGAATCTTGGAGCTTGCCAATGATGGTTTAAGGATGTTCTCGGTGGTCTAGTGACAGTGTGAATGAAGTAGGTATTGCGCTTGCACAGCGTATGCAAACCGCAGGTGAATTGTGATGTTTGTGAGGGCTTAGGGAGTTTGCGTACTCCAAATAAAGTTCTAGAAGGAGTGTTCATACTCCGAAGTGTGAGAGTAGGGAAGTCATCGAACTTCATATGTGTGTGGCGCTTTGTGTTCAAAAATTGCCCACGTGGTTGTTGATGTACGGACCCTGTATGGTCTAAGACTCCAGAGTATATTGAAAAGCGTATGAGACACTTGGTTTTTGTTGTAATTTGGTTGGTTTAATAGGTCAATCGAACGTGGTCGACAAGTCAGAGTGTGAGTTAAAGTTAGTGAAATCATTTTTCTACTGAGATCTGGCGAGTCCTATGTGCACTAGGACAGACCCACTGATCAGTTGAGAGTGGAATTCGAGGGTCAAATTTTGCTTGCAAATCAGGGAAACTGGCGAAGAAGAAGTAGCTTCTAGAGCGAAACGTTGTCAGTGAACATTCTGTAAAGTTGAAGAAATTGTGTTACCTTACCTGTAGTAAATGGACAAATTGAGTTTTGATTTTTGTTGGGTGCGCAATAATTTTACATTTGTTTAGTGTGAATCTGAGTTTAGGAGGACATGCCTCAAGACTTTGTCAGCCGTAGTATGTGTGAGTGTGACATCATTGGAGCTGTGCTGGGATAGGTCGGCTAGTGAGAAGGGTCGCACACGGATTGTCAGCTGTCTGTGAAGCGCAATTGGTTGAGGACGTGGGTGAAGAGAATTCTGGGATTAAAAGTCACTTCCTGATTTGATTTTCAATAACATAAAGGTCGCAAAATTAAATTTTTCAAAGCTTTAAAGAGTGCTTTAAGGGGAGATACGTACATTACAATGAGTATATGGGATATTGCAGCGCCTGAAGGTACACCAGCTTATATTGTAATTGAAGAAAAGGGTGTTGCGCCATGTCTTTGGTTGAAACAATGATGCAAAGTGACAGAGAAAGATGAGAGTTTAGCGTTTCCTTCCCATGGAACATTTAATTTGAGGAGCTTAGAGCATCTGAGGAGGGTGCTGTATGATCTGAAACCCCCTCCGAGACCAGCATTTGAGTTTGAGGCATTAGCAATATCGGAATTAGTAGCCAGACAGCAACAGCAACAGGAAGGAGTCTAGAAGATCATTGACATTTGAGGAAGAGTCAGACGATGATGAGTTTATTTTGCAGTTATTGTGAAATCATCCTCAACCATATTCAGCACAAGAGAGTGGTCCGAGCACCAGTGTAAATCCTTCAGCTCCGACAAAGGTTAACTCAACAATGAGTCCGGTGTAGGCTAATGCAACTATGACACAGAGCCCAATGCAGAGCAGTCTTAATGCACCTATGACTCCGGTAGCACACAATCATGTGCCACAGTCGAATGTCCATAGAATTTACCCTGATGTCCCAGTAGTGGAAACAGCCACAAACTTAATAGTGCCTACGGGACAGGTTTTCCCGAAACTGATGTTGGTTCAGACAGAGCCAACTTCAATTTTACTGCCTCAAGTGCAGCCACAAGAAATGCCAAAGTACACTCTGATAACAGGGACCCAGACAGATATATCTGTACTGATGAGCCAGAATATGGGAACTATGCACCCACAGAACTTAAGTATTAGACCAAGTCCAGGTGCTGTATCTGTACTTGTCACTATTGGTCCAGTTGTACCTTTGTTTGCACAAGAGAAAACCAGTGCAGATGGACAGGGAGTCCTGAGTCACAATTCAATGAGGGGAGGACTTAATGAGAATATCCGAGTAGTCTCTCCTGTGAGACAGACCTTTCATGGATCAAGATCATTGCTAGACCTTAGTCCATTCAGAGTTTCTCTGGATACTGTGATAGGGTTGAATGTTAGTCAGAGTCTAAAATTACTGACACCGCAGTCCCCGAATACAGTTGTGCAACAAGTGCCACATGCCCAGGCTAATGATATTTTGTTGGAAGGTTTGACTGCCCAACAATTGACTGAATGGTTAGACAAGCTGAACACTCCGCAGAGTGCTCCCAGGGAAGAGGAGTACATGAACTTTACGAGACTAGGAATGGAAGCGGGTGAGCTCATTGTAGGGACTATGGGTGTGAACAGATTAGAGTCCTACACAGAAGTAGAGTTGAGATATCTGTGCCCACAAATTATAGGGAAGTGAGCAACGTGCATCAAAGGTTAGCAGACCTGGCAGAGAAATACAGCATAGAAATAGAGAAAACAAAGCATTTGAAAAGGAGCTACAGGTTAGATTTTGACGCAAAAGACTTTGAACACATGAGACTTGCAAGGTTGAAGGCACAACTTAGGGAGTTGCTCCAAAGCATCCAGACATGGGGAGCATTAGACAAGTGGGAAGGCAGATGGGCAAAGAAAAGAGATAAAAGGAAAAGGGATTCTGCAGATCTGAGTGCAAATGTGCAGCAGGGCAAGGATCCGGTAAAATTTTTACCAATGAGAGAGATTCCAGAAGGGAATTTTGTTCATGTCTCTTGGAGCAGAAGTGACATTCTATCCTTAACAAATGACTATCCCAGGTTGAGAGAGAAGCCAGTAGAACGGTACCAGCAGACAGACAGGTTTGTGAAACTTTCAAAATGCCTGTGGGAAGACTTGAACACTCTATTAGAGATAGTAGCTCCAGCTGATCTATGGATAGAGTGTAAGAGGCGTATAGATTGTCCGACAAAAGAACCAGAGAGAGATCAAGTTACAGGTGTGCCATCTCCTGAAGTAATGAAATATTACTACAAGGTAATTGAGTTTTTGAAGATGAGAATTTTACCCAAAACATTGATTGGCAGAGAATAGACAGGACAGCTTAAGAAGCAAAAGAGTCGATACATGCGTATTATGAGAGATTGTTGCAGGCGTTCAAGCATTATAGAGGTACAAAGAAAATTGAGCCGAAAGTCATGATTCATTTTGTGTTCAGATTTGTGGAAGGTTTGAGACCTCAAAGCCAGATGCTTAAGAGTCATTTGATTTGCTGGCAAGCAAAACCGATTGATGAGGTGTTGCAGTATGCAAAGTACTGAAGTGATGAGATTGAGTTGAAGCAGAGAAAGTTGAAGGAAAAGGCAATGGTGATACTGATTAAGGCGGCACAAACAGGGATGCATGGACATTTTCCGCAACAGCAGCAACAGCAGCAACAGCGGCAACAGGGAAATGTGGTGTTTTAAAATCAGATGAGAGATAGAGGTCGTAGAGGAATTGGTAATGGAAATTGTAGTCTCGATTTGAATACTTTAGTGATTCATAATGATGTGCAGGGAATGAAGAGAGTATTGCCTTGTCATGTTTGCGGAGCGGTCAGCAATTGGAAGCGGGAGTGTCCGATAATGGTGCAGGAAGGTGTGGTTCAGCAAACAATTGACATCAACTCGTTCCAAAAGGTGAGAGGGCCAAGAATGAGAGGTCACAATCCAAATTTTCATAATAATGTAAATCAAATGCAAGATTTTCAACCCATGCAGCAGGTGCAAATGCCATGTGTACAAATGACACAGTTGCAGCCAATGCAACAGCAGGTTCAAATAGTACCTAGACAGCAAATTCAAATACCTCAAGCTTCAATGGAACAGCAGCAGGTGATGCTTCCTCAACAGGTCACAGGTCAGAGGTGTAAGCAGAGTAATAACACAGTACACCAATTCCCATTACACAGTGAGAATGGAATAAACAATGATTGGGTGAGTGAGAGTTTGGATGAAGAGGAATGTGTGCTTGCAGCTTCTCTAGAAGTAGATCAGAAAGACTCATATGTGAAGGGAAAAGTAATGGGTCACAAGGTTTCATTCTTAGTTGACACAGGAGCTACACGCTAAACAGGAAGAACTGCAGAAGTTACGAATCTGCCCCTTCCAGGAAGGGCACTCCAGATTGTAGGAGTAGCAAATCAGTATTTGATTACAGAACTAGTTCAGGTTAAAACTGACAACTTTAAAGGCCTGCACAAATTCATAGTCTGTGATTCAAGTCCAGTATACCTTCTGGGAAGAGACTTGCTGTGTAAAACCAGGTGCTCCATTGTCTGCTCAAACGATAGAATCGAGATACAGACGAAAAGTGATGATGAGGATGACCCAGCTCCAGAGACCAAGTATGCGATAATAATTGAGGAATAACCCCCGATCAATTACTTTTCAGTATTCACAAGAAAGGAGCTTCCTCCTGATTTGCAGGGGATGGTTAAAGAGGAAGTGTGGGACTTGACAGGGAAAGAGGAAGGTCTGATAAAGGGAGTTGAGCCAGTTAGAGGTACTGTAAAGCCGAACGCACTTTTTCCTCAGATTCCCCAGTCCCACACACAAAAGGATATCCTTATGAAGGTTGCTCACTTAATTGCATAATTTATGAAACAAGGGGACTTGAAAGAAGTGTTGAGCAGCCCGTATAATTCACAGATAAAGGTATTTAAAAAGCCCTGTGGGAAAGTTCGAACTGTCCAAGATTTGAGAAAAATAAATGACATTGTGATCAAATGTTGTCCCGTGGTGCCAAATCCAGCTGTGATCCTGTTTCAGATCCCATGTAATGCTGAATGGTTCACTGTCATAGACTTGTCACAAGATTTATTTTCTGTGCCACTTCGTGAGGACATCCAATTTCTCTTTTGTTTCAAATTTTTAGATCGAGTTTACTGTTGGTGTCGAATTCCTCATGGGTTTTCTGAGTCACCTTCCATATTCAATCAGATCTTGAAAAATAATTTGGAGTCTTCCAATCCACCTTGGTACAGTACATTGACGATTTGTTGATTGCATCCAAAACGAGGGAGGAGTGCAAGTATGACACAATTGCCTTACTGAACCATTTGGAAAAGAATAGCCATAAAGTGTCTCCATTTAAATTGCAATACTTTCAGAAAGAAGTGAAATACTTGGGTCATCAGATTGAGAAAGGAATAAGAAAAATATCCAGAGAAAGGGTCACATCCATATTGCAGATTAATCCCCCGACCACACAAAGAGATGTCATGATGTTCCTAGGGATGGTAGGCTTGTCACCAATGGATTCCCAATTTTTCAGTAATTTGCAAGCCATTGCAGAAGCTGACCCATAAAGAAGTTACTGATCCCCTAGTGTTAGATCAGCCTTGCATGAAAGCATTTTCTGAATTGAGAGGGAGTTTGTGCAAAACTCCGGTTTTGGGTATGCCTGATTACACAAAGTCTTTCACATTGTTTTGCCATGAGCGTGATGCATGTTCTTTGTCTGTCTTGATGCAGGTCCCTGGAGGTGTAAACCGCCCAGTAGCATATTTTTCAGCTACTTTGGAGCCAGTTGCAGCAGCTTTGCCAGGCTGTCTGTGTGCAGTTGCAGCAGTTGGAAAGAGCCTCGCACAGTGTGAAGGCTTGGTAATGGGACATCCCCTAACAATAATAGTCCCTCACTCAGTTGAAGTTTTACTTACATGCACAAAGACCCAATACCTGACAGGTGCAAGATTGACCAGATATGAGACAAGTATTTTAGGGTCACCAAATGTGTCATTGAAAAGATGTACAATGCTGAACCCGGCAAGCTTGCTTCCAAATGAAAATGTTGAAATTGAAAAATTGGAAGACACTGAGCATGATTGTCTTGAAATGACTGACTTGTGCACCAAACCGAGACCTGATATTAGAGATACCTGATTGGAAGCAATTGACCAAATTATCTTTGTTGATGGTTCCTGTCTGAGAGATAATACAGTAGTACTGCAAGCAGGATATGCTGTGTGCACAATTACTGGTATCCTGGTAGCGTCCTGGCTTCAAGGATTATATTCTGCCCAAGTAGCTGAACTGGTAGCCCTTACTAGAGCGTTCCATGTTTCTGCTCAGTTTAAGGTTACCATCTATATGGATAGCCACTATGGATTTGGAATAGTCCATGACTTTGGCCAGTTGTGGTCAACAGAGAGGCTTAATGACCTCTTCTGGTTCACCAGTGAGGAATGGTGAAAGAATTAAATAATTGTTGCATGTCATCCAAATGCCTGAAAAGATTGCCATGGTAAAATGCAGTACACCTCTGAAATCGCAAGATTTTGTGTCAATGGAGAATGGATATGCGGGTCAAGTTGCAAGGTTTTGCTAATTGAACTGTTCAAAGATAAGTGGGAATTGTTACTTGAAGAAGATGAAACATGTCCAAGTTTTGCATTGCAAGTGGTAGAGACATTGGAAGAATTGGACACATTGCAGAATGATGTTGACAGGGAGGAAAAACGATCATGGAGCAAAATTAAATGTGTACAGTGACAGGATAAATTGTGGGTTTCAGAAGAAGGCCAATTGGTTTTGCCAAATAGTCTGTTGTCCCAAATGGCTAGGTATTATCATGGTCAAGCACATGTTGGGAGGGATGCAATGATTTGCATTTTCAAGCAGAATTGGTTCAATCCGAGGTTTAGACAAGTTGCTGAAGCAGTTTGCCATTGTTGCGTCACTTGTCAGCAAATTAATGCGGGAAACATTGGTGGTTAATTTGAGCCACATTGGAAGAGCAGGAGGTCCATTCAGCAGAATGCAAATGGATTTTATTGAGATGCCTGTGTGTGGAGGTTTGAGATATGTGTTGGTGATTGTCTGTATCTTTAGTCATTGGATTGAAGCATACCCTACATGGAGAAATGACAGCCTCACAGTAGCGAAAGTACTGCTTAGGGAACTGATACCACGTTTTTTAGTTTCCAATCTCTTTAGAATCAGATAGGGGAAGTCACTTCATCAATTAAGTAATTAAATTACTATGTGCAGCACTGAACATTGAGCAGAATTTGCATTGTAGTGGCCGCCCTGAAGCATCGGGACTAGTGGAACAGATGAATGGTACCTTGAAATCAAGAATGGCGAAAATGTGTGCGCCCACGAATCTGAAATGGCCTGACGCACTGCTGTTAGTTCTGATGACAATGAGAAACATACCTGACAGGAAGACAAGATTGTCACCGCACTAAATCCTCGTGGGCAGAGAAATGAGGTTGCCAGCTATTCCTGCAAATGCGCTTGTGAACATTACAGATGATATGGTGTTGGACTACTTCAAAGGTCTGGCTGCTGTGGTTCGCTCTTTCTCTCAGCAGGTGGAAGCCACCACACTGCCACCGATCCAAGATCAAGGACACACCCTGAGGGCGGGTGACTGGTGGTGGTCCGGAAACAAGTGTGCGAGATGTGTTTGGAACGTCGGTGGAAATGCCCGTTCCAGGTGGTTCTGACCACTACAACAGCTGTGAAGTGTACTGGAGTTCCGAACTGAATACAGGCAAACCACACTAGAAAAGTGACATGTCCTTTGTGTAGGAGGCTGGCCTGGCTTATAGTGGGTACCTTGTGGTACTTACACCCTGTGCCAGGTCCAGCAATCCCTTATTAGTAGAATAGAGGTGTTACTAGCAGCTTAGGCTGATAGAAGGTAGCTATGGCAAAGCTTAGGCTGAACTAGGAGACATGCAAAGCTCCTACCATACCACTTATATAGCAAAATATCATAAGAAAACACAATACACAGAGTTACTAAAAATAAAGGTACTTTATTTTTATGACAATATGCCACAAGTATCTCAGTGAGTACCCTCAGTAAGAAGGTAAGTAATATACACAAGTTATATGTACACAAACCCAAAACAGGTAAGTAAGAGTAAGAAAAGTAATGCAACCAGTGTAGAATTACAATAGGATGCAATAGGTGAACATAGGTCTAGGGGCAACACAAACCATATACTCCAAAAGTGGAATGCGAATCACGAATGGACCCCAGACCTATGGGAGCTTGCAGAGGGTCGCTGGGACTGTAAGAAAACAGTCAGGGTGTCCAAGATACCCCACCCCAAGACCCTGAAAAGTAGGAGTAAAGTACACCTACTACCCGAAAAGGACAATAGTGGGATTCTGCAAGAACCACAAACACCAGCAAAGCACTGAAGACGGATTCCTGGACCTGAGGACCTGCAAGGCAAGGGGACCAAGTCCAAGAGTCGCAATAGTGTCCAGGGGGGGCAGGTGCCCAGGAAACCCCGGATGAAGGTGCAAGGAAGCTGCCTCCGTATGGAAGAAACTTAGGATTCTGCAACAACGAAGAGAGCTAGGAACTTCTCCTTTGGATGGATGTCCCACGGCGTGCTGAAGGTTGCAGAAGTGTTCCCACGCACAAATACCGCAAACAAGCCTTGCTAGCTGCAAGGGTCACGGTAGAGGTTTTTGGGTGCTGCTGGGGACCTAGGAAGGAACAGGATGATGCCCCTTGAAAGAGGAGACAGAGGGGGCGCTCAGCAACTCAGAGAACCCCCACAGAAGCAGGCAGCACTCACAGAAGTACCGGAGCAGGCACTTAGAAGATTTGTGAACCAGAGCTGGCTCAGAGTCACAAAGGAGTGTCCCACGACGTCGGAGTCCAACTCAGAGGATTGAGCACTGCAAGATGGAGTGCTGGGGACCCAGGCTAGGCTGTGCACAAAGGAATCATTGGAGGAGTGCACAGAAGCCGGAGCAGCTGCAAATCACGCAGTAAACAGGTTTGCAGTCTAGCGTGGGGAGGCAAGGACTTACCTCCACCAAACTTGGACTGAAGGATCACTGGACTGTGGGAGTCACTTGGATAGAGTTCCTGTGTTCCAGGGACCATGCTCGTCAGGATAAGAGGGGATCCAGAGGACCGGTGAAGCAGTCTTTTGGTGCCTGCGTTAGCAGGGGGAAGATTCCGTCTACCCACTGGAGATTTCTTCTTGACTTCCAGTGCAGGGTGAAGGCAGGTGACCCCCCAGAGCATGCACCACCAGGAAACAGTTGAGAAAGCCGGAAGGATTAGGCGCTACAATGTTGCTGATAGTCGTCTTGCTACTTTGTTGCGGTTTTGCAGGCGTCCTGGAGCAGTCAGCGGTCGATCCTTGGCAGAAGTTGGAGAGGGAAGTGCAGAGGAACTCTGGTGAGCTCTTGCATTCGTTATCTGAAGAATACCCCAGAGGAGAGACCCTAAATAGCCAGAAAAGGAGGTTTGGCTACCAAGAAAGGAGGATTGGCTACCAAGAATGGTAAAAGCCTATCAGAGGGGGTCTCTGACGTCACCTGTTGGCACTGGCCACTCAGAGCAGTCCAGTGTGCCCCCAACACCTCTGAATCCAAGATGGCAGAGGTCTGGGACACACTGGAGGAGCTCTGGGCACCTCCCCTGGGAGGTACTGGTCAGGGGAGTGGTCACTCCCCTTTCCTTTGTCCAGTTTCGCGCCAGAGCAGGGCTGGGGGATCCCTGAACCGGTGTAGACTGGCTTATGCAGAGATGGGGACCATCTGGGCCCATCAAAGCATTTCCAGAGGCTGGGGGAGGCTACTCCTCCCCAGCCCTTCACACCTATTTCCAAAGGGAGAGGGTGTAACACCCTCTCTCAGAGGAAATCCTTTGTTCTGCCTTCCTGGGCTGGGGCTGCTCAGATCCCAGGAGGGCAGAATCCTGTCTGAGGGGTTGGCAGCAGCTGCAGTGGAAACCCCGGAAAGGCAGTTTGGCAGTACCCGGGTTCTGTGCTAGAGACCCGTGGGATCATGGAATTGTCCCCCCAATACCAGAATGGTATTGGGGGGACAATTCCATGATCTTAGACCTGTTACATGGCCATGTTCGGAGTTACCATTGTGACGCTATACATAGGTAGTGACCTATGTATAGTGCACGTGTGTAATGGTGTCCCCGCACTCACAAAGTCCGGGGAAATTGCCCTGAACGATGTGGGGGCACCTTGGCTAGTGCCAGGGTGCCCACACACTAAGTAACTTGGCACCCAACCTTCACCAAGTGAGGGTTAGACATATAGGTGACTTATAAGTTACTTATGTGCAGTGAAAAATGGCTGTGAAATAATGTGGACGTTATTTCACTCAGGCTGCAGTGGCAGGCCTGTGTAAGAATTGTCTGAGCTTCCTATGGAGGGCAAAAGAAATGCTGCAGCCCATAGGGATCTCCTGGAACCCCAATACCCTGGGTACCTAAGTACCATATACCAGGGGATTATATGGGTGTACCAGTGTGCCAATGAAAATTGGTAAATTTAGTCACTAGCCTGCAGTGACAAATTTAGAAAGCAGAGAGAGCATAAACACTGAGGTTCTGGTTTGCAGAGCCTCAGTGATACAGTTAGGCACCACACAGGGAAAACATACAGGGCACATACTATGAGCACTGGGGTCCTGCCTAGCAGGATCCCAGTGACACAAGGGCTAAAACAACATACATACAGTGAAAAATGGGGGTAACATGCCAGGCAAGATGGTACTTTCCTACACTTTGGATGATGAAGAAGAGTTGTTGAGAGTACCAACAACGACCAGACAAGCATCAGAGCCGGAATGAGAAGAAAGAGAAACTGAGACAGGATCTGAGCACATTGAGGACAGATCAGTCACTCCTGTGAGAGACGAAGGAGAAGACCTCCAGCAGGGTGACAGTGAGCCAATCTCAATTGAGGCAGCAGGTGAGTCTAGTCAGAGGAGGGCTCTCCCAGAAGTAGATGAATTCAAGAGACAAACAGAGCAAACGACAGACCCAGAGGGGGAAGGAGTTGGGGCGGATCAAATCCTATGTGATCTGACTCCTCCTGAACCAGTTGCAGGTCCGTCAAGAGAAAATCCTGCAGAGCAAGGAGTTTCAAGTTCAACACTGAAAGAACATTGACCAAGGGTCCACTGAAAGGAGATAAGTGGCCCGAGTTAAAAGCAAAGAGAAAGGAAGCAGTTGTTCTGACAACAATCGAGGCAGAAGTAGATACGATTAGAAGGGAAAACTTAAGGGAAGGTGAATCGAATGGGGATCGAAAATTGAAAAGAAAGAGAATAGCAAGTCAAAGGTATGCAGGTCCTGAATTGGCATGTGCAACAACAAGTGAATGGCAAAGAGAGTTTTTGTCTTTTTGTTTTGATCGAGACATTCCAGGTCACTATTCTGGTACTTGAAGGAAAGTAACGAACTGAACTGTTGAGACAAATTTGAGAAAAGTGCAAAGAAAAGGCACTGTTGAAAGTAACCGGAAAAGACTTTTGAAAACCTGATTTGAGAAGATAACCTGATTTGACAAGCTGCTAAACTGATTTTGACAAGCTTACCGATTTTTGACAAAGGATCCTGGAAGTGAGACTGAGAGCTGTAAATGACTGATAAGAGAAGATTTTTGTTTTAGATTTTTGATACGTAGTCGTAAATGTTCTCTTCTACTTTTTGATTCTTTAGAGATCATGAGTAATATTAGCCAGAAGGGGAGGAAGAACAGGTGCTGTAAAAACATGAGTATTGGTTTGCAGTTGTGTGTGTGATATTGTGTGTGATATTGATTGTGGGTATGACTGTTCTTGACAAGAGTAAAGCCAACTATACTTCAGCTTTGGAGACAACTACTGCATTAACAGCGATAGAGAAGTTTAGGTTAGATGAGAAGTATCTGCACGTAGGTAATGCCCAAGGCGAACTTTCTTCTACTGTCTTCTATTGCTTATTGAGTGGCTATGTTGAGACGATGGATGCGAAGAATTGTTTTGTGCGTATGCAGATCCCTTCATCAGTCGAAGAAGGAGTTACCTATCATAGATTGCCTCTCACTCATGGGATAGATTGTAGTCTGCTACTAACATGATTCTATAACCAGGAGTACCTTCAGTATTTCTATTACAACCACGATGTGGTGTTTTCGTTTGTCCCCATAATTAGGTACCTGAGTAGAGTAGCTAAGGACAATGACATAGTATTAGTGAGTGGTCTCTTTGAGCCCACATTAACTTTTGGGACTGCTTATGTTCACAAGAATAATCTGACATGCTTGTTTACACCTTTAGAAAAGAGCTTTTTAGATCACACAGATGACAGGAGAAAGGCATTAAAGGAGAAGTAAAAAAAGGGTTTAGAGAAAAGGACTTTTAGAAATGATTATGCTTATAGTGCAATAAAAACACAAGGAAAGTTAGCTTTAGATGTGCAACACGTAGGGAAGCTTTGTGTATACAGGCCTAGATCTAGTACTGACACTTTGTTTGTGGGAACAAGTGAATGTAGACATGTGTTTTTGTTTCAGAGTAAATTGACATTTATGTTGAATGGACAGGATCCAGCGATTCCTGGGATATATTACATGTGTGGACTTCATTCTTATTAACGTCTTGCAAGAAGATGGTATGGCACATCTTATTTGGGAATAGTTTTTCCCAAGATTTTCCAACTGGATGACTTGAAAAGATTACTGAAATTGACTGAATTACATCACAGTAGAGAAAGGAGAGAGTCTCCTTCTGGTATAGTGGGAGATATATTTGGAGCAATTATTCCTTCAGTAGGAGTTCGATAAAGATTTGGAAGTTGTCTACTATTGTGGATAACATGCTGACCAATTTTTCAGGAGCCATGATCCTGATAGATACAGAATTAGCTGCGGAAAGAGCCACCTTGCATTAGACATTCTTTTAGCAAAGGATGGCGGCGTTTGCAAAATGCTTAATTTAAAGCATGGCTATTCATTTATTACTGATAATAGTAAAGAAATTAGAAGCTTGCTTACTAATCTGACTAATGAAAGTGCTGATTTGAAAGAGTTGCAAGAACCAGGTGTTTGGGAGAAAGTTGTCAAAGGATTTGCTTCAGTGGGAAATTGGCTCAGCAACATTGGGAAAGGGATAGCATTGAAAATAATACAAGGGATATTGATTATTGTGATTTGCATTATTGGAGCATGGGGAATATGTAAATTGTGTAAAATGATTAAATTGAAGAAAATGAAAAATGATCAGAGAAGAAAAGAGAAAAATTGTTTAGGGGAGATTTAGGAAGGAAACGAAGATTTGAGGGGATTGAAATGACAGAAATGCAAACATTTGTGTGGGAAGATTTAGTGTGATAACATATTTAGTCATCAGAGGAAGGATTGTTAGTTACTAATGAGTTTTAATAATGAATATTCATGTATTCTGAGTGTTGCATTTGCGTAGAAAATGTATTAACTTAGAGAAAAATAATGCACGCATTTGAAGGTGCGCCTACCAGAGTAGCCATCAATGTTCACGAAGTGTACCTATTAATGGTTTATTAATATGAAATGTTGAGTTTATGTTGGATTAATGTAGTAATATTTCATATTAAGAGTTATGTATTATGTATTAGCATTATTAATCATAGGCCTTAACTTAGCGAGGTCTTGGCCTTGTTGCACGGCCTCATAACAAGCTACATTTCTTAGGTGTTTTATCAAATGGATGCTGTAGGAAGTTGGCTCTGTACATACTATTTCAAAGTAAGAAATAGTGTGCACAGAGTCCAAGGCTACCCCTTAGAGGTAAGATAGTGGCAAAATTAGATAATTCTAATGCTCTATTTTGTGGTAGTGTGGTCGAGCAGTAGGCTTATCAGAGGGTAGTGTTAAGCAGTTGTTGTACAAACACAGGCAATAAATGAGGAACACACACTCAAAGACTTATTCCCGGCCAATAGGTTTTTATATTGAAAAAAATATTTTCTTAGTTTATTTTAAGAACCACAGGTTCAAGATTTACATCAAACACTTTAAATGTAAGGTACTTCACTCAGATACTTTAGGAACTTTGAATGAAAACAATATCATGTACAGTCTTTGTAAAAATGGCAATAAGCTATTTTCAAAGTGGACACAGTGCTAAAATCAACAGTTCCTGGGGAGGTAAGTAAAGGTTAGATTAGGAGGTAAGTAAAACACTTACAAGTCTCAGTCCTGGGGCATAGGCAGCCCACCATTGGGGGTTCAAGGCAACCCCAAAGTTACCACACCAGCAGCTCAGGGACGGTCAGGTGCAGAGGTCAAAGAGGTGCCCAAAACACATAGGCGCCTATGGGGAACAGGGATGCTCCGGTTCCAGTCTCCCAGCAGGTAAGTACCTACGTCCTCGGGGGGCAGACCAGGGGGGTTTTGTAGAGCACTGGCGGGGGACACAAGTAGGCACACAAAACACACCCTCAGCGGCATAGGGGCAGCCGGGTGCAGTGTGCAAAGCAGGCGTCAGGTTTTCAATAGGTTTCAATGGAGGGACCCGGAGGTCACTCTAGTGGTGCAGGCAGGCACAGGGGGGGCTTCTCGGGACAGCCACCACCTGGGCAAGGCAGAGGGTCACCTGGGGATCACTCCGGCGTCAAAGTTCGGTTCCTTCAGGTCCTGGGGGCTGCGGGTGCAGTGTTGGTTCCAGGCATCGGGTCCCTTGTTACAGGTAGTCGCGGTCAGGGGGAGCCTCTGGATTCTCTCTGCAGGCGTCGCTGTGGGGGCTCCGAAGGGTCGTCTCTGGTTACTCACGGGCTCGCAGTCGCCGGGGAGTCCTCCCTGAGGAGTTGGTTTTCTGCAGGTCGAGCTGGGGGCATCGGGTGCAGAGTGTAGAGTCTCACGCTTCCAGCGGGAAATGTGAAGTCTTTGGGGGTTGCTTCTTTGATGCAAAGAAGTAGCTGGTTTTGAACAGGGCCGCTGTTCACAGGAGTTCCTTGGTCCTGTAGTCCAGGGCTGTCCTCTGAGGCTTCAGAGGTCGCTGGTCCCTGTCGGATGCGTTGCTGGAGCAGGTATTCGAAGTTGGAGACAGGCTGATAGGGCTGGGGCCAAAGCAGTTGTTGTCATCCTCCTTCTCTGCAGGCTTGTAGGTCAGCAGTCCTTCTTCTTTCTTCAGGTTGCAGGAATCTCATTTCCTGGGATCTGGGGAGCCCCTAAATACTGAATTTAGGGGTGTGTTTAGGTTTGGGAGGGCAGTAGCCAATGGCTACTGTCCTTGAGGGTGGCTACACCCTCTTTGTGCCTCCTCCCTGTGGGGAGGGGGGCACATCCCTAATCCTATTGGGGGAATCCTCTAAATTCAAGATGGAGGATTTCTCAAGGCAGGGGTCACCTCAGCTCAGGACACCTTAGGGGATGTCCTGACTGGTGGGTGACTCCTCCTTGTTTTTCTCATTATCTCCTCCAGCCTTGCCGCCAAAAGTGGGGGCAGTGGCCGGAGGGGCGGGCATCTCCACTAGCTGGGATGCCCTGGGGCACTGTAACAAAAGGGGTAGCCTTTGAGGCTCACCGCCAGGTGTTAGAGTTCCTGCAGGGGGAGGTGAGAAGCACCTCCACCCAGTACATGCTTTGTTCCTGGCCACAGAGTGACAAAGGCACTCTCCCCATGTGGCCAGCAACATGTCTGGTGTGTGGCAGGCTGGCAGAAACTGGTCAGCCTACACTAGAAGTCGGATAGGTATTCAGGGGGCATCTCTAAGATGCCCTTTGGGTGTATGTTACAATAAATTGCACACTGGCATCAGGGTGCATTTATTGTGCTGAGACGTTTGATACCAAACTTCCCAGTTTTCAGTTTAACCATTATGGAACTGTGGAGATCGTGTTTGACAAACGCCCAGACCGTATACTCTTATGGCTACCCTGCACTTACAATGTCTAAGGTTTTGCTTAGACTCTGTAGGGGCATAGTGCTCATGCACATATGCCCTCACCTGTGGTATAGTGCACCCTGCCTTAGGTCTGTAAGGCCTGCTAGAGGGGTGACTTACCTATGCCACAGGCAGTGTGAGGTTGGCATGGCACTCTGAGGGGAGTGCCATGTCGACTTAGTAATTTTCTCCCCACCAGCACACACAAGCTGTGAAGCAGTGTGCATGTGCTGAGTGAGGGGTCCCCAGGGTGGCATAAGACATGCTGCAGCCCTTAGAGACCTTGCCTGGCATCAGGGCCCCTGGTACCAGGGGTAGCAGTTACAAGGGACTTACCTGAGTGCCAGGGTTGGGCCAATTGTGGAGACAAAGGTACAGTTTAGGAAAAGAACACTGGTGCTGGGGCCTGGTTAGCAGGGTCCCAGCACACTTTCAAGTCATAACTTAGCATCAGCAAAGGCAAAAAGTTAGGGGGTAACCATGCCAAGGAGGCATTTCCTTACAGATGCTTAGAGAATTAAATTGTGATTTTCCACTGTTCTGACCATGTGCTCATAGCTAAAGTTATTTCTCATGATAAACTGCTTGCTAGAAGATGATGTAGTTGCTAGTGAAACAATGTTTAATATAATGTGTGTAAGACTGACCTTCCCAGGAGAAGACAATGGATGCACTGACCGGAGTATAAGCTGCAACAATATTGATACCTGACGAGCCAAATGACGGGAGTGGAAGAAGAGGAACCAATCATCGACATGTGAACCATGTTCTAGTAGAAATGTAGATTTGAGGTATTAGTTTCATTGGACTAACTGTGAACATGCAATCCCCTGACCAATTAGGATGTAGGAAGTAGTTTTTGGAAATCTACCTAAGCCGGACTGCACCGAGGGGAGAGAAGCCATTCATCCATTCTTCTAGAGAGTTTAGGCTATTAGTTTCTAGACCGTACCGAAAAGACACGTGCTTTAACTTTACTGTTTAGAGAGACTTTGCTTTTTCTGAACTTTGATGCTGAATCATGATGTATTGGTGACCGAACTGATGTTCTGTCGACGAAGACTGTCATAGCTTGCTGAACCATATTGAGGACAGGTATACTGCCCTTGTTACTGATTGTTATGTTTTTTTGCTTTTGTTTCTAGGTACCAACTGCTATTTTGATACAGCCATAGTTAGATGTTTTTCCAAATTTGTGTGACTAAAATTCTTTCACATGAAGCCCAATCATGCTATTCTAATCTGATGTTAGTTAGGGTTCTCACTCATGAAGTTCACAATATGTAATAATAGTTGATGTCTTTACTTTGCTGAGTCTAAATGTATGTAATATTGTTTGTGCAGTTATTCTTGCTATTAACGTAACCTTAGAATGTGTAGTAGCTCAAGCTTTGATTAGATTGCGATTCTTTTGCCACTTTGGACAGAGTATTGTTTCTATATGTTTATCATTTGATTTTGAGATTAAGTTAAGTGACCTTAGTATTGTTAATATAGGAAAATAAACATTCTAACTTTAACATAAAGGTGCAGTGAGTGTAAATCACTGACTCCTAATGATTACTGATGTGATTGATTGTTTATGTTATTGATCTGTATTGGTACAGGATATATTGTGGGAAAAACTCAAAGTGAGTCAAAAGGTCCATCGGCCTATTTGTGTCTCCTTGGAAGTTTACCTATTAAGGTCTGACGTGCTAACACCATCAAGCCCTGAAAGATTTGAGCATTTTGATAGCTATGCGTGTTTTCAACACACACAAGTGACAGCCCTGCCATATTTCCCAGGTCCGTGCGTGATGTGTTGCTCCAGTCCAGGTTTTTTCTTTGAAATCATGGAGTTATAGTATTACTTTTTCCATTATAAACAGGACTACAAGTCCCAGAGTTCAACGTAAACAACTGGACGGGAGTAACACATCACTCGTGAACCTGGCAAACTTGGCAGCTATGAAGTGATGCAGCTTAGAGCAACTTGGAAACCGCATGTGGGTTTTATTTAATTACTTTAATTTTATTATAGTGCTAAATGGTCTCGCGGACACTGCGTGTTTGTTTTCTATGTCTATGCAGGACCGGGAATGTGATAAATGACGTCCTGGGACATTCAGTGTTGGTATGTAAATTGAACGGCCATATCAGAATGACGGCAAATTGGGCAAATTCCGCAGCAAGACTTACAAAGTTAGCAGGTTCAATACGAAAACATCTAAAGAATACAAAATAAAGCACGCTAATGAATTTCGTTCATTTCTTAACGCCACGCTTTTTTGTAAATATAGGTGTTATTATGTGTTTTCTAGACACTCTGAATACTCATAGCAATAATTGAGATGTACATTACAACATTAATTAAACACTCGTCGGCCAATTTTAGAATATTTTGGTTTTTGATTGCTATTTAAATTAAAACGCTCTATAGATAAGTATCAAATGGGAAGGACTGTTATTCTAAGATGGCTGCCGCGTTCCATCTTTACTTCTAGGAAGCGCAAGCGTCTCTGCCGTGTTTACAGTGCTGTCCGCCCTGATTTGCACTCCGGACCGAGCTCTTCTTAATATTAATGAATTTTGAAATGTACTTTCTGATCGTCTTCGAACAGCCTTGAACAGGTAGCTTCGTGACCATACCTGTTTCACCGTCGACGTGCACAAAACAGTATCGTGGAGAAGGTAGCTGCACCATCCCATTGCAACAACCACGTCCCAGCTTCAGACCACACTGGTTGTTGCAATTCCCCAGTGCCATACCAGGTGCACGACTTACTGCACCTTAGCGGCTTGTAGTGCAGTGCCTCTGCCCCTCAGCCAAAACTGAAAACGGCAGGCAGTCTGTTTACAGATGTTCACCCCTGGTCTGTCCTCACTCAGAACTTTCAAGAACATTGCTTTGGCACCCGCTCTCATAAGGGATTAAAATTACACTCCCACTCAATATTCTGCCCTGCTGCACGTATATGAAAAATATTGCTGTGCACAAATACCACAACTAACGTGCATGAGATACGTTATACTTTTACGGTTTATCCCTTATTATTTATAAGTATCGCAGTACAGTTTGCCAATCACCAATTATTTGTACATATTCTCTCGATTTTGAAAATTGCACGGGTGTAGCTGCTCTGAAGGACCCTGAAGCATCCTCGTTCATTTTATCAGAGACCCTTAGCAGTCCCAATTGTCCGAGTTGTGGCTTGACCTCACCCAATTTCCCTTTTAAGTGCCTGTGGCCATGGCACCAGTGACGGTGACCAGGGGGCTGTTTGGACGATTACCCAGCAGTGGGGCCGAGGTTGAGAAGTTCCAGCTGAAATCCGAGTCGGTGACAGTGGACATCATCTCCCTGGGATGCACAATCACCGCTCTCCAAGTGCACGACCGGAAGGGTGAAACTGCAGATGTTGTCTTGGGATTCGATTCGCTGGAAGGTGGGTTTAATGTTATATTTGAAAACGAATCATAAGAACTGCAGCAGTCCTACCAGCCGGTACCAAAGATCAAGATGTACCACATTTGAGTTCTTGCAGTACAACACTATTTACAAAGAGGCGCTTCAGGATTCCTAAGAAAAACTGAAAACAGGTTTGCTCTTGGGCAGACTTAGAACAAATCAGTGTTGCGCCGTCTTTCCTACTTGCTTATTAAGGAATAGAATAAACATAAGTTGATGATCACCCATTACACTTGTAAGAACACATACAATTCAGAGGTGGGCGAGCCAGAGCCGAGCCAAGTGTCTGGCTTGGTTCTTACAGACTGTACACTAGCCGTCCCCTGAAAATATTTGTTTTTTAAATCATACAACAAACATAACGTAAAATATGGTAGTTGCTTCAAAATAAAAAAAAAGAGTATTTCTTTAACATGTGGAAATGTCGTCATTAATGCGTCACGTTATAGAAAAGCACTGAAAAGTATTTGTTAAAGTGATAGTTCTAAAACATAAACTTAAAACGATTTCTGCCCGACATACCCTGCGCTCCACAACCCCCATTCTGCGAATCGCGCTGTTTGCAACAAGAAAAAAGCTTTGTACATCTGGCCCTGTGAGTGCTGCAGGGGGAAGTGTGAAAAGGTGGAGTGTGCAATTAGGATTTAGGGCACCAGCCTACATCTAAGGGGGGCATTCTTTAACCTGTAGAGAACCAGATGGGGCACAAAGGAGATGCACTTTGTCTGAATTGGTTCTGCCATGGTAAGATTGTGTACAGCACCTGAATCCAGCACTAGCATCCTCTAGAGAGTGTCCTCTGCACTTCTGCATGACTCTCAAATTATATAATTCTGCAGTTCACATGGTGCTGCTCTAGGCACAGTCGGGCATGGGCCGAACCCACCATAAAATTTCACCTACAACAGATAATGTAACATGGGTCTTAAAATTAGTCTTCATTATTTTAATGTGGAAAACCATTGCAGGTTTCAGTAACATTCTGGAGTTTTAGTTTGTGCCATTATTCCTCCACTTCTAATATTCATGTAACGTAGCTTGTTTTAGACTAATTCTGAATCAACACAACACTGTGTAGGCTAAATCAGTAGATCAGAATTTTAACCACAGTTTGGATATCCTTAAATGAGAAGTGGTTTGCCCACTTCCCCAGTACGAAATGCACATGATGCATTACAAGACAGAGAACAGCTTTTGCAACCCTTCCTGCTTACTTCTCGTTCCTTTTGCAATGCAAGACAACTTGTAATAAAAAATGAAACAGTTCTTGTTGGTTCTGAAGTTCTCACGAAGATTTGACAATCTGTATCATCTTGCCTTTTTCAATAGTTTTTGGGTCTAGCTGATGTTTTCCCCATTAATTTGACCATTTGTTAGTTTGCCACACTGTTACCCGAAAAAAACCATATCTTTCCTCTGTTGTGCTGGGAGTTTCCTGTCAACCGTAGGACTTTGATTGAGAGCATATGTGGACAATCCAAAACCCCTCCTGCTACTATGATCTCCCTAACCCTTCCCACAGACTCTTCCCTCCTCCATCTCTCCTTTACTCATCCCAAGCCTCATCTTATTACTATAAACTCCCAATTAACACTTCTGGATTCTTCCCTCCTCTACCCCCCATTACTCTAGTAAATCCAACTAATAAACTCACATAGCCTCTGCTCAAATTAACTCATAAAAATACTAAAACTGAACTCATATTTCCCTATACTAATCCACCACTAATTCCTCTTGGGTTCCGGAGTAGAGTGCTACTTGCCGAAAAGCGATTCGACGCCTCGTCAGGGGTAGTAAGCGCTATATAAATACTATTACTATTACAATTACAATCCTGTTGGTCAGTAGAAACCCGCCTTTGCTCTGCCTCCCTAGATAAATCGGTTGAAACATCTGATTGGCAGAGTGTTTCTGTTTTTAAATAAAACTTGTCTTTTGGTTCTCCCTGGTTTCCCACGATCTTCCACAATTAGGAATGAATAATGACCTCTCATGACCTTTATTTTGCATTTGTCTGCACTTCGAGTTTGAGCCTTGCCAAGCACAGGGAGATCCTTTACCAAACTCAAGGCCGTCTTTGTTGCTGCCCATAACGTTTTGAAATCAGATATAGGAACTATAGCCACTATACATAGTGTTCCTTTGTTCCTATGACATAGAAGAAGAGGGGGCTGTTCTGCCTGCTACAGGAGAGATGTTGACACCCTCGCCTGGGAGACCTCTGGCTATTGAAATATACTTTCATACATTTGCTCGGCTATTAAACTAGTTTCTCGCGGACTGCACTTAAAACTCAACCTCCCTGCTTCAAGGAACTGAGTAGCCAAACAAACGCCTTAGACGTTGCAAACCAGCTGACCATAACCTAACAGGAACCCACCCTAGTAGAATCACAAGGGTTTAGGACCTGCCCGAAGCACACCAGAACTGTGTCAAACCTACATTTTTCCTTTCTTTCCCTGTACAATCACAACATTGAGAGTCTGATTATGTTCCATTAGTAACCCAAAAGGGAAGAGGATAGTTCCCTTTTGCACCCATTTAGTTTGGATCTGGGTTCCATTGACTGTCTCTCCAAGTCCAGAACCGTTGGTAACATCTTCATATCTGTGTGCATTATTCTGTATTGCACAAACCTAACTTTAAAGCAATAGAATGGTGTACATTATTTGGGAGGTACAAAGTAAATTGAACTTTAGCTTGTAGATTTTCCAGTTCTTGAGATACCCTGCCTTAAAGGTGTACCTGGAACCATGAATGAGGCACCTGAGGATAGACTGTACTAGCATTTCTACCAGCACTTGTATTGACTCCGAGCTGTGAATATTATTGCCGATCTACTGGACTAACCCTGAATCTAAGGATCCTTTGAGTATATGCTCCTTCCACCCTAGATCTTACAGCTACTTGACATAGTGCAAAAGCCCTGTGACTACCATAGTTATATTTGTTCTTCTACTTCAGTTATTCTGGTGCTTTACAATCTTCCTCAAGAGGTAGGTATTGCAGTTTGCCTAAATTATTTAATATCCCAATATGTTATTCAAAAGTTTTTAAAGACTGTATTACAATCATTTATAAGTACAGTGGCTTAATGGGGTGGGTTCCATAGCAAATGCTTTGTATAGGAGAGTGGGTTATGTCAAGATAGCTACCATATGTATAGCATTCCACATAGTCTAGACAGGATCAGGAAGCTAGCTGGACAGAAAGTATAGGGTAAGGGCCCTTTAATAGTGCAGATAGCCCAAACGCCAAGGCCATATTGTTTGGGGCCAAGGACAGCATGTTTATTTTGTCTTTGGGTCAGGTAGGCCCAACCCCCTGCAGCACAAACCCTTTGGCTGACAGTTTATAGGGAAGGGAACTGTCTGCACCTGAGGTAATTTGTTTCCCTATGTTAATACTGTTCAAACTTGTATTTATGGTTAATTAATGCAAAGCCTTTATTATTAGGGTGAGCACTCTAACTAAACATTGTAAGGTCACACTGCACTAGTGACAGTGGTTCCAATAAAAAAAAAAAAACCTACACACTTTAAAGTTTAACAAAGGGAGGCTATGTATAATGCCCCAATAATGCTCTCTGATTAGATGCAAATGTTTGCAGAAGCTTGTAAGCACGACTGACTATTCATTGCTTTCAAAATGAAAAATTCAGGAAAGAAATTCAAATAGGCAAAACAGTTTTGCTACATTACAGTGCAATTTTAGGTACTATTGCTTTAAAGCCTCATTCAATAAAATGTTCTGTATGCTAGTATTTCCAAACAAACTCATAATGGAAAATCAATGTAATCATTTTTAGTAAGATTATGGGAAACATGAAATAAACAAGCACTGGCAAAGCCAACTGATCCAACATTAGTGATCGGTCTGTTGGTTTTGTCACTACGTGTCTTGTTTTGACATGGCTTTTGTAACACATTATTGTTGTGGAAGCTGCCAGGCCCTCACCATTGTAACAAACATTGGCATAAAGCAAAAACGTTTTTGGGACTCAAAAAGCACCTTGTCACGGTAGTTCCTGGCACTGAACAATTATTTGTGTGCCAATATGCTCCTTGTAGAAGAGCAGAATGTGGTCACTCACAGTAAAGCCAGCCAATAGTTGGATAGAGAGAGAAATAGAATTTTAATTAAAAAAAAAAAAATGCCTTGGTTAACGCCAGACCTATTTGGGGGCCCAATTCGTAAAGAAATCACAAAAGTGCATCCATGGTATATGTCTTTGCATTAGTGGCTTTCATGAATTCACAAGAATGTACAGATCAGACCAGGAAATCGTACTCCTAGCAAATATTTGTGAGCTGTATTTTAGCATGAGCAAATATGCATATGTAGATTTGCTCATGCGAAAATCTATTGAGTGTTTATTTACAGGTTCACTTTCCTTTTAACCACTTTGTTCCCTACCCTGGAAGAACTTGTGCTTCTGCCTTTGCCAGGAGTAAATTAATAGCCTTTCCCAGTATGGAAAAAGATTAGGGAAGAGCTGTGAACATCCTTAAAACATGCAAGTTAATAGATTTGCAAAGACTCAAAGGCATTCCTGCCCTGGAACTATTGCTAATTGCTCCCTCCAGCCCCAGTATGTAGATCTGCGGAAAGGTGGCAAAATAAGAAAATTGCTGCAGTAGGGCTTGAATTGCTAGTATTCGAGCACTACTATAGTACTAGCCTTGACATAATCAGAGAGGCTGTTATCAGAGCTCTTGCATAATTTGATTGCTGTCTTAATTTGTCACCACACTACATGACACCAAAGGGACTAGTAGATTTTCTTACAGGACAAGTAGATTTAAGAGCAACCTGTCCCATGGTCAAGTAGATATTTTATTAAATTCCACACCCCTACAGTACATTTTAAAACCAAATGCTTGTCGGAATAGTTGACTCTTCAGAGTTCTTCAGAATTCACTAAGGTTGGACATCGCAAGAGAAGAAATTCTGTAGTACATCCACCGTAACTTTGTTAGGAAAAGATCTGCAGCCCTTATTAGTTGTTAGACTGGTAGGATCTACTGTTCCCATGTTGAGATTATCTTACATAGTGGGTGAATATGTCCATTAAAAACGACTGGAGAGACTCAGGAGAGTTTCCTCTGATTCGCAAAATCACAGCATTTGCCCTCACAAGGGAGTGTTTTGACATGTACAGCCTGTGAGTTGAAAAGTTCTTTTTGACTGGTAAAAGGGGTTTTGCAACCCATTACGAACCACAGATAGGAGGGGGCATGAAAGGGTCATTCCCCTTTGGAAGTTACAATGGAATGAAAGGTTTGCAACCATAATTGCAGTTGCAAACCATTGATCAGATGCCAACACCTCAAGGGGTCTGGTTTCTAATCCCCAAAAGGGAAGCTGTTCCTTTTTGGTAAGCATGCTGGGCAGCTGCAGAAGATCACTGCCCGTACCCTAGCCCCGTGTTACGATACATAAAACATTATTTTTCTTTTGTAAAGCAGAACCAATACTTTAATGGAAAGTGGATGCCTTTACAAAAAGTATTTTCCATTTGGAAGAGAAAATACGAGGATGTTGGTTTGCTGTCCTTTGCAGACCACCATCCAGGCATTTGCAGCTGTTCACTGTAGGTCACAAATTGTGATCTGCCTTAGTAATATTCATTAGGCAAATCATTTTGCATCCCCAGCAAATGAGGAATTTGCGTTGTGACGTACTGGTACATAATCTCTATCACAAATTACATACCCATTTGCAAACCAATCAATGAGCAAATTGTTCATCTTGGTTTGCAAATGGGTCTTTGTACATCAGGCCTGTAATAACGTATAGGGCTTATGTGAATTTTTGTGGCAGAATGTTGCTCATATTTATGTGCAGAACTCTCCCTGTACTGAATACGTGAAACCATTGTCTGACCATTGTAGCGTAGTCAGAGCAGACTGTAAAGTGCACAAGTAAAGTAGAAAAGTAATAGCATAAAAGGCGGCTAACAGAGCCGATCTGTGAATCAAATGCAGCCCTGGAAAAAGTTGTAATACCTGTCAAATATTTCCTCAAGAAAGCAGAGTACGTGCACACCACACTCTTCAGGGGTACCCCACTCCTACCGCTGCATTTTTTATTTCAAAGTGTTTCATGGATAAAGGGGTATTATTCCTCTACTGCATAAAAATTGGCCCATATTGAAAAACATTCTGTTTTTTCAGCCCCACCGTGGCATTGTACGTTGATGCAAAAACTGACAACCTTCCCAAATATTGGGTCATTAGAAGCTTTTTCGTATTTTTACAAATGCATGCTCAGTCCAAGGAGGGATGGTAAAATATAGGTGGGGCAGTTTAATGTAGCCTGTGATTTCCATTGTGAGTCTATGCTTTGGCAATTTTGTTTTTCAAGATTTGTTTGATTAACATAAGATTAGACATTGGTCTATATAACTGCTGGGTGATCAAGCATTATTTGGGCTTATGAGGTAGAGGTATCTACACTGTGTTGTCCAAACACTACCCTGCACAGGCATTGCCAGTATGTTAATTATGTGGCCGTTATCCCGACATGGTTCTTTATTAGATCAACTGGGATGAGTACGTTGGTGAGGAAGAAGTTTTAGCTCTATGACCATGGCTTGAATGTCATCTAATGAGCAGGGCTGCAGTCATCCCAAAAGGATTTGACTTGCTATAAGACAAGATGACTGCTTCATATCTTCATGGTGGAATTCATTTTGTTATAAATGGCAGAAAGAATACCAGAAAAAATTATTATAACAATTTATACAAGATTGTGGGTGGCAGAGAGAGGCACTCAGGAGTGGTAGTTTCCTTTTTAGGTCAAGCAGAAGCATAGGGCTGGCTTTAGTGATGGTGGCGCCCGGTGCAGCAATCTTTTTTTGTCATCCCCTCACCCCATGACCACCTCCTCGGATTCTCTCACTACCACCTGGCAAAAGTGCCCCTCATCTCCCCACAGCCCCTCTCACATACATTTCTTGTGTTTTTAAGAGCTTCTAAAAGCTGGCTTTACTAATCCACTCAGCTATCTGTATAAAACATAGTTCTGTTCTTTACAGCACGCATATTAACCCTCGGTGCTACTTTATGGTGAGTCAAAGCTGCCACTAGACAACACATCAATCTCTCTCTATAGCAAAAACATTAATCACAAGAGTTATATTGACATTTTAATTGCTTCCTGAAGGCTGGGCACACAAGGAACTCTACAGCAGGTGCTTTTAAATCTCAAGTTTGTAACTTATTGCTAAACACAGTGCCCCCTGACGTCGGAGCACCCCCACAACTAGGTAGCACTCAGTGCAGCCGCACCCGTCACACCACCATAAAGCCAGCCCTACTTACGGCCTCTTGTATACATTTAGTATACTTACTTCTGTGGTCTTAAAGCCATTTAATTTGTTTGTTTTAGTGTCATTTAAAAATCCTTTCTCGCTAGTGGTCGGTCATTTCTCTTTGTCCATCCTTTTTCTCTTTGGGAGCAGGGACAAACTACTGTATAATTACGCTTTGTCATGTTTATCAGTTCTTTGGGGGAGGGGACTTTTTCCCTTGGTTTCATGCTCCTCTAAGTCAATGTGCTTACAATGCTGAGCTCGGAGGCACTGTACACACACCTTACTGCTTCCTCCATGGCGCTTAATCGCACTCCCCCACGCCATATTCTTGCTTGTTCAGCCACCATTCACCCGCCTCCCGCTGTAAATTGTTAACTCCTGTGCTTCCGTGGCTGATTGCCCCATACCCCCTTGTTTTCTTTTGCCTCGCTGCTTCGCTCTCATGGCGGTATGTTGTTTCTTCCATGTTTTCGGGCACCTTGCTGTTTCTTTGCAATGTCTGCGGGGTCTTTTTTTATTTATTTATGTTTGCAGTTTTATGTAGTGCAAACTCGACACAAAGGTATTGGGGCAGTTTATTTTTTTGCAGTTTAATATAGCGCAAATGCGATACAAAGGTATTACAATGCTTTACGTGAGCACCGGTTACATTACACAAGTGCACATTCACTTTTGGTAGCAGGTGCCATTCTTAACAAAATCGCTATAATTAATTTGCATCAACCTTGCAGGGATGAAGAGGTGAAAAGCTATGTCAGGATTGTAATCTGTGACATTCTCGTTCTGTCAAGACCTCTGCAGTGGGTGTATTTACCAACTGGCTTGAGTAGAGCTTAACACAAGGCGATAGCACGTGCCCTTGATAATCTCTGGAGGGTCACCAACCAAGAACATAGGTTAGATCTAGGCAAGAAGATGGAGAAAGGTGTTGTCTCCAAAATGGTGGAAAAGGAGTTGTGACTCCGGACCCAAGCCCTTCACGGCCTCAAGCTTGATAGCAAAAACATCTAGCCTTTGAAAGTAAACTGGGCCTCTTCAAATAGAGTTCAGTTAATAGAGGCAGTATTTTCGTAACCCTGAAGCGCAAAGAAGCTAACATAAGGGTGCCACAGTGAGAGGAGCAGTGTATCATAGGGCACAAAAGTGGAGCAAACTCCATCCCTTCCTCCTCTCAGAATTCACTGGTGTCATGGCTTTGATGACAGTTCCCTCACAGCTACTGCAACCTTGTAGATGCCACTGCTGGAAGCGTTGTCTAAAACAGCGCAAGAATAGCACCGCTTCCTGTTTGAAGAGGCACCACCTCGAATACCCCCACAGTTGTTGTCACAGGCGCAGAACGCTTCTCCATCCCCCTTTGAACTCCTGTGTATAATGATCTTCACATTTGCTGTCACAGTCCAGTAATGTTTAACCTGCTCTCCTCTTTTCCACCCCCAGGCTTCATTTAACCACTCCACTACGCTCCCATGCATCATTTGATGTAAACTCTATGCATTATTTCTGATTGCAGTTGTTTCCAAGTACATGGAAAATTAATGTCAAGAAAATATATTTTTGACCCTATCAAGTGGCCCTGTTTTCACTCCTGCTTCTACTGGTGCTCCTCTCAGTGCTTCACCATGACTCCCCATGTCTATAGGAATATACGTTTGCTTGTTTATATGGGTACACACTCCAAGAAGTACATCTCAAAGTCAATCCTGGACAGTAACAGTAAAGATTCCATGGGCGGGAGATGTTTTAAACAGGAGAACTGTTGTTTCACAAACTGTGTCCACCAGGACTAGCCACTGCTTGTACTTATGAAACCCGAATGTGTCATTGTGACTGAAGTCTTTTTTTGTAAAAGACAGCAAACAGGCAGGATCCATGCCAGGCTTGCAGAGAAAATCACTCTGTAAATAAGTCCCATATAACATTTTTTTACGTAATTTATCTTATGTGTATCAAGAAACTCTGACATGGTTCTGGACCTATCTTGGATTCCCCAAAAAAAACATACATTTGAATCCTTTTCGTAGCCTGAAAAAATGCCAATGAACCAGCCCTGTAGTAGCCTCATTAGACACCATTGGCCTAGGCGGAAAAACACTCAATAGTCCAAACCCAGGCTTCCCACTCTACTCTGAGTGGTCCAAATGGCAAGGCCAAGACTTCAAATTTTGAGTAGCCACCCCAACAGAGATAATTCTGACTCCAATCAGCCAGTACACAAATATATGCACCGAAAAGACACGTCAAGGCCTCCCAGGAGATTTAGGTACACATATCTCTTTTTATAGAGTCAGTCCTGAGCTGAGGGCTGTCATAAGACTATCAACCCAAGGCAGTGCTTTAAATGAATACAGAGTACCAGCCCTTCTGTATTTCCATTTAAAACACTGACTCAAGGTCACATATGTCGCACCTCTGGGACCTATTCTGTCGGCCCATCTTCCACTGAAGCTCTGTTTCACCAATCTGCACAGATTTGAAGCCTCCTGTTTAGTTAAGCTGCCTCTTCTGTTATTCTCTTTGTATACAGTCAACGTTTTTAGAAGTTAGGCTGGTATTGCCAGTGTAGAGGAATAATTCCTTTAAAAGTTTAACACCCAGAAATATATGTCTGCTTCCTTTTCTGTGCTCCTAACTCTTTTGACACCCTCATTCTCCAGGTTAAATTCCACAAAGGTGCCTCTTTGTGGCTTGTTTGGTGCTATAAAAGTTTAGGTAAACACACTAGAAGGGGTTGCATCTATAGAGTATCACAGCCAGTCTGTAGGAATGAGGCAAAAACATTCCAAAAATGGTGGCCTTGTTGTGTACTCTCTCCTGCAGTGACAGGCCTGAGAAGGTTGCTGTAGCACCTGGCATACATCCACTACACTCCAAACCAAATCACATTAGTAAAATACATTGTCATTTAAAAATGCTAATAGCTCTAACTCTCACAAATGCAAGACTTATTGCATTGCAAATGTCTGTTCAATGTGTTTAACACAGTATACTTGTTTTCCTGAAATCTGTATTGCAGTACCTCTGTAGTTGATTCTTGAAAGTGCCTTGAAGAAAATGTTCTAAATAAAAGCATCAGTAATGAAATACAATAGATTTACTACATAGTTATGTTTGTTTACTTCTTAATTCCTAAGTAGCAAAATATTTGTGCAAATCTGGCTACCTTATTTCAAAACTACGTTGTGTCCGTTTCTGAGGTATTGTAATATTTTCCAATTCAGATGTGTGTGCTTCAGTTGATACCCAAATCTAATCTAAAGTGGTTATTATTTAAGTTAATAATATCGATTTTTATATAAACTAGTTTAGACTGCATATTGTCTGGTGTTTTTTGTTAATTAAACTTCGTTCATTACTTTGTTACAATTTCTACAATGCATCTTTGAAATTATGTTAAAGAAAATAGTACAATATTTGCTTATAATAATCTTATTAATACAAGACGCTTGATGATAGTGATTGTTTAAAGACTGTAAAAGTAAATTTGTGGAGATCATTGCAGAATTCGTCTGTGTTAATTTGATAGTATCCAACATCCACCTTTTCGAGTTTTCAACTTTTGAATTCAATTCTGGTCATGTGGATCAAATTCAAAGAGATTTGTAGCAGTTATATGAATTCATATTAATGCATAAATACATTCTACAAGCGAAATCAGCAACACTTATATAAATTTCAGCTAAAGGGTAAACTCCTTAAGATAGACTACTGCTTTGAGATCATGAATACCTATGGCACTTGGCAAGTCCTGAACAGGATTTTGGAACAGGCGAGTGTTCAAGTTGAAGGAATTTGTGATTCTTTATCAATGTTAGTAAGACTTCTAACTGATCAGAGACTTATTACATTCAGGAAGACTTGGCCTATTTGTTAGCTCACTGTATAATTGAAATTCTATTTTTATTTTTATTATGAATACTCAGGGGATTACTCATCGTTTGGGTATGTCTCCTGTTTTATGGGTTTGCACACTCCCTGTCTGTATGTGCATTATTTCCTCATGCCTGGTATATTTTTTTCCATCCACTTACAATCACTGTAAATAACTAATGCCATTCTGTTAACGCAAGCATGCAGGATGATCACGCTTCAGCAATTATAGTGGAAATCTTCTTGTCGGAACATGTGGGAGATCTTTTGGCTCAAACCCACGTGTAACGTGTCTTTGTAGTCACACTTTTGACCTTGCACATTCTCGACATTGCCACAGTTGGGCGATAAACCCACTAGTCACGGAGGACCGGTCTACATTGTCAGTCAAGGCTGTCAGGATCACAAATGTCCTGATGCCTCACTCTTTATGAAGTAAGGTAAAGTCATTAGATTTTCGTGCTCTCTGTAGAGTGTGGTATTTTCGTTTCACAAGTGTGGCAATCTTTGATACACTGTATGACTGGTTTGCATAAGTAAAGCTTTACCTGTCAACACAATAAAAAAAGAGGGCAGCAGAAAGAAAAATACATAGCTGTCTTGTTGTCATGTTCCCTGATGCAACTTGCTATATTTAAGTGCCAACGGCAAAATGCCAAGCAAAATATACCACAGCCTATTTTTTTTGGCTAGCTTTTCTGTTTCTCCATCATTTCATACTTCATGGTATCCTCTTGTTTGAACAGATTAAAAGCTGCATTTTTACCGTGTTTTGCAACAAGGTGAAAAATGTTTTTGTCACATAGGCAGTGATGAGTGTCATAATCATAATATGTATTTTTGGATCTGCAGACAACATTACTCATGAGAACGTGAGTATTTTGTGATTTCAGAGGACTCATTTTGTCCATTTCCTCTCCAAACCTTGATAGTTCTAATCATTCTATTTAAAGTTGTCTTGTGCTTTTAGTACGCATGAACAATTATTGGTGAATCTATATAAGCATACTGTCAAATCAGTGTATTTGTTTGCAATATTTCTTAGAAACCTTACAAAATAGTGCACAGTATTATCCATCATCATATTCTGCTTTCCATTTAGTACTCATAAAAGTATTTGTCAATGTAAATCCCATTAATTTTACATATAAAAGCACGTTTTCTTACGCTGATGCCTGCTTCAGAGGCTTATTGATAATGTTTAGCGTGTTAAAGCTTCCTAAGTTTTTTTTGTTTTTTGTTTTACCCTTTTCCCTGGTTCAACAGCACTAAATAATGGCTACCTCCACAAAAGGGGGCTTCATCAGGTAACAACAAAATAGTGCAACAGGCTCATCCTGCTACACTTCTCCTCGTTGGCGGAGCTGGCATTATTGTACTCCCCATTGTAAAAATAGGAATACCTGGTGAACATTCAATTATCGATTTATCTCATATGTAGTTATTCACTCTTTCACATACATTCACCCACCACCAATTCTGTATGCAGATGTTGCTCTTATGGTGGAAGTTAAGCACATACTATCATTCTTGCTAATGCTGATATAAACAGCTGAGGCTCGCTGGGTGAAGAGAAGGTGCTCATTCCAGGACCTTTACAGAGAGGCCCAGATATCTTGGGAAAAGTTTAAATGCACCAAGAAAGACATGAAAGCTTATGAATGATCACAGTCGAGGGAACCTATTTAAAGATTTGTGCCATTTGTGTTGCGGCAACACGGGATACAGATCATACATGCCTTTTACCAAATGGTCAAATACTGCATTTTATGTATAACCATATTGCTATTCTGCACGTTTCTTGGCGTATTCTTGGATTTAATAATCACAGTTGGTAAAACATTGCAGGTATTAGTACGAATGTCAACGTTCATGTGCATATTCCAGCATCTTTATTTAAAATTAGTACAGAGCACATTTTCTGGACGCCTGTTAGAGTTCACCACATGTGGATTTAGCAGAACCCATCCGATCTATTTATTTTGTGTTTCTTTTTATCATTCTGATTTTGTGTTCCTTGAGAGTGTTTTATTTTATTTAGAGTAGGAGGTAATGAACAACTTCCTTTTCTGACATAAATGTGTGAAGTTTGTAAAGTGCCTGATTCTGAGAGATTAGCAAAGTCTTTTTCGCACCTTTGTTATCAATTGAAGTGATTAATTTTGCTTAGTTTATCAAATCTGAAGCTGTAAAGTATTTTTGTGCTAATTAATATGCATGTGATTCCACTTTATTTTAGTTTGACAAAAATAGTCTTTAAGCATAAACATTCTGATATATTGTAGTTCATGATCAACTGAGCCTTTTCTTGAGGATTACATTTTAGGTAGTGTAAGTTATTGTACATGCTTCCCTTATTGCAATAATTTACTCTGTTAATAAATGTCATCTTTTTAATTTCAGTTCAGATGTGTGTTTAACATGTACTTTACATGATAACATCTCTGGTGCAAGGCCATGGGTGTTTCCACTGAGCCAGAGAACCTGTCATAGTGTTGGACTCACAGAAATACCTGAGAAAAACAGTTCCTTTATAACGGAAGGACCCTCTGTACTCAACCAGGCCAATGTCCTCAATGGTTTATCCCAGTCTAAGTGCACCTAAATTTATAATTTGCATAGCTTTTTTTGCACCAGTGATCAGCTGTTGTGAAGTTGTCTTGTGTAAGAGCAGGGCTCCCCTCCCAATGCACACAGAAAAACTTGAAGGTCTCTATTCTGATCCCATAGCCCAGCCAGGTCTCTCTAATTGCATCTGGTGACATATCACGGTCTCTCTACAAAAACCCTTTGTGTAATTGTATTGCTTACCATATCAAAGAGAACCTTACTGGCAGCAACAGATTGGCAATGAAACATCACTTTTTCCTGTGGGGCTATGCCTCCAGCTAGGTACAATCCTAAAATCAGTGCATATTAATTGAAGCGTTTAGTAAAGGGGGCAGGACATGTCAATGGAAGGGGCTGGGGGTTGCCAATAGAAAGCGCCGGGATGCACTGAATGAATGGTCCAGCAAAAAATCCAATATGTGATTCAAATTGTTGGACAAGAATAGAGCTGTCTCATGGATGCCTGTGGTCACTGTTACTGTGGATGTAAAAAAGATTGAGATAGTCATACTCCGATATAAAAGAGATGCATCATCCTGTCAAAGATGGCGCCCTTAATCAAAAGCCACCTACGATGGTCTCTTTTAAGTCTGGACTCAAAAGAGAAGCAGGTTATCAAATTGAAATCATATCCACCAGCTGTAGGCATTTACCAATAATAGAAAATAGGACCATCCTCACAGCTAGCCAATTTAATGTGTTCCATTTTAATCAAGTGCATTTCCTGCAAATAGGCCACTTCGACCCTCTCCCATTCGGGCATGACTTTGCAATGTTTTCCGCTAACAATGATTTATGAACTTCCTGCTGAAAGACTGTTTGCTGAAGGAGGGTGGGAGTACACTGCCTCACATCCCAGCATTTAGTTCACCCTACTGCATTATGGTAAATGTGGTACATGTTCACTCTTACTTCAGTGGTTAACTGTAGTTTTTCCACCCTCATTGGTGCAGCTAGTGCTGTTTATCTCTAGATACATGTTTCTGGATTTAGTCCATCAGTAGAGAGCAGCAGGTTTTTTAGGGTTGAGCCTGCGATAGCATGCACTAGCGCATGCGTATCGTTTGTGAGATGCTGTTGTATTGAGGCAATGGCTCGGGGCCCGCCCGTTGCTTGTCATTTTTTGGATTGCGTGGCACTCTTCTTTACAGCCTCGTAGTTGGTCACAGGTGGCACATCACCATTTCCGTTCCTGTCCGTGGAGCAGGGACCAAGCATTGATTGATTCAACTTAATCAGTGGCATCCACTGCTCCCGATGTGAATTGAGGTATTATTTTGTTGTTTTTAACTTCTTGTGTCTGCAAACAGAAAGAATGTGACTGGCAAAAATATGTCCAGCAGGGCAAACAAAATTGCAAAGTTGTATTTTCTATAGTTAACTTTTTTCTATTTTGCCACGTCTACTTTTCTCATGTTTTGTTTTGTTTTTGCTTGTGGGTGCTGTTCTCAAGACCTGATTATTATCTTGTTCTAAATGTTGCAAAATAACATTGTTTCTTATGTTTGATTTTCTAAATTATGCTTCAACAGATAATCATGCAGTACATCACAATCCACCCACTCCAAACGCCCTGCCAAGTTTCCCCAGTCCATGTGTGATGTGATGCTCCTGTCCAGGTTTTTTCTTTGAACTATGAGAACCGTAGTCTTGCGTAGTCCTTTGTAAAACAGGACTACAAGTCCCAGAATTTAGAGGAAAAAATGTGGACTGGAGCAGCAATCACATACGGACCTGGGCAACTTGGCAGCTATGCTTCAATACAATCCTAACCACTCCAAACCAGACCACTCACCCCAACCCACTCCAATCCACCACACCCTAATCCTCCCAATGAATGCCACTCCAATCCAAAAAATCTGCCCCACTCCAATCCAAAAAAATCTGCCCCCTCCAGTACAGCAGTCCAAAACAATCTGCCCTACTCCAGTCCAAACCTATCTGCCCCACTCCAATCCAAAATAATCTGCCCTGCTTCTGTCCAAAAAAGTCTGCCCCACTTCAATCTGCCCCACTCCAATCCAGAATAATCTGCTCCACTCCAGTCTGCCACACTCTAATCCAAAACAATCATCCCCACTCTCACCCAAAACGATCTGCCCCACTCTCATCCAAAACAGTCAGCCCCACTCCGTTCCAAAACAACCTACCCCACTCCAATCCAAAACAACCTACTGTAAGGAAATGCCTCCTTGGCATGGTTACCCCCTGACTTTTTGCCTTTGCTGATGCCAAGTTATGATTTGAAAGTGTGCTGAGGCCTGCTAATCAGGCCCCAGCACCAGTGTTCTTTCCCTAACCTGTACCTTTGTTTCCACAATTGGCACACCCTGGCATCCAGGTAAGTCCCTTGTAACTGGTACCCCTGGTACCAAGGGCCCTGATGCCAGGGAAGGCCTCTAAGGGCTGCAGCATGTCTTATGCCACCCTGGGGACCCCTCACTCAGCACAGACACGCTGCTTGCCAGCTTGTGTGTGCTAGTGGGGATAAAAAGACTAAGTCGACATGGCACTCCCCTCAGGGTGCCATGCCAACCTCACACTGCCTATAGGTATAGATAAGTCACCCCTCTAGCAGGCCTTACAGCCATAAGGCAGGGTGCACTATACCATAGGTGAGGGCATAAGTGCATGAGCACTATGCCCCTACAGTGTCTAAGCAAAACCTTAGACATTGTAAGTGCAGGGTAGCCATAAGAGTATATGGTCTGGGAGTCTGTCATGCACGAACTCCACAGCACCATAATGGCTACACTGAAAACTGTGAAGTTTGGTATCAAACTTCTTAGCACAATAAATGCACACTGATGCCAGTGTACATTTTATTGTGACATACACCCCAGAGGGCACTTTAGAGGTGCCCCCTGAAACCTTAACCGACTACCCGTGTAGGCTGACTAGTTTTAGCAGCCTGCCACACACCAGACATGTTGCTGGCCACATGTGGAGAGTGCCTTTGTCACTCTGTGGCTAGTAACAAAGCCTATACTGGGTGGAGGTGCTTCTCACCTCCCCCTGCAGGAACTGTAACACCTGGCGGTGAGCCTCAAAGGCTCACCCCCTTTGTTACAGCACCCCAGGGCACTCCAGCTAGTGGAGTTGCCCGCCCCCTCTTTTGGCAGCAAGGCCGGAGGAGATAATTAGAAAAACAGGGAGGAGTCACTGGCCAGTCAGGACAGCCCCTAAGGTGTCCTGAGCTGAGGTGACTGACTTTTAGAAATCCCCCATCTTGCAGATGGAGGATTCCCCCAATAGGGATAGGGATGTGCCCCCCTCCCCCAGGGAGGAGACACAAAGAGGGTGTAGCCACCCTCAGGGCTAGTAACCATTGGCTACTAACCCCCCTAAATTGAGTATTTAGGGGCTCCCAGAACACAGCAAGATAGATTCCTGCAACCTAAGAAGAAGAGGACTGTTGAACTGAAAAACCTGCAGAGAAGACGGAGACACCAACTGCTTTGGCCCCAGCTCTACCAGCCTGTCTCCCCACTTCTAAAGACACTGCTCCAGCAACGCGTTCCCAGGGTCCAGCAACCTCTGAAGCCTCAGAGGACTACCCTGCATCTAGAAGGACCAAGAACTCCAGAGGACAGCGGCTCTGTTCCACAAAGACTGCAACTTTGCAACAAAGAAGCAACTTTGAAACAACACACGTTTCCCACCGGAAGCGTGAGACTTTGCACTCTGCACCCGACGCCCCCGGCTCGACTTGTGGAGAGCAAACACCACAGGGAGGACTCCCCGGCGACTACGAGACCGTGAGTAGCCAGAGTTGAACCCCCTGAGCCCCCACAGCGACGCCTGCAGAGGGAATCCCGAGGCTCCCCCTGACCGCGACTGCCTGCTTCAAAGACCCGACACCTGGTAAAAACTCTGCATCCGCAGCCCCCAGGACCTGAAGGATCCGACCTCCAGTGCAGGAGCGACCCCCAGGTGGCCCTCTCCCTTGCCCAGGTGGTGGCTACCCCGAGGAGCCCCCCCCCCCTTGCCTGCCTGCATCGCTGAAGAGACCCCTTGGTCTCCCATTGAATTCTATTGTGAACCTGACGCCTGTTTGCACACTGCACCCGGCCGCCCCCGTGCCGCTGAGGGTGTACTTTCTGTGCTGACTTGTGTCCCCCCCGGTGCCCTACAAAACCCCCCTGGTCTGCCCTCCGAAGACACTGGTACTTACCTGCTGGCAGACTGGAACCGGGGCACCATCTTCTCCATTGAAGCCTATGCGTTTTGGGCACCACTTTGACCTCTGCACCTGACCGGCCCTGAGCTGCTGGTGTGGTAACTTTGGGGTTGCCCTGAACCCCCCAACGGTGGGCTACCTTGGACCCAACTTTGAACCCCGTAGGTGGTTTACTTACCTGCAATAACTAACAAACACTTACCTCCCCCAGGAACTGTTGAAAATTGCACTGTCTAGTTTTAAAATAGCTATATGTCATTTATGTGAAAACTGTATATGCTATTTTGCTAATTCAAAGTTTCTAAAGTTCCTAAGTGAAGTACCTTTCATTTAAAGCATTACTTGTAAATCTTGAACCTGTGGTTCTTAAAATAAACTAAGAAAAGATATGTTTCTATACAAAAACCTATTGGCCTGGAATTGTCTCTGAGTGTGTGTTCCTCATTTATTGCCTGTGTGTGTACAACGAATTCTTAACACTACCCTCTGATAAGCCTACTGCTCGACCACACTACCACAAAATAGAGTATTAGAATTATCTCTTTTTGCCACTATCTTACCTCTAAGGGGAACCCTTGGACTCTGTGCATACTATTCCTTACTTTGAAATAGTGCACACAGAGCCAACTTCCTACACCTACCCACTCCAATCCAAAGCAATATGCTCCTCTCCAATACAAAACAAGCTACTCCACTCAGAAACAATCTGCCCCACTCATTCCAAAACAATCTGCTTCATTCCAGTCCAAAGCAATCTGTCCCACTCTAAACTGTCCCACATCAATCAAAAACAGTCTGCCGCACTCTAATCTGCTTCAGTCCAATCCAAAACAATGTGGCCCCCTCCAGTCTGCTCCACTCCAATCCAAAACAGTCTGGGTCACTTCAATCCAAAACAGTCTGTCCCACTCCAATCCAAAACAATCTGCCCCTCTCCAATCTGCCCCACTCCAATCCAAAACACTTGCCCCACTCCAGTCCAAAACAATGTGCCCCACTCCAATCTGCCCCACTCCAAATTCCAAACTATCTACCCCACTCCAATCGAAAACAACTTGCCATGATCTACACTGCCCCACATCAGTCCAAAACAATCTGACCCACTCTAATCTGCCCATTCCATTCTAAAACAATCTGCCTTACTCCAGTCTGTCCCACTCCAGACCGCCCAATCCAGTCCAGCTCACCCCAATCCAACCCTCTCTATCCCAATTCACCCACTCCATCCCAGCTCAGCCCATGTCAGTCCCCACAATCCACCCCACACCAATCCAATCCACCCAAGTCAATTCCAGGCTAATCTACCTCAAACCAATCCAACAGAATCCGACTCACTACAGACCAGCCCACCCCACCCCACTACAGTCCAAACCACACTTCTCCAGTCCAACCCGCCCCACTCCAATCCAACCCATCCAACTCCAAACCACCACATTCCAATCCTACCTACCACACTCCAGTTCAACCCATTACAGTCCAACCCACCCCACTCAAATCCACCCACCCCAATCCAAGCCAATCCACTCCACTCAAATTCCATCCCAGTCCATCCCTCTCCAGTCCAATCCACCTTAATCCACCCCAGATCAATCTGGGTCACTTTAATGCACCCCACACCACCTTAGTCCACCCGCTCCAATACAGTCCACCCACCATACCCCACTCCAATCCAGTTTACCCCACTCATTCCAACTCAACCCACTCCAGTCCAACCTACCTCAGTGCATTCCATTCCACCCCACTCCAATCCACCCTACTATACTCCAGTGTAACACACCCCACTCCACCCCATCCAGTTCATCACACCCCATTACATTCCACTCCTCTCAAATCCAGTCCACCCCATCCAGCCCACTCCAATCCGCCTCAATCTACTCCAATCTACCCATTGTTCTCCAATCCACCCAACCCTTCTCTAATTCTCCCCACTGTAATCCAGTCCTACCCAGTCTACTTCAATCCACCCACTCTACTCCAGTCCACATACCACACTCCAATCCACCCCACTTCATTCCACCCCAATCCAATCCACACCACCCCGTTCAGTCCACCCCAATCCACACCACCCAGTTCAGTCCACCCCACTCCACCCCACTTCAGTCCATCCCACTTCAGTCCAATTCACCTTAACTCACCCCAGTCCAGTCAATACAGTACACCTTAATCCACCCCTCTCCTGTCCAATCCACTAAATCCAAACCACCATAATCCAACTCATGCCAAACCACACCATTCAAATCCATCCCACTCCATTCCAATCCACCCCACTACAATCCAACTCACTCCAGTCCAGTCCACCCTACTCCAGTCCACCACAATCCACCCTACAAAAGCCCAGTCCACCCCTCTCCAAAAAACCCATTCCACTCCAATCCAACGCAGCCCACTCCACTCCATCCCACCTCACTCTAATCAATCCACCCCACCCCATTCCAATCCACCCCACCAAAATCCAATCCAGTCCACCCCAATCCTGTTCAACCCACTCAACCCAATCCACCCCACTCAGTCCCACCTCACTCCAGCCCAAATCACCTCACTCCAGCCCAAATCACCTCACTCCAGCCCAATTCATCTCACTCTAATTCATTGCACCTCAGTGCAATCAACCCCACTCCAGCCTACCCCTTCCCAGTTCAACCCAATAAACCCCACTCAAATTCACCCCATTCCAATCCATTCCCTTCACTCCAGTCCACCCCACTCAAATCCACCCACACCGCTCTAGTCCAGTCCACCCCACTCTAGTCCAATTTAGCCCACTCTAGTCCAATCCAGCCCACTGTAGTCCAGTCCACCCCACTCTAGTCCAATCCACCCCACTCCACCCCAATTCACCTCACTCTAATCCACCCCACCTCAGTGCAATCCATCCCACCCCATTCTACCCCACTCCAGTCCTCCCTACTCAATCCACCCAATCCATCCACCTCACTCCAATACACTCTAGTCCAGTCCACCCCACTCCAGTCCACCCCACTCCAATCCAATGATTCAAATCCACTTCCCACTCCAGTCCACCCCACTCCAGTCCAGTCCACCACACTCCAATCCAATGATTCAAATCCACTTCCCACTCCAGTCCACTTTAATCCTCCCCACTCCAGTCTAATCCACCCCACTACAATTCACTCCACTCAACACTACCCCACTCCAATCCACCCACCTCAATCCAAGCCAATCCACTCTACTCCAATTCCACCCCAGTCCGTCCCACTCCAGTCCAATCCACCTTAATCCACGCGGTTCAATCTGGGTCACTTTAATGCACCCCACACCACCTTAATCCACCCCACTCCAATACAGTCCACCCCACCCTACCCCACTCCAATCCAGTTTACCCCACTCATTCCAACTCAACCCACTCCAGTCCAACCTACCTCAGTGCATTCCACCCCACTCCAATCCACCCTACTATACTCCAGTGTAACACTCCCCACTCCACCCCATCCAGTTCATCACACCCCATTACATTCCACTCCTCTCAAATCCAATCCACCCCATTCCAATCCGCCTCAACCTACTCCAATCTACCCATTCTTCTCCAATCCACCCAACCCTTCTCTAGTTCTCCCCACTGTAATCCAGTCCTACCCAGTCTACTTCAATCCACCCACTCTACTCCAGTCCACCTACCACACTCCAATCCACCCCACTTCACTCCACCCCACTTCATTCCTCCCCAATCCAATCCACACCACCCGTTCAGTCCACCCCAATCCACACCACACAGTTCAGTCCACCCCACTCCAGTCCATCCCACTCCATCCCACTTCAGTCCATCCCACTTCAGTCCAATTCACCTTAACTCACCCTAGTCCAGTCAATACAGTCCACCTTAATCCACCCCTCTCCTGTCCTGTCCACTAAATCCAAACCACCTTAATCCAACTCATGCCAAACCACACCATTCAAATCCACCCCACTCCATTCCAATCCACCCCACTACAATCCAACTCACTCCAGTCCAGTCCACCCTAATCCACCTTACAAAAGCCCAGTCCATCCCTCTCCAAAAAACCCATTCCACTCCAATCCAACACATCCCACTCCACTCCATCCCACCTCACTCTAATCAATCCACCCCACCCCATTCCAATCCACCCCACCAAAATCCAATACAGTCCACCCCACTCAACCCAATCCGCCCCACTCAGTCCACCCCACTCCAGCCCAAATCACCTCACTCCAGCCCAATTCATCTCACTCTAATTCATTGCACCTCAGTGCAATCCACCCCACTCCAGCCTACCCCATCCCAGTTCAACCCAATAAAACCCACTCAAATTCACCCCATTCCAATCCATTCCCTTCACTCCAGTCCACCCCACTCAAATCCACCCACACCACTCTAGTCCAGTCCACCCCACTCTAGTCCAATTTACCCCACTCTAGTCCAATCCAGCCCACTGTAGTCCAATCCACCCCACTCCACCCCAATTCACCCCACTCTAATCCACCCCACCTCAGTGCAATCCATCCCACCCCATTCTACCCCACTCCAGTCCTCCCTACTCAATCCACCCAACCCAATCCATCCACCTCACTCCAATACACTCTAGTCCAGTCCACCCCACCCCACTCCAGTCCAGTCCACCCCACCCCAATCCAATGATTAAAATCCACTTCCCACTCCAGTCCACCCCACTCCAGTCCAGTCCACCCCACTCCAATCCAATGATTCAAATCCACTTCTCACTCCAGTCCACTTTAATCCTCCCCACTGCAGTCTAATCCACCCCACTACAATTCACTCCACTCAACACTACCCCAATCCAATCCACCAGACCCCAATCCAACCCACCCCATCCTAGTCCGGTCACTTCAGTCCAATACACCCACCCCAATCCACTCTAATCATCCCACTCCAGTCTGCCTCACCTCATTTCCATCCATCCCACTCCATTCAGTCCATTCCATTCTACTCCAATCTGATCCACCCATCTCTACTCCAATCTACCTCACTCCTCCACTCAACCCACTCTGCGCTATTCCACCCCACTCCATGCTATAACGCTCTCTGCCACTGAACTCCACTCAACTCTGACACTGTACTCCCCATTCCACTCTACAACACTCTACTCCCCCACTCCACTCTACCACTTTATCCTCCAACAAATCCACTCTACAACACTGCTCCCCCACTCCAATCTACGATACTCCATGCCACTAATTTCTTAGCCATGCTGAAGAGCAGCCCCACTCTTTTACAACATGGCAAAGCGCATTTCCAAAGCCAATAACTCTTGTAAAGGTGAGATCTATTGGCTTTGCCAGTGCGTGTTCCTTCTGGGGTTGCTGGAAACGCTATTTAAGTCTTATCAGGTCTCAGTACCACTCACTGGCACACAGGTGCATCAACCAGAACTCGTCAGCTCATTTGCTCAAGGGAGCCTTTTTAAATAGAAGTACACTGCCTCACAGAAGCAGCATTCAATTCACCCCAATATATTATGGTAAGTGCGGTACACGTTCATGCTAACGCATTGGGGCAAATTGAATGCTGGGATGTGAGCATTGTGCTCCCACCCTCATTCTGTTTAAAAAGACTCCCTTGAGCAAATGAGCTGACGAGCTCTGGTTGATGCACATGTGTGCCTGAGTAGTACTGAGACCCGAGAAGACTTTGGCAGCATTTCCAGCAAACACAGAAAGAAATAAGCCTGCTGCTCTCAACTGATGAAGGACTAAATCCAGAAAAATGTCTAGATATATAGAGCACTTGGTGCGCCAACAAGGGTGGAAAAAGTACAGACTACCTCTGAAGTAAGTGTGAACTTGTACTGCATTTACCATAATCCATTGGTGCAAATTGATTACTGGGATTGTATTGTATTGTATTGGAATAGTATTTATATAGCGCTTACTACCCCTGACGAGGTGTTGAAGTGCTTTTCGGCGAGTAGCACGCTACTCCGGAACCCAAGAAGAATTAGTGGTGGATTAGTATATGAGTACAGTATTAGTATTATTATGAGTTAATTTGAGCAGAGGATATGTGAGTTTGTCGGATTGACTAGATTAATGGAGGGATAGAGGAGGGAAGAATCCAGAAGTGTTAATTGGGAATTTATAGTAATATGATGAGGCTTGAGATGAGTAAAGGAGAGATGGAGAAGGGAAGAGTCTGTGGGAAGGGCTAGCGAGATCACGGTAGCATTTTTTTTTTTGGATTAGTCAAAGGTGACATAAATGAGGGAGATTTTAGTAGGGTTGTTTGGGAGATCATGGTAGTAAACTGAGGTCTGGAGTGAGCTAGATGTGGAAGAGGAGGGAGGAGTTTAGGCAGGGTTATTTTGGAGATGAAAGTAGTAGAATGGAGTTGGGATGAGTTAGAGTGGGGATGGAAGATAGATTGATAGAGACATGACATAGGGTGATGGGTAGAAAGTAAAGCTTACAAGCGAGTATATTTATATTATTTGTATTTATTTATAATTTTACATATATATACTTTTTATAATTATTTTTTGTAAATTTTATTTATTCTTTATTTTATTTTACTAATTGAATTTTATTTATAGATTTTATTTATTTGTATTTAATTTTTCTCTAGTACAGTAGGACTAGAGTAATAAATAGATATGTAAATACATAGTAAGGGACTATGGCCCTCATTTCAACATTGGCGGGCGGAAGTTGAAACCACTGGGCGCCCGCCAATGCAGCCGCACTCCCGCGGGGTCTAATTGGAGATCCCCGCTGGGCCGGCGGGGATCTCGGCCGCAACACTGGTGCCGACTCCAAATGGAGCTGGCCGTGTTGCGGAGGTGCGCACCCGTCGCGCTTTTCACTGTTCTGCCAGCCTTTTCATGGCGGTTCCTACCGCCATGAAAAGGCTTCCGGGAAGGGGACTCGTAATCCCCTGGGCAGCGCTGCCCTGGGGGATTACAACCGCCGGGACAAAAGTGGCGGAAACCACCGGTCCCGGCGGTGCGACCGCGGCGCTTCCACCGTGGTCGTAATGCCCGAGTTTGTACCGCCAACAGGCTGGCGGTACAAACTCCAAAACAGCCCTGGCGGTCTTTGACCGCCAGGGTTGTAATGAGGGCCTATATGTTCAAGGAATATAATAATGGGTATAATTATATGAGAAGAAAAGTAGTATTGTATAAAACAGACTTTCAAGATTTGTAATATTTGAAGTTAATTAATAAGTGTACTTTTCTAACATTTATTTATCTTTCCTCAATTTTTGAATAGCGAAATGCTTTTGATAATAAAACATTCAATCAGTATGACATAAAAACGAGAGCAGGAATTCATAGATATCTACTATAACAATTTATCTAGGAGCTATGCAATGACCTATGAACATGTTAAGCATAGAATAACACACATATATACGTATGTACACACACATATATACATACACACATGCACACACACAAGTATACACACAACACACATATACATATATATAGTATATATATATATTATATATATAAAACAGTGAGTAAATATGCATTTGTTAAACAGATTTAAAGAGTATGTGTATAATTTATTGTTATGACATAGTTGTGGTACATATTTCCTAAAGAACTATACATATCTAGAATATACACATAATCAGATTAAAACTATTTATTAACCCACGCATATGCAGTCCATTGCTGTCTGAATATGGTGGTTATGAAGGAAAGAGCCAGCTCTTGAGTAGTCTTCTGAAGACAAGATAGTTACCCGTGGATCTTATATTTGGGGGAAATGAATTCCATAGTTTGGCTGCTTGAACGGAGAAGGATGTACCACCTATAGTCTTTTTCTTGTATTGTGGTGTTCTAAGGCGGGGGTTTATTTGATGAATGTATTTGGTTATTTTGTTTCTGATAAAAAGCAGTCCTGTTCCATGTATAGCTTTGTGGGTGATACAAAGCAGCTTGTAGGTGATCTTCTGGCAACGGGTAAACAGTGTAGTGCTCTCAAGGCAGGGAAGATGTGGGCTTGTGGCTTTACATGTAATAGTAGCCTGGCAGCGGAGTTCTGAATACATTGTAGTTTTTTTCATAATAGATAGAGATGATACATGGTAGAGGCCATTGGCATAATCCAGTTAGGATAGTACAAGAGAGATAGTAGACAGCACCTTGTGTGGAAATCCGAGGTGGGGAAAGATGCGTTGCAGAGTCTTCAAGGTGATGAAGCTTGATCGTGCTAATTTGTCCACTCATTGTTAACTTGGAGTCCATGGTAATTCCAAAGTTTTTAACTTCCTTGGATAGTTAAGAAAGTGGCCCGAGATCGTCAAGCCAGGCGCACAGCATGTCATAATTTTTCCAGTCACCACATGTGAGTATTTCCGATTTGGAAGCATTTAGTTTGAGATGGCTCCAAGTCATCCACTGATCAACGGCTCTGAGTGAACTGAAGATTTGTGAGTTTTCAATGTCTTTGGGGCATTCCAATTTGAGTAGTATTTGTGTGTCATCTGCATAGTTGTAGCACGTGAGTTAACAATCATTCATCAATTCTGGTAATGATATCATGTAGGTGTTGAAAAGCAAATGTGAGATGACTGATCCTTGGGGGATGTGAGGCAATATGCTCCCACTCTCCTCCTGATTAGAATCTCTGGTTGCTGTAGTGTTTAAATTCAGGCTATAGCTAGGTCAGTTGTGATAACAGCAGCACAGTATAGGACAATGGTGTACAAATTATGTATATTAGAATTGCTCAGCAGGCAGCCCCTGGCTGAGACTCCGCTTTACACCTTCTTCCCAGTCACCAACCTTAACCTGCCAACTAATTCCCTATCAAACCAACAAAGCAATAGGCGCCCAAAAGCAACAGGAAAATAAATAAATAATGCACATAAGGGAAAGATATGAATAGCACCTGCAACACACAAAAGCCCTCTGGCCTCTTTAAAATGTCTGGATGAAGAGGAATTCCAATAAGCAAGAACTGGTAGTTCAGTCTGGAAGTGACTGCTCCTTGCCAGACGGGAGCTTATAATCCCAGCAGCAGCCTCAGGATGGATCTTGGCAAAATGTAGACAATTCTTGGTTGCTCAGTTGCCATGTTCTATCATATTGCTCTGTAGGAGTCTCAGTGGGGGCCAGGCCATTGGCCTTACTGAACTCCCTTGTAATGTCTGGGCTCTAAGGTCACAAACAGGGCGTGGGGGATAAATTCACAACTTAACTCTGGGAAGAGGAGGTATGGCTTGGGGAATCAAGAAGGTGGTCGCGCTGTAGGAGTGATGCAGACCTCTACATCATCCGCCGCTGCCCTCTAGGACATCTTACTGCTTCTGTGCTCAAGGATGAAGTGCCCCCTTACCCTGTCTTAAAGCCATTGAAACATGGGAGATTTAACCCCGCTCGCAACGAATGGTCGAATGCTGTAAACTTGCGATCCCTGCCAAGATGGTACTCTGAAGCATGGAGAGCACCTTTGTGACTATTAGGGACCTGTGAGACCCGTCACTGGAGTGATTGAAGCACACTGGGCAATGACTGACGGCGGATTGTACCTACCCCTGAGGTAGGTGAGGCCCTCCACGTACCTGCCTGAACTGCATTGCGGTCAGGCAGACGTGCCTGTGCTGTGGTGGGCCGCTCGCGTGCGGTGTTGTTGCGGGGATGCCTTGATTCCCTCTTCCCTTTGTGGCACCTGGACATCACCCCATGAGTCCGCTGAGGCCTGACCGAAGGATCGTGCCGGCTCTGGTAATGGGGCCCCCCACTGAGGTAAACACCGCACTCTCAGCGGGCCTCCTGATGAAGAGGCCCAACCCTGCCTTGCAGCCGTCGAATTACAGGAGGCTGATCCCTACCCGCGACCCACAGGTGTATGTGGTGAGTTCCCAGTCCCTGCCGTGGCGGCAGCTCTAGTGCAGGGGGAGCTGGCTGTTCCCATTGGGGTCCTGTGCAAGTTGCCATTGGGGCAGTTGAGCCATATGCCTTGTGCTGCCTTCTCAACCTGAAACTCTGGACGCCTTGCAGAGTGGAGAGACCACTGGCTGATTGAAGGTACGCTTGGGGCGGCTGAAGCCCTCTGTGCACCTGTTTGGGGTGAACTGCAGGGAGGCGGGGTGCCTGTGTTGTAGTGTGCCACGTGCATGTGGTACTGTGGCAGAGGATCCTTTCTGCTTTCCTTCCTTCTGTCGCACCTGGACATGACCCCCTGAGCTGCAGTTGCTCAGCCGACGGATCCCGCCAACCCTGAGGCTCTGATGCTGGTGGTGGGCCCTCCACTATAGAAGAACACTGCGCCCTCCTCAGGGCTGCCTGGTTGTAACCCCCCTGTAGAGGTCTGATTTGCCTACTATCTGCCCAAATGCAAACAGTGAGGGGCAGCAGGGGCCCCAGGTGAAAATGCAGACTATTTGGGCCAATAAGCATCTGGGGCCCTCCAGCGACCCCTGCGGACATGAACTTGAGGCCCCTGACACACAGCGATACCCCTCACTCCACATCAAGGACCTGGAGCCCCTGTCCACTGTGCCTCCTGCTCCCTCTTCGCCCTTCCAGAAGTATCGAAGATAGAAGAGTAACCACAACTACAACCACCACAATGAAGGAGGCTCCTGTAATTATCTGCTGCTTACCTGTCCGTGGCAGGTCTACCAGAAGTCCTGATGCCACTTGAGGCTGTGTTCCCCAAAAGCATCTGGGGAAATCAGATCCACCCTGCTCTGTCACACCTGACTTGTGTACGCTGCGGCTTGGACTCACGCTGCGAAGTGGCACTTCCAGGGCCTGGCTGCTTGTACTGTTGCACAGGTAGCGACAAGCGGGCTGGGCCCTACTCTAAGTGATCCCTCAATGCCACCATGGGGAATGATAAGCCCACTCGCCCGACCTCCTTTGAAGCCTGTATAAATTGATACACTATGGGTCCTAGGTCCACGGGAGGACGCTGCCCAAAGAAGGAGACCTGGCTACATTCCTGTAGGCGATACACATATCTCAAGCTGCTGTCAAGACCAAAAATGGTGAAGTCCATGTTTACGTGGCCCTCCTGCGCGAGGATCTGCACAGTGCCACAGGCAGGCTTAATGAGGCCGAGTGCCGTCTTTCTACTGTGGAGGACGAAGTATCTGACTTGAAATCAAAGGTCTCCTGCCTCCTGTCACTCACAGCGCAGCTCCAGTTTCGTGCATAAGATTCTGAAAAACGATTGCGAGGAAATAATCTTCGATTTGTGGGTTTCCCAGTAGGCGTGGTGCTGGTGCAAGCCACAACATTCTTAGAACACTGGATACAATCCTGGATGCCACCCGACAAGCTGTCCCCCTGGTTCGTTGTTGAGAGAGCACATTGGGCCCTGAAGCCCAAAGGGCCCCAAGAGTTCCGCAGAGGCCCTTGATTGCTCGCATCCTTAATTTCAAGGATAGGGACTACATCCTGAGGGAAGCCCGATCCCTCCCAGTCCTGAGATACCAAAAATCAGAGATACTTATTTTCCCGGACTATACTCAAAATGTGCAAGGGCAACAACTCTCACAAGCAGCGGTCAAGCTGAAGCTCAGGGCACTCAATCTCTCTTACATGCTTCTGTTCCTGGCCTGGCTGAAAGTCATCCACCCCCCTGCCAACCCCTCCTCCTCCCCCCAGTAATGGCTGTCTTCGCTGCGGTGAACACCTCTGCTGCTTCGAAGCAGAAAAGAGTTCTTACCAGTTCCCATTGGGGCTGCGGTGCTGCGAGGGCAGACTAACCCTGGAGCCGCCACTATGCAACTTGGACCTGTCTTTACCCGATGAAGAAACAGATACCATACCGGACTGGGATGAGGAAGCGCTGCGGGGGGCTCCCCCCCAGTCCATGCCCACAGTAAAATCTGACTTATCTGGGAGCCCCTTGTTGTGAGCCACCGCTGCACCTGACTTCCCTGCAGGTGGGGGACACTGAATCGCTCTCATCAGTGTGTTCTAGTTTTCCTGTTGGACATCATCGATCCTGTATTGAGGAGGAGTTCATCACTCCACGCCTGTCTACAAGTTGGTTTTTGCTTTAGTTGGAAGTTTGAGGGTGACAGATGCTTTGAAGTTGAAGTGTGGGGTGGGGGGTTGATTGGAGAAGGATGTTATTTCTGTTATGTTTATGAGTCTGTTTTTTTATGGTTTGTCACCACACTCTTTGGACGAGTCACGACGTTCCAACCATGACACTGGGTACTCTGCTGTTCTGCACAGGCACCAAGCGATTGCTTACGGTTGGTTCCCTTTCACATCCCGGGCGCCTCCACTGGCAGCATTTCCCGCCATGGCCTTTTATGCTGTGTCCTGGAACATTAACGGGCTACTAGACTGCCTATGGAGTTCCACACTCTTGCGTTATGCCCATTGGTTCCTTCTGGCCATCATGATGCTTCAGGAGACACACCTTATGGGTAGCCATTGTCCATTCCTGTTGCACCAAGGCTACGACAGAGTTTATCACTCTGGGTACACTGGAGGATCCCGTGGAGTAGCGATCTTGCTCCTTCCCTGTGGCCATCATTCAAACAGTGATTATTTTGCCCTTACTGGGAGTGTTGAAGGGGGAATCGTACATTTTGTGTGTTTATATGCCCCACCACGACCCTGGACGCCTTTGTGACTGAGCTATCATCAGTGGTACTAGTGCTTCCTACCAGTCTCACAGGAATATGAGGCGTTTTCACTGAGGTCCCCACCCCGGACCTAGATTCCACCGGCACCCCCTCTGCACAGTGTGACACTGGTACTTGACGCTTCTCGAGTTGGGCATCCCCTCTAGGCCTCTGTGACATCTGGAAAGTATGTAACCCCAGACAGCAACAGTATACCTGTATTGGCTGCACACCACACTCACTTGCGCATCAACCTTAGTTTTATGGCAATTGCAGACTGTCTCATGGTGTCCCAGGTACCGATTCTCTAATGTGGGAATTCTGACCATGCCCCGGTCCTCCTATGCCTTGGGGTGACCTCTGATGCTCCACGCCCCTTGTGGAGGCTTAATGCCTGGTATCTCCAGGACGAGACATACACTCAGGCACTTGAAGATGAGCTGAAGGCCAATTTCCAAACTAATGAAGGCTCTGTACAATCTGCCAGAACCCTCTGGGCGGCCAGCAAAGCTGCCATTAGAGGTCATACCAGAGGCAAAATCAGAGAGAAGGAGCAGACTCAATCTCAAGACGTGACTCAACTGGAGGCTCGCACCCTTTGCTTGGAGGTGCGCCTTCCCAACAATCCCCCGGATGATAGTCTTTGGCAGCTTGAACTGATATGTGCTGAGATTCGCCTCCTGTCACTCGAGGCAGTGAAGCAAATTTGGTGTGCCTCAACTGCCAGGGTTTATGGCTGGGGAGATGAAAAAATGGCAAGCTACTGTATTGGCTAGCCCCTCTGACCCCAGGCAAGTAGGGTGATACCTGAAACAGCTGGTGGCGACTGTTGTCTCGAATGCACCGTCCGTGGCATAGCCCAAACCTTTGCTGCTTACTACATTGGCCTTTATGCCGGAATCCCCAGACTGAAGCCCAAGTCAGACCCTCTGTTTTTGGAGGAAGTGCCCCTTCCTTGACAGTTTCAGCCTGAGATTCAGATGCTGACCAACCCTTAACGGCAGAAGAGGTGGGTGCAGTTATCTTGGCCGTGGTGTCTGGCAAGACTCCTTAGCCCGATGGATTTCCCATAGTGTAGTATACCACATTCAGAAAGGTTCTCACCTCTCAATTGCACGCTTTCTACAAGTAAGTTTTGGAGACTGGTTCCTTCCCACCTGAAATTTCATGGCAACTATTGATGTAATTCCAAAGATGCAGCCCCCGTCTGCCTCCTCCACAGATTATTGGCCCAATCTCGCTCGTCAATTGAAAGGTGAAGATGTTCACAACAATCTTAGCCACTAGTCTCATCTACCTGAACCAATGTGGCTTTATGCCTTTCAGGGGTACGAGGCACTGACTCCGACGTATCTACATCACCCACCATCACTTACTTACATCCCAACTAGCTTTGTTTCTGATTGACCTTGAGAAGGCGTTTGATACGGTGAATTAGGGATATCTGGTGCGAGTCCTGCTGAGAGACAGAATCGGGCCCCTAATCTGCATCTTTGTCCACACGATCTACTTTAACCCAACAGCACGGGTGCAGATCAACAGTGTGGTTTCCAATGTCTTCCCATTACGACTTGGGACCCGAAAAGACTACTCCCTGTCACCTCTCCTTTTTTGCGCTTTGGATTGGATCCATTGCGGGACTCCTTTGCTGTGATGCACAGGTTCGAGGATCGGTCCGAGACACAAGGACCGCATCACATTATATGTGGATGATGTGCTTCTGTTTTTTGCAGACCCTGAGTCGAGTGGCCCCCGCTGTCTCCAGAGCCTCCAGATCTTCGGAGAAGTATCTGACTTGTGACTTAACCAGCCATATCAGTGTTGGTGCCTCTATCTCAGGCACGAAACTGCTCGGATGAGCATATCCGTGTGAAGGCTGAGCTTCCGCTACCTGGGTATACAGGTTGCGCTTCACCTTGAACTTACTTGGTCCTTTAACCTTGTCCCACTGACTTGTAGAGTCCAAGAGGATCTTAAGAAATAGGAATCATTGCCACTGAATGGGATGGGCAGGATTGCTCTCTACAAAATGATGGTGCTACCGAGGTTCCTATTCATCTTCCAAAATTTTCCACTACTACTGCCTTGCTGCTGGTTCTGGGAAAGGGACACAATGGCGATTTCAATTCTTTGGTGTAACTCCAGGCCACGTCTAGTGCTTACTCACTGTCAGCGAGCATCATACGATGGCGACCTCAGTATGGCCAATCTGGGTCTCTGCTACCTAGCTTCTCAACTCCTGGTAATCAATGATTGGTTCAGTGGGGGTTGGTCGGACCACATCTCTCAGGTGGAGTTGACTTAGCTGTGATGCCCTCAAATTATGGCCATGTTATATGAGGCTTCTGTTCCCACTGCTACTCTGGGGGTGACTCAGGTAGTTTTCCTTGCCTGGAGGGTGGCACTTCGACACACTAAATGTGATTCTAAACTCAAGCTGTTTCATGTATAGCTTTGTGGGTGATACAAAGCAGCTTGAAGGTGGATCTTCTGGCAACGGGTAACCAGTGTAGTGCTCTCAAGGCAGGGGAGATGTGGGCTTGTGGCTTTACATGTAATAGTAGCCTGGCAGCGGAGTTCTGAATACATTGTAGTTTTTTTCATAATAGAGATGATACATGGTAGAGGCCATTGGCATAATCCAGTTTGGATAGTGCAAGAGAGATAGTAGCCTGCACCTTGTGTGGAAATCCAAGGTGGGGAAAGATGCGTCGCAGAGCCTTCAAGGTTATGAAGCTTGATCATGCTAATTTGTCCACTCATTGTTAACTTGGAGTCCATGGTAATTCCAAGGTTTTTAACTTCCTTGGATAGTTTAGGAGGTGGTCCGAGATTGTCAAGCCAGGCGCATAGTATGTCATAATTTTTCCAGTCACCACATGTGAGTATTTCCGTTTTGGAAGCATTTAGTTTGAGATGGCTCCAAGTCATCCACTGATCAACGGCTCTGAGGCAACTGAAGATTTGTGAGTTGTCAATGTCTTTGGGGCATTCCAATTTAAGTAGTATTTGTGTGTCATCTGCATAGTTGTAGCATGTGAGTTAAAAATCATTCATCAGTTCTGGTAATGATATCATGTAGATGTTGAAAAGCAAATGTGAGATGACTGATCCTTGGGGGATGTGAGGCAATATGCTCCAACTCTCCTCCTGATTAGAATCTCTGGTTGCTGTAGTGTTTAAATTCAGGCTATAGCTAGGTCAATTGTGATAACAGCAGCACAGTATAGGACAATGGTGTACAAATTATGTATATTAGAATTGCTCAGCAAACGACCCCTGGCTGAGACTCCGCTTTACACCTTCTTCCCAGTCACCAACCTTAACCTGCCAACTAATTCCCTATCAAACCAACAAAGCAATAGTCGCCCAATAAGCTACAGGAAAAAAAACATTAATGCACATACGGGAAAGATATGAATAGCACCTGCAACACACAAAAGCCCTCTGGTCTCTTTAAAATGTCTGGATGAAGAGGAATTCCAATAAGCAAGAACTGGTAGTTCAGTCTGGAAGTGACTGCTCCTTACCAGTCGGGAGCTTATAATCCCAGCAGCAGCCTCGGGATGGATCTTGGCAAAATTTAGACAATTCCTGGCTGCTCAGTTGCCATGTTCCATCATATTGCTCTGTGGGAGTCTCAGTGGGGGCCAGGCCATTGGCCTTACCGAACTCCCTTGTAATATCTCGGCTCTAAGGTCACAAACACGGCGTGGGGGATAAATTCACAACTTAACTCTAGGTGGAGGAGATATGGCTTGGGGCATCAAGAAGGCGGTCGCTCTCTAGGAGTGATGCAGACCTCTACATCACCTGCCACCACCCGCTGCCCTCTAGGACATCTCACTGCTCCTGTGCTCAAGGATGAAGTGCCCCCTTACCCTGTCTTAAAGCCATTGAAACGTGGGAGATTGATCCAGGCTCGCAACCAACGGGTGAATGCTGCAAACTTGCAATCCCTGCCAAGATTGTACTCTGAAGCATGGAGAGCACCGTTGTGACCATTTGGGACCTGTGAGACTCGTCACTGGAGTGATTGAAGCACACTCGGCAATGACTGACGGCTGATTGTACCTACCCCTGTGGCGGGTGAGGCCCTCCATGTACCTGCCTGAACTGCATTGCGGTGAGGCAGACGTGCCTGTGCTGTGGTGGGCCGCTCGTGTGCGTTGTTGTTGCGGGGATGCCTTGATTCCCTCTTCCATTTGTGGCACCTGAATATTACCCCATGAGTACGCTAAGGCCTGACTGAAGGATCCTGCCGGCTCTGGTAATGGCGCCCCCCACTGAGGTAAACACCGCACTCTCTGCAGGCCTCCTGATGAAGAGGCCCAACCCTGCCTTGCAGCCATCGAATTACAGGAGGCTGATCCCTACCCGCGACCCACAGGTGTACGCGGTGAGTTCCCAGTCCCTGCCGTGGCAGCAGCTCTGGTGCAGGGGGAGCTGGCTATTCCCATAGGGGCACTGTGCAAGTTGCCATTGGGGCAGTTGAGCCATATGCCTTGTGCTGCCTTCTCAACCTGAAACTCTGGACGCCTTGCAGAGTGGAGAGACCACTGGCTGATTGAAGGTACGCCTGGGGCGGCTGAAGCCCTCTGTGCACCTGTCCGGGGTGAACTGCAGAGAGGCGGGGTGCCTGTGCTGTAGTGTGCCACTTGCATTTGGTACTGTGGCAGAGGCTCCTTTCTGCTTTCCTTCCTTCTGTCGCACCTGGACATTACCCCCTGAGCTGCAGATGCTCAGCCGACGGATCCTGCCGCCCCTGAGGCTCTGATGCTGGTGGCGGGCCCTCCACTATAGAAGAACACTGCGCCCTCCTCAGTGCTGCCTGGTTGAAGCCCCCCTGTAGAGGTCTGATTTGCCTACTATCTGCCCAAATGCAAACAGTGAGGGGCAGCAGGGGCCCCAGGTGAAAACGCAGACTATTTGGGCCAATAAGCATCTGAGGCCCTCCAGGCGAACCCCTGCTGACATGAACTTGAGGCCCTTGAAACACAGCGATGCCCCTCACTCCACATCAAGGACCTGGTGCCCCTGTCCACTGTGCCTCCTGCTCCCTCTCCGCCTTTCCAGAATTATCGAAGACAGAAGAGTGACCACAACTACAGCCACCACAATAAAGGAGGCTCCTGTAATTATCTGCTGCTTACCTGTCGGTGGCAGGTCTTCCACAAGTCCTGATGCCACTTGAGGCTGTGTTCCCCAAAAGCATCTGGGGAAATCAGATTCACCCTGCTCTGTCACACCTGACTTGTGTACGCTGCGGCTTGGACTCACGCTGCGAAGTGGCACTTCCAGGGCCTGGCTGTAGCGACAAGCGGGCTGGGCCCTACTCTAAGTGATCCCTCAATGCCACCATGGGGAAGGATAAGCCCACTCGCCCGACCTCCTCTGAAGCCCGTATAAATTGAGACACTATGGGTCCTGGGTCCACGAGAGGGACCGCAGAGGACAAGACGATGCCCAAAGAAAGAGACCTGGCTACATTCCTGCAGAAGATACACATATCTCAAGCTGCTGTCGAGACCAAAATTGGTGAAGTCCATGTTGACGTGGCCCTCCTGCGCAAGGATCTGCACAGTGCCACAGGCAGGCTTACTGAGGCCGAGGAACGTCTTTCTAATGTGAAGGACGAAGTATCTGACTTGAAATCAAAGGTCTCTTGCCTCCTGTCACTCACAGCGCAGCTCCAGTTTCGTGCATAAGATGCTGAAAAAACGATTGCGAGGAAATAATCTTCGATTTGTGGGTTTCCCAGTAGGCGTGGAGCCGGTGCAAGCCACAACATTCTTAGAACACTGGATACAATCCTGGATGCCACCTGACAAGCTGTCACCCTGGTTCGTTTTTGAGAAAGCACATTGGGCCCTGAAGCCCAAAAGGCCCCCATGAGTTCCGCAGAGGCCCTTGATTGCTCGCATCCTTAATTTCAAGGATAGGGACTACATCCTGAGGGAAGCCCGATCCCTCCCAGTCGTGAGATACCAAAAATCGAGATACTTATTTTCCAGGACTATACTAAAAATGTGGAAGGGCAGCAACTCTCACAAGCAGCAGTCAAGCTGAAGCTCAGGGCACTCAGTCTCTCTTACATGCTTCTGTTCCTGGCCTGGCTGAAAGTCATTCACACCCCCTGCCAACCCCTCCTCCTTCCCCCAGTAATGGCTGTCTTCGCTGCGGTGAGCACCTCTGCTGCTTCGAAGCAGAAAAGAGTTCTTACCAGTTCCCGTTGGGGCTGTGGTGCTGCGAGGGCAGACTAACCCTGAAGCTGCCACTATGCAACTTGGACCTGTCTTTACCCGATGAAGAAACAGATACCTTACCGGGCTGGGATGAGGAAGCGCTGCGGAGGGGGCCCCCCCCCCCCAGTCCATGCCCACAGTCAAATCTGACTTATCTGGGAGCCCCTTGTTGTGAGCCACCGCTGCACCTGACATCCCTGCAGGTGAGGGACACTGAATCGCTCTCATCAGTGTGTTCTAATTTTCCTGTTGGATATCATCGATCCTGTATTGAAGAGGAGTTCATCACTCCAGGCCTGTCTACAAGTTGGTTTTTGCTTTAGTTGGGAGTTTGAGGGTGACAGATGCTTCTGAGGTTGAAGTGTGGGGTGGGGGGTTGATTGGAGAAGGATGTTATTTCTGTTATGTTTATGAGTCTGTTTTTTTTATTGTTTGTCGCCACACTCTTTTGACGAGTCACGCAGTTCCAACCATGACACTGGGTACTCTGCTGTTCTGCGCAGGCACCAAGCGATTACTTACGGTTGGTTCCCTTTCACATCCCGGGCGCCTCCACTGACCGGATATCCCGCCATGGCCTTTCATGCTATGTCCTGGAACATTAACGGGCTACAAGACCGCCAATGGAGTTCCACACTCTTGCGTTATGCCCATTGGTTCCTTCCGGCTGTCCTAATGCTTCAGGAGACACACCTTATGGTAGCCATTGTCCATTACTGTTGCACCAAGGCTACGACAGAGTTTATCACTCTGGGTACACTGGAGGATCCATTGGAGTAGCGATCTTGCTCCTTCCCTGTGGCCATCATTCAAACAGTGATTATTTTGCCCTTACTGGGAGTGTTGAAGGGCGAATCGTCCATTTTGTGTGTTTATATGCCCCACCGCAACCCTGGATGCCTTTGTGACTGAGCTATCATCAGTGGTACTAGTGCTTCCTACCAGTCTCACAGGAATATGAGGCGATTTCACTGAGGTCCCCATCCCGGACCTAGATTCCACTGGCACCCCCTCTGCACAGTGTCACACTGGTACTTGACGCTTCTCGAGTTGGGCATCCCCTCTAGGCCTCTGTGACATCTGGAAACTATGGAACCCCAGACAGCAACAGTATACCTGTATTGGCTGCACACCACACTCACTTGTGCATCAACCTTAGTTTTATCGCAACTGCAAATTGTCTTATGGTGTCCCTGGTACAGCTTCTCCCATGTGGGAATTCTGACCATGCCCCGGTCCTCCTCTGCCTTGGGGTGACCTCTGATGCTCCACGCCCCATGTGGAGGCTTAATGCCTGGTATCTCCAGGACGAGACATACACTCAGAACTTGAAGATGAGCTGAAGGCCAATTTCCAAACTAATGAAGGCTCTGTACGATCTGCTGGAACCGTAGGGCGGCCAGCAAAGCTGCCATTAGAGGTCATACCAGAGGCAAAATCAGAGAGAAAGAAGGAGCGGACTCAATCTCAAGACATGACTTAACTGGAGGCTCACACCCTTTGCTTGGAGGTGCGCCTTCCCAACGATCCCCCGGATGATAGTCTTTGGCAGCTTGAACTGATATGTGCTGAGATTCGCCTCCTGTCACTCGAGGCAGTGACTTAACATTGGCGTGCCTCAACTGCCAGGGTTTATGGCTGGGGAGATGAAAAAATTGCAAGCTACTGTATTGGCTAGCCACTCTGACCCCAGGCAAGTAGGGTGATACCTGAAATAGCTGGTGGCGACTGTTGTCTCGAATGCACCGTCCGTGGCATAGCCCAAACCTTTGCCGCTTACTACATTTGCCTTTATGCCGCAATCCCCAGCCCGAAGCCTAAGGCAGACCCTCTGTTTTTGGAGGAAGTGCCCCTTCCTTGACAGTTTCAGCCTGAGATTAAGATGCTGGACCAACCCTTAACGGCAGAAGAGGTGGGTGCAGCTATCTTGGCCGTGGTGTCTGGCAAGACTCCTTAGCCCGATGGATTTCCCATAGAGTAGTATACCACATTCAGAAAGGTTCTCACCTCTCAATTGCACGCTTTGTACAAGTAAGTGTTGGAGACTGGTCCCTTCCCACCTGAAATTTCATGGCAATTATTGATGTAATTCCAAAGACGCAGCCCCCGTCTGCCTCCTGCACAGATTATTGGCCCAATCTCTCTCGTCAATTGAAAGGTGAAGATGTTCACAACAATCTTAGCCACTCGTCTCATCTACCTGAATCAATGTGGCTTTATGCCAGTCAGGGGTACGAGGCACTGCCTCCGACTTATCTACATCACCCACCATCCTTTACTTACATCCCAACTAGCTTTGTTTCTGATAGACCTTGAGAAGGCGTTTGATACGGTGAATTAGGGATATCTGGAGCAAGTCCTGCTGAGAGACAGAATCGGGCCCCTATTCTGCGTCTTTGTCCACACGATCTACTTTAACCCAACAGCACGGGTGCAGATCAACATTGTGCTTTCCAATGTCTTCCCATTACGACTTGGGACCCGAAAAGACTGCTCCCTGTCACCTCTCCTTTTTTGCGCTTGCGATTGGGCCCATTGCGGGACTCCTTCGCTGTGATGCACAGGTTCAAGGATGGGTCCGGGACACAAGGACTGCATCGCATTATATGTGGATGATGGCCTTCTGTTTCTTGCAGACCCTTAGTTGAGTGGCCCGCTGTCTCCAGAGCCTCCAGATCTTTGGAGAGGTATCTGACTGTGACTTAACCCAGCCATATCAGTGTTGGTGCCTCTATCTCAGGCATGAAACTGCGTGGATGAGCATATCCGTGTGATGGCTGAGCTTCCGCTACCTGGATATACAGGTTGCGCTTCACCTTGAACTTACTTGGTCCTTTACCCTTGTCCCACTGACTTGTAGAGTCCAAGAGGATCTTAAGGAATAGGAATCATTGCCACTAAATGGGATGGGCAGGATTGCCCTCTACAAAATGATGGTGCTACCAAGGTTCCTATCCATCTTCCAAAATTTTCCACTACTACTGCCTCGCTGCTGGTTCTGGGAAAGGGACACAATGGCGATTTCAATTCTTTGGTGTAACTTCAGGCCACGTCTAGCTCTTTCTCACTGTCAGCGAGCATCATACGATGGCGACCTCAGTATGGTCAATCTGGGTCTCTGCTACCTAGCTTCTCAACTCCTGGTAATCAATGATTGGTTCAGTGGGGGTTGGTCGGACCCCGTCTCTCAGGTGGAGTTGACTTAGCTGTGATGCCCTCAAATTATGGCCATGTTATATGAGGCTTCTGTTCCCACTGTAACTCTGGGGGTGACTCAGGTAGTTTTCCTTGCCTGCAGGGTGGCACTTCGACACACTAAGGGCCATATGTATGAACACTTTTTCCCATAGACACAGAATGGGTAAAAACCTTTGCTACATCTGGCCCTAAATGTGATTCTAAACTCAATCTCCAAACTTCCCTGTGGCAAGGAACGTGGCTGGGGGAGGTAGCAGCACTGGAAGGCTTTGTGGGATGACATGCTATTGCATTACGCAATTGGGTAAAATATGGACCAGGAGACACCTGTGCTCCTTTCAGGAGCTTTAGGATATATACGCACTTCCCTCTTCACAATTCTTCACATATTTCAATTATGGCCTGTGTTACACACTCACATACCACGAGATTCCTTCCTCCCTGAATTCAACCCCCTGCAAGCCAATCTCCTTATGGGTGCACTGGGGAAAGGGCAGTGTTTCCCAGGTCTACTGCACCTTGAAAATCAATGCCCCTGACACACTGAACCACCTTAGGACCCAGTGGGAGGGTTGGCTAGAACCTCTGGAGGATGAGGACTAGCGAGATACACTGATGGCCCCCAGAGTCAGAACAATCACCTCCAGGCTGCGCCTGGTGCAGACCTATTACCTCTGTTCTGCCTGTCTCACTCCAGATATATTACATCGGGAGAGCCTCCTTCCAAATCCCACTTGCTTCCACTGTTCACATGCTCCATCCGGCTTTTATCATATGATTTGGTCACGCCCTGTGATCTAGAGTTATTTTACTTCCAACGTGGGAAAAGATGTAGAGGGCACTCTGTTGGGAGTTGGACCTTTCACCATTGATGTTGCTCTTGTAGGGCGGGGAGGATCAAGGGCATACCAGGCATTTTTGGGAACAGCTGCCATGGTGGCCAAGCGAGCATTGTAACCTGTTGTTGAAATCCTGAGCCCCTTACGCTTTCGCAATAGCGAGGTGGAGTGGATTGGTGCACGCTCTAGGAGAAGCCGTGTTTGAAGCCAGAGGTTGTCTCTCTAAACATGAACGGATCTGGGGTAAATGGTGGGGACGCTTGGGCTTGAACCTGCTGATATAATGCTCTCTGTAAAATGCCTTATTGCTAAATGTGCTTGTTTCACTGTACTTTGGGAGTCTGAATATGTACTACGTCTTGCTGTACCTCTCATGTGATTATAACTGTGTGACACCTTACGTATTAAAAAATAATTACAATTGTTGATAAAATAAACAAAACAGTGACCAGCAGAGTCTTACACTGAGTCATTCCTCTCCCCTCCTCTGATTAGAAACACCTGCAGGGTGGAAAGCAAAGTAGGAAGTTACTGGGTCTCATTATGACACGATAAGTTCCAGCACCTGATACTAAAATGGTGGTTTCCAGACTATGGTGGCTTGCACTGGTACATGCTGCTCAACATCCCACCTCAACAGGGTCCACATCATGGAGGGGAAGAGATCAGTCATTCACACGGCTCCTAGAGCCAGCTTGGGTAGATCAAAACATTGCTCCAGCTGCCCTGAAAGTGAAGCTTACTGCTTATGCCCAGCTTTCCATGTTCATATGCTGAAAATGTATGTTAGTAAGTGGGATAACAATCTGGATCAGAAGTTAGTATCTGCATGTATTCAGTAAACATGTGATGTTAATTGGTGCGCTTTGAGTCCTCATCTTAGGTGTTATGAACTATATGAATGCAATGCAATGTAAAACAATACAAATGAATGCTCTATCACATTGGATTCTTTGACATAGTTGTTAACTAAATATGTTCCTCAATTGCCACAGGGATTTAGGGCCATATGTACGAACACTTCTTCCCATAGACACAGAATGAGTAAAAACCTTTGCTACATCTGGCCCTTAGTCCCTTAGTCAATTGGATCCTTTTTGTTAAAAATTATGATGGAGTCCCAACAACAGAAAATTGATTACAGAGTGAAGGTAAAAGATGACACTTGTGAATTGCCCTCTTCAGTCAGGACAGAATCTTGTGTGAAGGTACTAATCAAGTATAAAATGGGTCTTCCGGAGTATTCTACACTTCTGTTCCACTTATTCTATTGTACACAAGACTAATGAAGTTTGTTTGACAGGTTAGCCACCTTGAAACTGGAGTTACATGGTGCGTCAGTAAAAGACTCTATAGCCCTTCCATTGTAACCATAGGTTTCTTTTTATCTTAGCTGAAGTCCCTGTTTTCCTATTGGCTGTCAATCAAGCAAAGTAACTGCACCGGTTTGTAGCAGTCCCAGTGAAACCTCCAGTATACAGTCATGCTTGTGCCTCCAAATGGGCATAACCCTACCCCATCACACCCAAAACTTGTACTTTGACTTGAACATCAGGAGGCTTCTGCATCAAGCACTGAGCAGGCACATATTAGGGAAGAGACCGTTGCTCATGGTGACCTCTCTTTAAGACTTTTGACAAGCCTTGGATCCCGGAAATTCCTTGTTTCTCAGATGAACAGGAGAGGTGAGCTGCCCAGCTTGGGGAGAAGCCAACCCCTGCGTATCATGAAGGATTACTAGTCAGAAGATCTACATGGATGTCGTCTCAGTGGACTGAGTCACCCTGAAGACCGAGATCCTTGCATCAAGCTAGCCATAGCCATCAATTCAACTCAAGTTCATTGGCTCCTCCATGAAGCTGCAGGCACTTTGATGTCCTGCTTTGTGGTAAACCTGCACCATCATGATCTGACCCTTTATCTGTGGGACATTATGTTTCCTTCCAGAACGAAGATGACATTGGTCTTTCCCCTTGACCACTACCAGCGGTGTAGTGTGTCACTGACTGTTTCTTGTTATCCTTATTCTTGTATTGTTAAACTATCCTTCTAGTCCTTACAGTGCTAGAGATATCACTGTTTGATTTAATTTCATTCAAAGTTTTACCACAACTCTAATGTTCATTTCCCAGATGGGTCACTTGAAGCTTTTGTATCCAGTGGGTCCCCAAAACTTCTTGCATGTCCAGTCATCTGAAAAGCTGAATGACTGGGCCTTTTTAATAAACAGGACTCTAATGTTCGATGCTCCCGCCATACTTAACAGTAGGTGCTGACAAAGTAATTCTGTACCAATTGCACAATACTTTGTGATGCCATTCGGGTCCTTACCTTGTCAGTAAACTCTGTTCTGACTGGACACCATCTACGAAACCTATACAGCTCTGATGACCTCAAGAATCACAATCATTTCACTGTTTGATTTGTATTTGGGTTAAGGATTATATTTATTTGGATAGTAGGTTTTTGAGTTATCAAATGTTAGAACCAAGTGGATTCTCAAATCCACTGAATTAACCTGCTTCCAGGGACACCCAGAAACCACTGAAAAGAGAACCATATCTACCATAACACGTTTGTTAAATTTTGCTTGTCTGGCACCTCTGTCCAGTTGGCTGAAATATGTTTACCAACACTGAAGCAACAGAGAGAGGATCGGAACTCTGCCCAGGAGGTAAGATTGGCCTTAATGCTCAGAGTTTTGTTTAAAACTTTAGCAGATAAGGTATAAAGTCTAAACAATGTTTGTTGTCACATCTTGAGACACAAAGGTGCTAGCATCTTCTGGTTTTCTGTGTGAACACTAATTTTAACTCCCAGCTTCCACCTATTTGCTTAAAAAAAAGTCTAACTCTTCTTGGAATTGAGAGCATGGACTGGACATTGAGCTTAATGTGTTATATATTTTGCCATGATGTATGAGAGTTTCTAATGCCCACTGCCCCTAAATTAAGTCTTGACTGCTGCATATTTCTTACCCTGGAGAGTCCGGGACCCAAAGGTAGTAACAGTTTTCCAGTGAGAGAGCAATAATAATGGTGTTCCTTGAGACACCAGTGGTATATGACAGTACCCACAGAATATATTACAGAGTATTGGCTTCTCGAGGATTCTATTGAAAGGCCCTACAACTCTTTTTAGCATATGTTGTATGTATCCATTTGGTTGTTCATGCATATCAGAACTGCCTGTCCCGTCCATGCTCTGGAGGAACCCAGCAAGGCCTTGCATATTGCTAAGAGGTCCTTCCAGTTGGAAGAGACCACAGCCATAGTGAGAGCAACCACATGTTCTCTTTCTGGCATCTATAGTAACCACTACTGTGAAAGGGGAAAGAAGGGTTGAAGGAAACCTCGCTCAAAAGATATATGTCTTCTGAACCTAACCCTCCCTTGTACTATCCAAGGCCCACAGAGACTTAGATCAGAACTTTGTAGTTCAGTTCATTCATAGTGGACTAAAACGAGGGAGCTAGGATATCTCTGAAGGATTTGAGGTGCAGTCCTTCCCAGTGTAACAAACAGGTGGAGGCTGCAATGTTTGCGGGTTGAAGTGGCCTACGTATCCTAAAATACCTACCCTATTCAGGGCCATGTACCTAGCATCTTGTCACCATAGCCCCCTAACATGGCCTAGTATCTGATATCCTGCACCATCACACCACCAAACATCCTGCCGCAAACTCAGCCCTCTGTTCTGTGGCATCCCCATACCTAAGCCTCAATTGGAGATGCGAGGTTGACCTTTTGAATAATTGTCAGGCACATGAGATGCAGCTGGGGGGTCAAGAGGAAGTGCATTCACGGGGGAGGAATATGAGCCAATCCTCCACTGTATATCCCCTTGTCTTATGGGCACCAGAGCTCGTAGTCTCCATAGCTGGCTCCATAGTTTGCCATTAGCTACTGCTCTGGGATCTCCTTTTCCACCATCAGCCTTGGGCAACAATATCAGGAAGCCTCAGTGAGAAAGGAAACAGCGGTCTCCAACGTCTGCTAGCTTTGTACTGCTTTGTCACCCTTTGGAGGCAAAGCGGTAAAAGTGCGTTAATATGTTTCGCATTTTGTTCCAAATAAAAAGTATTACCCATGTCGCTTACTAGAAGTGGACAATCCACTATTGTGGGCCTGTAGTTGCTGTCTGAATCCGATAGCTGAGAGTGACATTTGACACTTGGCCAAAAACTACTCTGGAGTTGCACTACCTATTCTGGAGTCTCAACAGCCTTGACATTTATTAGTTTCTCAACTCCGTCGGTTCCAACACCTGACCAGCAGCAACAAGAGCACCAGACACACTGTTTGTGAAGATGGAGAAGGAGGAGCCACTGAGCATTTATTGGACGCCATCGGCCGGTAACTGATCGCCTGCAGTGCAGGGTTCAGAACAGAGCCTCAGTCTAGCTAATGCACTGCAATGGGGCCTCCCTACTTTTCTACACATAATTTTCCTTGGTGTCCAGTTTGTATGTCCAAGAATATCAAATACAGCCTAGCACAACCACAGGATTAAATTGATTATCTGTATCAGCTAAATTCAATCCTTTGGAAAGAAGAACCTGCGTTATTGTAGATAGTCTGGATTAATAGGTGGTTCTGTTTGGGGAGTGACTTTTTTTGTCATGTGGGCTGATGGTACTGAAGAGTATTTTTTACTTTAACACAGTATTGTGATTGGACTTGGAGGCAACATTGGTTGGCCTGTTTTTGCAGATACGGCCTTCCATTGAAGAGTAATGGCAGTGAATGTTGGAGAACGTGAGGGCAGTGCCAAGTTCAAGTCTCGTCATTCGATCCAAATTCACTTAGGACATTCTGCATGAAAAGTCAGGGATTAAATGAAAATCAAGGTCTCCTCCACTCAAGGTATGTTTCACAAACACCACAAGTCACGAGACCGTTTGAATATATCAGTGCTTTGCAGTCTTTGTTTCAAGATTAGGATACCTTAAGCCCAAGGCAATATAGCAGTGGAAGAATCATCACCGACGACCGAAGAGTACAGGTTCCTCTAACCAAAGTGACAGGAGATCTTTCACATGACCCTTAGCATGACCCTTAGCCTAAACAACTCGGAAGCCTGATTATTATCTTTGGCTGCAAATGTGTTTCTTCTGTTAAAAAAAAATGTTTATCTGACATCAGACTAGAGTTCTGTATTTTTTTAGATATTTGTGGCAACCATCCCCAGGCCTTTCCTCGGGGTATTTTTCTGCATTGTCTGTGAAAGATCTTACGAACCGTGGTTTAAAAACGGAATACTTGGCCATTTACATTGCACCAGCAATGAGTTTTTGTACAGTATCAACCCTATATATACATATATTCTGTAACACATTTCATAGAATTTATTTGCAATATGCAAGCGTTCACAGATTTTGTGTTGACAAATATGCTTTGTCTTATACAGTGCATAAAGAAAGTCTACTCCCCCTTTCAAAATGTTAAACTTTTCCTGAATTTCACACCGGAATCAAAATATTAAAACAACATTTTTCATCTACACATCATCATCAACAACTCCCAAGTGATACAATATTAAAGATAGTTTAGTAAAAGTAATCACAAATAAGAATTGAATTATCAGGCGGATATGTTTCCATAAGCTTGGATACAGGCATTCACCTTATAAATCCGACTTCTACTATGGACTCTGTCTGTGTTTCATTGTTGTACTTCACATGAAATCCGAATACACTGAGGAGTGTAGGTTTCCTCGACAGGTTAGTAGATTTCAAAGTAGGTTATGTGCTATTTTGAAGACGCTGTGTGCTTTTATGATCATGACTGGTCCTAATGCGCACTGGACAACAATAATCCAAGCACTCCACAAACTTACCCAGTATGGTAACGTGGCAAGAAGGAAGCAATTTCATGAAAACAAATACAAAATACTCGGATCCATGCAACTAACACAGCCATTTGTAGGAAAACCACTTACAGTCACAAACACTGTTGTGGTCCCCTAAGCGCTCATTTGATTACAGTAACACTAAACCATATAAAACATATTGAGCACCACAGAGGCAATCTCAGAACGGCAACTCTGCAATGGATAAAATACAAACATGCAAGATCCCATATCTCCCAGCTATCTTGCTAACCCAGCAAGTCCTTGCAGGGCGTAGTCAAACTTCAGAACACTATTGACAAACCTTAGTTAGTCTGAACCCCTTTAAAGGGTAACCACACCCCTTACAAAAATGTAAAAAACAGTTATCCTCATTGTGACAAATGATTGATCACATTGAAAACTAAAACAAACGCCTCACCCATAAGAGTTGAAGTGACATAGACCATGGGGTTGTTTCATGAGTTAACAGAAATAAGCTAGAAACTTTAATAGGATTCTCCCCAGCAACCCATCATCACACTATACTTCTCTAGGTGGACAATAGGTGGACAATATCGGAAAGGGCTCTATAGACATAATAATTGGACTGAACAGTTGCTAAGTAACCACTCACTCAATTGAATTATCTAAACTTGAAAATCACGGGCTCTACAGAGATGTCTGAAAAATCAGTCTATGATATCATCCCCTGAAATAGACAAAAATAAAAATGAAAGCGGGGTTATTCTGATCCATATTGCTTGGTACACATGTGGCCAAACCAGTGGCAATCTCAGTTGAGCCTTTGAGTGCGTGGCCACTCAATGCTTGATCACTGCTTTTGAATCTTTTATTGTGGTACTCTAGCATGAATGAGGTGAGCAAGAGGATAAAATACTCACTTTGAGTTCAACACAGTAGACTATGCAGACAATACCCCGATTGTGGTATCAGTTTCAAATGATGTGGAAGGGATTGCTGACAGATTTAACCGCTGCATGAGTGCCATTGTCAATTGGATGACAACGAATTGTCTGAAATTAAATTTGGACAAAACGGAGGTCCTTATATTCGGAAAGGAGACTAGCTTCTGAAACTATTCTTGGTGGCCGCAAGCCCCTGGCTTCTTCCCGAGCCAGTTTCCAAGGTAAGGAATCTCAGAGTAGTCTTTGACGGTGAATTGTCCTTTAATGAACAGATAAATAAACTGACATCCTCCTGTTTTTTGAAGCCGAGATGCCTGATGAAAGTGCTGCCTTTAGTTTAATTTTATCTTCAAAAATTGGTGGTTATTGCACTAGTTCTTTCTAGGATCGATTATTGTAACACCCTTCATCTGGGCATTAAACAGATGGCACTCAAAAGAAACAGTTGCTGCAGAACCCAACCTCTCGCCTTCTGAAAAGTGTACCAAAACAAAAATCAGCGTCTAATGCCTTGGTTGGAGCTTCATTGGCTCCCTGAAAAAAGGGTCACTTTCAAGGCACTGTGTTTGGAAATACCTCGCAAGGAGAATCAGATGGTACCAACCGAATAGAAGGTTGTGGTCCACTGCCTCCTTTTCAGTTGTTGTCCACAGAATAAAGAAAGCTTCTTGGGGAGGTCGTAGCTTTGTGTATTCTACTTGCCAACTTTGGAACAAACAGCCTTTAAATCTGAAAAGGCAGTCGGACCTTCTCACCTTTCGTAAACATTTGAAATCATGGCTTTTTTCTCTCCCACTTTAATCCAACAGATTTTTATAGTCTGTCGTAGGATGCTTAGAGCCAAGACGCCCTCGGTATTCACACGCTCTAAACTGTTTTTTAATTCAAACCTTCAATCAAATTAGTACACACTCCCAGTCATAGACATGATCATTGACATATGCAAAATACAATACTTATAGCGAAACAAAGAAAACTCTAAAAGTGTGACAAGTATTCCAATAATATAATCTCTGATTGTAACCAAAAACCCTCTCTGACGAATTATAGGTTGCTTTATTTTAGGATACTGTCCAGATTTAGGGCACATGATTGCCTGAATGGGCTCAACCATATTGGGAGCTCCTATTGATGCAGTATTAAATGGTAGATGGGATCCAAAAGTAAGATTAAAATGACCTATTAGGTCATCCAAATAATTCTATTTGGGGTGCCTTAGGTAATATTAAAAATAAAAGATTGTTTTCCTACATCCTTGAATATACCAGATCCTCTGCCTCTCTTTTGGTCCCCAGAACAGCTGTTTTATACTCTTTTATCCACTTCCTGATTCTTAGATATATTCTGGTGGGTATTCATTTCCTTAAAGAGTTTGCTGTTGATATCTTTATTTTCCAACTATTTACTCTGCCATTTAGGACCGCACACCCAGTGACTGTTTCACAGTTAGAAAGTTGCATTCATTAAAGAATTTTAAGAGCTCTGTCCGGATATTAGTCCATCTAAAAGACAAAGATTCAGCCCCATTACTTGTATAAAATCTGTTATTTAACTCCTTTGTTATAGATGAAATGACTCACTTGCCAAATTTGCAGATAACATAGAAGCTCCACTTAATAATGTTTACCTGAGCATATCCTTGGAAAATGTCCAACAAAAAGCTTTCAACCAAGACTTCTGTCAATATGCTCAGTTTAAATGTTTTTGAATAATGATCACTCTCGGACCTGAAGTTGAACAAAAAACATAAATTGAAGATGGATCGAAAGAAAAATATAGTCCAGAATTGCCTTCCTGGTGCTGGAAAAATGGGTGGTTCTCATAAGGCAGTGCAAAGGGAAGCAGCCATTCAATGCATAAAGACCCCTATCAATCAGTCAGGATTTATGCAGCTCACTAATCACTCGTGAGGGTATCCCGGAGCAGGGTTCAGGCTGCTTGGTGACTTCATTCGAAAAGCCAGGTCTTGAGACCCCTTCTGAACTCCTGAAGGGAGGGTGAGGTCCAAAGGTGGATTAGGAGGCTTTTTCAGAATTTCGTGGTGATGTAGAGGGAACGACCTCCCTGTTGCTGTGGCGGATATGGAATGTGTGAGTGAGGCAGAGTGCAGGAGTCTGGAGGGAAGGTGTAAGCTCAGGCGGTGGCTAATCTACGCTGGTCCTTGGTTTGTCAGGGCTTTGTAGGAGTGAGTTAGAATCTTGAACTGGCATCTCTTGTAGACAGGGAGCCAGTGGAGTTTCTTCAGGTGGGGGGGTGATATGGATCCATCTGGGGATGTAGAGGATGAGTCTGGCCTGTGAGTTCTGGATGGTCTGTAGTCTCTTCAGAATGTGTAATGTGATTCCAGCATATAGTGCTTTGCGATAGTCCAAGCGGCTGGTGAGGAGGGCTTGAGTGAAAGTTTGTCTAGTGGAGACTGTGAGCCATTTGAAGATCTTTTGTAGCATGTGGAGGGTGAGGAAGCAGGTGGAGGAGACTGCATTGATCTGGCCCTTCATGGTGCGTTTGCTGTCCAAGATGATGCATAGGATCTGGGCTTGGTCTGTGGTGGTGGGGAGGTCCCAGTCCATCAGGCCACCAGGTGTCATCCCATGGTGAGGTGTTCCCAAAGATTAAAACTTCTGTCTTGTGTGTGTTGAGTTTGGTGCATTTGTCTTGATTCCAGTTGGCGATGCTGCTCATGCAGAGGTAGAAGTTGGCCTTTGTGGTGGAGGGGTCTTCAGAAAACGAGAGGACGAGCTGGTGTCATCCGCCTAGGAGATGATGTTCGATCTGTGGTTTCTGAAGATGCTGACCTGGAGGTTAGGTCATGTAGGTGTTAAAAAGGGTGGGGCTGAGCTGCGAGGGATGCCACAGATAATGTTATTGGGCTCCGAGGTGAAAGGTGGACCCTCTGAGTTCTTCCGGAGTTGAAGGATGTGATCCATTTGAGGGCATCTTCTTGGATGCCAGTCTTATGAAGTATCTTGGTCAGGGTGTGGTGGGAGATTGTGTTGAACACCACCAAGAGGTCGAGGATGATCAGGGCAGCTGATTCTCCCCGGTGAAAGAGTGTTCTGATGTCGTCCTTGGCACTGATCAGGGCAGGTTCATTGCTGTGGTTGGAGCGGAAACCAGATTGGGATGTGTCCAGCAGAGCATTTTTCTTAAGGTATTCCATGAGTTGCTGGTTGATGACCTTTTGAAGGACTTTGGCAGGAATGGGAAGAAGGGAGATTACTAAATACAAACGAGGGACAGGGAGATTGCTGGTCCAGTGCACGGTCTCCCAAATTTACCTGTTATATAGAAAAAGTGCACTGTTCCAAAAGACAAAAAAACCTATTAACTATATAGGAAGATAGGGTCAAAGATATATGATTGGTATCAGGAGAGCCCTCAAGCACCCAATAGGGTGACAGGTTTCATCATTGGGCTATCTCCTTGTCAGACCGGTGCTGCAAAGTCTGGCGGACCACCCAGAAGTAGGGGTGGTACTTAACCGTAGGCCAGTCGCCAAATAGAGGTCTGAAACGAGAACTGACTGAAAAAGAGAAAAGGGTGAGTGAGTGAAGGAGAGTGTGAGTAAAAAATAAAATTAACTCTGAACCTAAAACATCACTTTAATGAATCAGAAAACAGGTTCAGGCCAAGATAAAAAAATTATATAGGGAGTCTTAGTGGGAATAATGTCCCGCTATACTCTATGAAGAAGGAAGGGAAGTATGCCTAATCCTGTCTTGTTTATGGTCAACATGTTTCGCGTCTTTACTTGGTCAATAAATGATCCCGTGACGCTTCGTCAGGACCCAGAAAACTACTTCTCCTATTCAATTTTTTTTTTGTTAAGTGCTGGAATGTCACTTACAAATTGAAGACAAAATTTGTCAGAGTCAGTTGGTCAATCAGTCGCCCATCCCATATTCGAGACTGAGCTTCCTAGGACAGCGCTAGCCTCAACCAGGCGCGTGGCATGGGGTAGGTGTTCCTGCTGAACCTAGGAGTAAACAATAATACCTCCTTGGTTGAGGCTAGCGCTGTCCTAGGAAGCTCAGTCTCGAATATGGGATGGGCGACTGACAAAAATATGGGAAACATGAAAATAAACAGACATTGGCAAAGCCAATATGCCCGACATTGGTGGTCATTTTTATGATTTTGTTATTGCGTGTCTTGTTTTGACATGGCATTTGTAAACTTTTACTGTTGTGAAAGCTGCCAGGTCCTTACCATTGTAATAAACATTAGCAAAGAGAAAACATATTTTTTGGTCACAAAGAGCACACATTGCAATTGTAGTTCCTGGCACTAACAATACTACTTTGTATGCCGATATGCTGCTTCTGAAAGTTCAGATTGCTATTGCTCACACTGATGCCAGCTGACACATTGCTAGAGAGAGGGAGAAAGGGAGATCACAATTTAATAAAAATAAAAGGTCTTGGTTAATGCCAGCTCTAATTAGGGACTCAGTTCCTAAAGAAACCACAAAGGTGCACCCAGGGTAGATGTCTTTGTATTAGTGCAGATACACAATTTACACAAGTAGACTAGGAAATTGTACTCCTAGAAAATATTTGAGAACTGTATTTTAGCACAAGCAAATATGCATACATTTGTTGAGATGTTATAAGTTCACTTTTCCTCCAACCACTTTTTTTCCCAACCCTGGAAGAAGTTTTACTTCTGCTGTTACCTGGAGTGAATTTCCAACCTTTCTCAGAATGGAAAGCAATTAGGGAAGAGCTTGTGAAAACCCTAAACACACAGATTTAAACGGGCCTTCCGACCCTGGAACTATTGCTTATTGCTACCTCCAGCCCCATTATTTAGATCTGTGGAAAGGCGATAGCATAAGGAAATTGCTAGTATTCAAGCCCTACTATAGAATTAGCCCTGGCATAATCAGAAAGGCTATTATCAGAGCTTGTATATAATGGGATTGCTGCCATAATTTGTCATTACATGTAGGTACAGGACAGGTAGATTTATGAAACAACCTGTTCCAGGAACAAGTAGATATTTAATTACATTCCATACCTCTGGTTTGATTCCAATATGTTTCAGAAAAGAGGCCATATTGTCTGATAAATTACACTCAGTTATCAGATACTATTCTTTTGGGTAACCCCTCTTCTACTGAATACATCAGTTAAGAAATGGATGACAGATTCATTATTAGTAGTCAATTAAAACTAAAGCATACTGTTTCTGTCTAGGTAAAGCCCTAATGGTTCCAGGAAATCAATAGTCAATTTGCACCTTGCTTGATCAGCGACTCCACATGGTACTAAAGGGGATGCTTTAGTCTTGTAATATTTGTCATTTGTAAGACACACTGGCCCTCATTCTGACCCTGGCGGTCTTTGACCGCCAGGGCGGAGGACCGCGGGAGCACCGCCGACAAGCCGGCGGTGCTCCAATGGGGATTCCGACCGCGGCGGTAAAGCCGCGGTCGGACCGGCACCACTGGCGGGGTCCCGCCAGTGTACCGCGGCCCCATTGAATCCTACGCGGCGGCGCAGCTTGCTGCACCGCCGCGGGGATTCTGACCCCCCCTACCGCCATCCAGATCCCGGCGGTCGGACCGCCGAGATCCGGATGGCGGTAGGGGGGGTCGCGGGGCCCCTGGGGGCCCCTGCAGTGCCCATGCCACTGGCATGGGCATTGCAGGGGTCCCCGTAAGAGGGCCCCTACATGTATTTCACTGTCTGCTGCGCAGACAGTGAAATACGCGACGGGTGCAACTGCACCCGTCGCACAGCTTCCACTCCGCCGGCTCGATTCCGAGCCGGCTTCATCGTGGAAGCCTCTTTCCCGCTGGGCTGGCTGGCGGTCTGAAGGAGACCGCCCGCCAGCCCAGCGGGAAAGTCAGAATTACCGCCGCGGTCTTTCGACCGCGGAACGGTAACCTGACGGCGGGACTTTGGCGGGCGGCCTCCGCCGCCCGCCAAGGTCAGAATGAGGGCCACTGTGTCCTTTAATTTTTGTGTCAATTTCTTTGTCCATTGATGGCCATCACTACATGTCTCTTATTTTATGTTTAATGAGTGAAATGCCAAGATGACTTTTGTGTACAATGACTATAACATTACTGTTAGAAATGGGATCTCTTTGTTGGCAGTCGGTTTACATGCTGTCCAATTAGGGACCCTCGCTCTAGTCAGGATAAGGGAGATACCCACTGAGATAACCCCTGCTCACTCCCTTGGTAACTTGGCAAGAGCAGTCAGGCTTATCTCAGAAGCAATGTGTAAAGCATTTGCATATAACACACAGTAATACAGTGAAAACAAGACCTACACAAGAAAAATCCAACGTACAGTAATAAAGATATGAATTTTGCAAGAATTAACTTAAAAATACAGTTCCTTGAAGTTGAAGATGCGCAAACAGTACCTTAAAATTGCGGGGCATCGTGATCCTCGCGGTGAGATCCAGAGAGGGGCGTTGCTGGCGTTGCGGTGTCGGTTCAGGATTTGGTGCGGGGATCATCAGGCCCTTAAAGTCACACGTGTTGTTGATCGAACTCCGGGCTGATGAAGTCAGAGCTGCAAAGTGGGACGGTGCGACGTGCGGTACCCACAAGTCACAGTGCAGGCAGCGGCTCGGTGAAGGTCGTCCAGCGGCATCAGTGAGACCAGGGCTGTGGTGTGAAGCGGGGTGGTGCGACGTGCGGTGTCACCAGGTCAAGGTACAGGCAGTGGTGTCATTGTTGCTGAAGTGCTGTCGTCGGTAGACCCAAGTTGTCGGTGCGGTGCGGGACGGCTCCGTGTGGCATCCACGGGTCACGGTGCAGACAGGGATGTCAGTTGACGACACTGGAGTCTATGGTGCTGGCGTCGATAGACCAGGGTTGCGATGCGGGACGGGACGGTGCTTCATGATCTTCAAGAGTGGTGTTTCAGGCCATGGTGCAGGCAGTGCCGCCGATGTCAGCAGGAGTGGCGGCATTGGGGATGCCCAGGCTGCGGTGTGAGAAAGGTGATGCCGGAGTGCAGAGCACACAGGTCACAGTGCGAGAAGCGGCTTGGTAGCAGTGCCAGATGGCAGCGTCGGTGAGAATAAGGTTGTGGTCGGAAGCAGGGCAGTACTAGTCCGTGCGGCCTCAGCAGGTCACAGTGCAGGCCAGCGACGTCTTTGATGGCGTGGCAGTTGTTTTTCTTCTTGAACAGCACAAAACACACAGTTCCCAGCCTGTAGACAGATGAAACTGAAGTCTTTAATATCCCTGAGACTTCCAACAGGAAGTAAGCTCTACTCCAAGCCCTTGGAGAACTTTCTCAAACGGGATACACAGCAAAGTTCACTCTTTGCTCTCTTTTAAGACAGAAACAGCAACTGCGGGGCAGTACTTCTTCTCCAGCTCTCCAGCCCTTCTCCTTGGCAGAAGTTCCTCTTGATTCCAGAAAGATTCTAAAAGTCTGGGGTTTTGGGTCCAATACTTACACCCCTTTCTGCCTTTGAAGTTGGCAAACTTTAAAGGAAAGTCTCAGTTGTTTGCAAGATCCTTCCTTGCCCAGGCCAGGCCCTAGACACACACCAGGGGGTTGTAGACTGCATTGTGTGAGGGCAGGCACAGTCCTTTCAGGTGTAAGTGACCACACCTCCCTCCACTGTAGCTCAGATGGCTCATCAGGATATGCAGGCTACACCCCAGCTCCCTTTGTGTCAGAGGAAAGATGAAAACAGCCCAACTGTCAAACTGACCCAGACAGGGAATCCACAAACAGGCAGTCACAGAATGGTTTAAGCAAGAAAATGACTACTTTCTAAAAGTGGCATTTTCAATCTAACAATCTAAAAACCAACTTCACTAAAAGATGTATTTTTAAATTGTGAGTTCAGATACCTCAAGCTCCATATTTCTATCAGCTCCCAAAGGGAATCTGCACTTTAAAGTTATTTAATGGCAGCCCAGTGTGTTAACCTATGAGAGAGATAGGTCTTGCAACAGTGAAGACTTAATTTAGCAGTTTTTCACTGTTAGGACACGTAACACACATCAGTACATGTCCCACCTTTAACATACACTGCACCCTGCCCCTGGGGCTACCCAGGACCTACCTTAGGGGTGCCTTACATGTAGTAAAAGGGAAGGTCACTTGTCACGTCGAATTGGCGTTTTAAAACTACACAGACAGACACTGCAGTGGCAGGTCTGAGCCATGTTTACAGTGCTACTTATGTGGGTGGCACAATCAGTGCTGCAGGCCCACTAGTAGCATTTGATTTACAGGCCCTGGGCACCTCCAGTGCACTTTAATATAGACCTACCAGTAAATCAAATATGGCAACTATGCATAAACCAATCAACAGTACAATGTATATAGGGAGCACTTGCATGTTAGCATTGATTAGCATTGGTAAAGTGCGCAGAGACAATAAACCAGCAACAACCAAGTCCAGTATACCATAAAAACAGGAGGTCAGAAGGCAAAAAAGACAGGGGAGACCCACCAAAAAGCTGTCAGGTCTAACAATTGCTTCCTTATGTTATAGGCAGTATCAATGTATCTTCTTTTAAATTGTATACCATATATAATAGACATCTCTTTAGCCACTTTCCAACATGGTCTCAGAGTGACAGGGATCAGACATAGTTCATAGACTCAATGAGCAAAAAGTTATCTTTAACAGAGCCTGTCCTGTGGGGGGAGGGGTAGAGCCAACTGCCATAGCTTGAGGACTTGGATGACCTGAGCTCCCCGCTGGCCGTGATCCCCGGCCGCACCTGATTGCTCCACCTACAGCAGGGATAATACTGCTGGACAAGTGAGACTCCTGGGGAGCCTCCCAAGTCCCGTTAATGGTAAAAACCAGGACTGGACGGACAACACTTTATAGCTGGAGCCTCCCATAGCCTACAAGATGGCGGCCTGCTTATTGCATGGAGACAGCAGTGAATCACAGCAGCAGTCCTGGCCTACATTCTCTTACCTCCCTCCTGGCGTTTCTGCCTGCACATAGGTTTCTTAAGGCATTGGCCCCCTGAAGCACTACACACCAATGAGAGGTGACCAGTGTCCGCTGCCAAGGACCATGGTTGAGCTCCAGTCGCACCCAAGATGGCAGCCCACTTTGGTCGCAGAGGCACTGGCTGATTTGTCTCCCAGGGGGGTATTGCCTGGCAGGCTGTGATGCCACTTTAGGTGCCTATAGTTGTTTATCCTAGCTGCAAGGGACAGGGAATCATCTGATACCCTGCCTACCCCCACTGTGTATTGCTTTGAGATAACCCTTCAGTTGGACTTTGGACCCCGTTGCACAATGGGGATCAATCAATCAATCAATCAATCAATCATTAAATTTATAAAGCTCACTATGTACCCATTAGGGTTTCAAGGCGCTGGGGGGGGCAGCTGCTATCGGTCGAAGAGCCATGTCTTGAGGAGTCTCCTGAAGGTGAGGAGGTCCTGGGTCTGGCGCAGGGAGGTCGGGAGTGAGTTCCAGGTCTTGGCGGCGAGGTAGGAGAAGGATCTGCCGCCGGCGGTCTTGCGTTGAATTCGGGGAACGATGGCGAGGTTGGCAGAGCGGAGTTGGCGGGAGGGGGCGTAGAAGTTGAGTCTGTTGTTCAGGTAGGCAGGTCCGGCGTTGTGTAGTGCTTTGTGCGCGTGGGTGAGAAGTTTAAAGGTGATCCTCTTGTCCACGGGGAGCCAGTGGAGGTCCTTCAGGTGGTGGGAGATGTGGCATCGGCGGGGTATGTCGAGGATCAGACGGGCGGATGCGTTCTGGATGCGTTGGAGTCGTTGGATGCCTTTTACTGGGATGCCTGTGTAGAGTGCGTTGCCGTAGTCTAGTCTGCTACTGACGAGGGCCTGGGTCACAGTTTTTCTGGTTTCCGTCGTGATCCACTTGTAGATTCTACGGAGCATGCAGAGGGTGTTGAAGCAGGAGGAGGAGACTGCGTTGACCTCTTTGAACATGGTGAGGGCGGAGTCGAGGATGAAGCCGAGGTTGCGTGCGTGGTTGGCTGGAGTAGGTGGGGGTCCCAGTGCGGTGGGCCACCAGGAGTCGTCCCAGGCCGAGGGGGAGCGTCCGAGGATGAGGACTTCCGTCTTATCTGAGTTTAGCTTCAGGCGGCTGTTTCTCATCCATTCAGCGATGGATTTTAGTCCCTCGTGGAGGTTGGCTTTGGCGGTGTATGGATCTTTAGTAAGGGAGAGGATGAGCTGGGTGTCGTCGGCGTAGGAGAGGATACTGAGGTTGTGCTGCCAGGCCAGTTGAGCGAGGGGTGCCATGTAGACGTTGAATAGCGTTGGGCTTAGCGAGGATCCTTGGGGGACTCCGCAGATGAGGTTGGTGGCTTCGGAGCGGAAGGATGAGAGTCGGACTCTCTGGGTTCTGCCGGAGAGAAAAGAGGAGATCCACTTGAGGGCTTAGTCTTGTATTCCGGCTTCGTGGAGACGAGTTAGTAGGGTGCGGTGGCAGACAGTATCGAAGGTGGCGGATAGGTCTAGGAGGATGAGGGCTGAAGTTTCGCCGTTGTCCATTTGCTGTCTGATGTCATCTGTGGCGGCGAGGAGTGCAGTCTCGGTGCTGTGGTTGCGTCTGAATCCGGATTGGGAGGGGTCTAGGATGGAGTTGTATTCGAGGTAGTGGGTGAGCTGGGCGTTGACGATCTTCTCGATGACCTTCGCTGGGAAGGGGAGGAGGGAGATCGGGCGGAAGTTTTTGAGGTCGTTGAGGTCAGCCTTTGGTTTCTTGAGGAGGGCTTGGATGTCGGCGTGCTTCCAGCTTTCCGGGACGGTGGCGGTGTTGAAGGAAAGGTTGATGATTTTACGAAGTTGGGGCGCGATGGTGGAGTCGGCTTTGTTGTAGACGTGGTGTGGGCAGGGGTCTGATGGGGATCCTGAGTGGATGGAGTTCATGGTCTTTCGGGTTTCGGCATCATCTACGTGGGTCCAGGTGGTGAGGCGGTTGGCGTAGGAAGAGTTGTCGGGGGTGGGGTCTGGCGGAGGTGTGGAGTTGAGGCTGTCGTGGATTGTGGCGATTTTCTGGTAGAAAAAAGTAGAGAGTGCGTTGCAGAGTTTCTGGGATGGTAGGATGTCGTTGACGTTGGCGCTGGGGTTGGAGAGCTCCTTCACGATGCAGAAGAGTTCCTTGCTGTCGTGCGCGTTGTTGTTAAGGCGTTCTGTGAAGTGGGAGCGTTTGGCGAGTCGGATAAGTTGGTGGTGCTTGCGGGTGGCTTCCTTGTGGGCTGCTAGGCTGTCGGGTGTGCGTTCGAGCAGCCATTTTTTCTTGAGTTTCTGGCAGGAGTGTTTGGAGGTGATGAGTTTGTCTGTGAACCATGCTGCTTTTTTCTTTTCTTGGTTGACGGTGGGCCTCTTGAGTGGTGCGAGGGTGTTGGCGCAGTTGAGGAGCCACTGTTGGAGGTTGATGGCGGCAGAGTCCGGGTTGGTGGGGTCGGTCGGCGGGTTCTTGGCTAGGGTGCTGGTAAGTTGGTCTGTGGTGACTTTTCCCCAGCGGCGGTGTGGTGGTAGTGGGGTGCGGTGATGTTCGGTGTTTTTCTTGAATGTGAAATGGACGCAGTGGTGGTCGGTCCAGTGGAGTTCGGTGGTGTGGTTGAAAGAGATGTGGTTGCTCGCAGTGAAGAGTGGGTCTAGGGTGTGACCGGCGATGTGGGTGGGTGTGTTGACCAGTTGTCTGAGTCCGAGGTTAGAGAGGTTGGTGGTCAGTGATGCAGTGTTGGCGTCGTTGTTGTTCTCCAGGTGGAAGTTGAGGTCTCCAAGGAGGATGTAGTCCGTTGAGGCGAGGGCGTGGGTGCTGGCGAGGTCGGAAATGGTGTCATTGAAGGGGGGTCTTGGTGGTCAGTATATGAGAGTTCCTCTGAGGGTAGTGTTGGGGTCCGTGTGGATCTGGAAGTGAAGGTGTTCAGCTGTCTTGAGGGTGTCGTCCGTGTGGGTGTGGATCTTGAGGGTGGATTTGTGGACGATGGCTATTCCTCCACCGGTTCCGTTGGTGCGATCTCTTCTGGTGATCTTGTAGCCGTCAGGGATGGCGATGGCGATGTCTGGGGCCGAGGAGTCGTTCCACCAGGTTTTGGTAAGGAAGGCTACGTCTGGGGCGGTGGTGTCGAGCAGGTCCCAGAGCTCGATTGCGTGCTTTCGTGCGGAGCGTGTGTTGAGGAGGATGCAGTGCAGGTGGTTGGTGTCGGTTGTTGTAGGCTTCGTTGTACTGTTGCAGGTGAAATTGCAGGTGCAGCAGGAGAAGGGTCCTTTGGTGTGCTTCGGGGTTGCCTGGAAGCAGGTTGTTGAGGAGCCAGGGTTAAGGGCAAGTAGTTCGCTGGCAGAGTAGCGAAGGCTGGTTGTGCGGGGGCGTGCAGTCCAGGGGGGGGGCGCTGGGTGCGGCCCAGGCGCGGACGGGCGCTGACGGGCGCTGACGGGCTTGCCTATGGCGCGCCAGCGGCGCGGACGCGCAGCGCCAGCCATTAAGAAGGGAGGGCGGAGGGAGGAGCAGCTGGGAGGCGGGAGGCGGGAGGGAGCAGCGAATGGGGGCGCGAGGGGGGCGGGGCCGCAGGGAGGCAGCGGCAGGGAGAGAACTGCAAGGGCGAGCGCACAAGGGGCGAAAACCAGGAAAACAAGGCACAGAAAAGTCGGGCACAATTTAAAAACAGTCACAAAATACAGTAATGGCACAAAATACAATCGGAGTACAGCAATCAGAAGGGGCACAAATGGGGGCAAGAGCGCAAGGAGGCAATGCGCTGAAAAGTTGAAAAACACTTACAAATACGGCGAAAAGCGGCAGAGAGCACACAGGTCTAGCGAAGCTTAGCAGAGCCCACTAGACACGCTAGACTGGATCAAGCTGTTGTTAAACATCCTCGTTTGTCACTATATTGCTAGTTCAGACTCCTGCAGGGAGTTCTATGGATTAATATTGAAAAGGGATACGAGGTCGGCTGAGTGAGACCTCCTGCTTCATTGTAGTGCCCCACCTGATTGTTACTACTGGGCGTGTTCGTGGATTGGGGCCCTTGGGTTCACCACTGGTGAGCTAAACATTTCTACTTCTAGTGTGGCACAGTCCTGTTCTGTTTGATTGCTTGTCCTGCCCCATGTGCTGTCCATTGGGGGTACAACAGACTAGACTTTTACTGGATCCTCAGTCGCTCAGGGTGTCATTATGGGGCGCACACAATGCCCTAAGGACTAAGCGACCACGGGCACTGCCCAGCAAGGATTCTTGCATTGGTGCCCCGCCACAGCCGGTGGTAGTCTGCCTCCTGCATTTCCAGGATCATAACCATTTTGTACAGTAGACCCAGACCAATGGCCCCTTTGTGGTGGAAAATGCAAAGGTGTCCTTGTACCCTGACTTTACCCTCCAGGTTCAAACGCATAGAGCATCCTTTATGGCAGTAAAGAAGATGCTGCATGATTTGGGGCTCTTTCCTGCTCGCCTGAGAATGCAATTCCTTGAACATTTCTTTACCAACCCAGTTGCAACTTTGGACTGGATTTAACTCAATGATAAGGGTGCAGTGTGTCCAGGAGGCTTTTGAGACATCCCACTGTTTGCACACCAAGCGGCAACAGTCCTGAAGACAAGTGGTGGCACGCCCTTCCAGAATGTAGGCGGCTCTGCAATGATCAAGGGCAGTCTAGATGCCACTAGACTCTGCGACCCATGTCTCCTGAGTACCGTTCTCCAAACTTGGACTTTGGGGACTCTACAGCTCCTAATCCTGTGGACATACTGCCTGTGGTCACCCAGAAATCCGTGTATGACTTGGCTTGATGTGGTCCCTAAGCCCTGTCCTAAATGCTTTGCCTTGTTTGATTTATAGTTTATGTGGCAGGTTGGTTTGCAGGCTGTCTATTCCTGTTTGCTTCCTTTAATCATGCTCGATGGGTCCGGAGTGGTCCAGGAGGTCGAGGGTTTATGAGCAGCATCCCTTCACACTACTCTCTCTTCTGAGTGTTGGTTGTCCACCTCTCATGAGCAACTCCCTCCCCACTTTTATGGACCTAGATGGCCTTTTGGCCATTTGTTGGTTCCTTTTCAGGACCTGTGTGTGGTGTTGTTTGACGGGATAGTTGTATGTCTCAGTCCTTGCGGGGTGAGGCAGGGTTTTGTTGTAAACTTGTTTCTATGTTTTGTTGTGTTTGTCTGTTTGCTGGCAGTGGAATGTTTGGGGCTGTGGCTATGCTTGTTTGTTGCAGTGTGCTCCGCCTGGTTATGGGTGGTTCTTCTGTTAGGGGGATCACCGGGTGGTTTCCTTTCTCTCTCTTTCTTATCTCTCACCTATGGCTGCACACCTTACATTGCTAACTTGGAATGTTCAGGCCTTGCTTCTCCATCTGAACACTATAATGTGCTCTTTTATTTGAAATGTTGGGGGGATTATAATGCATTCCTCCAAGAGACCCATCTTATGGATTCTGAGGGCCGCATCTTTAGGAGACGCTGACGTGGCCAGCTCTATGCTACCTCTTACTCTGCCTTTTCATGGTGTGCCCTTTCTGGATCAGGCCCGGGTCCCTTTTTATTTGTAGAGGATGGTCACAGACCTAGATGGCCGCTATATTCTAGTACTGGGGAGTTTCAATGGCAGAAATGTGCGCCTTCTTAAATATTTATGCACTAGATGTGGACCAATCTTCGTTTTTTACCAACCTGATGCCTCTACTTTCCCTTACTGGAGAGTGGTGGGTGTTGGCTTTAATTGTATTGAGGATCTAAGTTTGAATAGATCCTATCCACCTCTGCGGGCAGGTTAGCAGTGGCAGTCTGCTGTTGGTCTGACCAGTGGCAGACAATTGGCTGGACTCGGAGTCCAGTGTCTATTTCTTCCATTCTGGCTTACATGTCCTTGAGGTTGGTCTTGACAGATTCTATACCTGCAGGACACTCTGTTGTCAGGTGAATGGGCCAGAATACATAGTAAAAATAGACTCAGACCATGCTCCTGTGCTGAGCATGTTTCAGTGGACTTCTCCCAGGTCTAACATGCCTACGTGGTGCTTCTATCTGATGCTACTGGATGATCACGCCTTCCGGGGTATTGTATTTCCCATAGAGTGCGAGTTCGTGCTCAGCTCCTTTCGGACATTCAGCGGCAGGAAACAGTGTTGGACGGCTTCCGAGTGGACTCAGGTGGTCCTTGGATGGTAGGAAACGCCTGTTAGAGGAGCGAGAGAAGTTGTTTGCACTGGTAGAGTGCCTTCTCCATCTTGACTAAAAGTCATATTTCGCTAGGGTTCATGTGGAGCTGGACAAATCTGGCAAGATGCTGGCATGACTCTTGCAAGACACAAGAGGCAGACAACTATCCTTCCGACGAGAGCCCCTTCGGGACAGGATATCTTTACACAAGAAAAGATTATTGGGGTCTTCCTGCAGTATTACTGTGACTTATTTTCCTTGAGGGAGGCGAGTAGTGAAGGGGAGATGCTGAACTACATTGCGGATGCTTCTCTATTGTCCTTTGAATGGCATACTGTTCAATATAGAGGTATAGCTGTTTACTGCTTACCGGACCTGCTGTGTGTGGGGAACTATGATTTTGTACTGACTGGACTGTGTTGCTGCACTGCCTTCTGGTCTCCCCTGCCCTTATCAGTACATGGTTGTGTGGCTGTATCCAAAATGATCATATGTCTCTCCTCCTCTATTTGTTTGCTGACCTCCCATTGAAACTACCACAGAAATTCTTTCAGGATGTAGACGATTTACTTTTCTCGCTTTACTGGGGCACCTCACATCGTCAGGTTGCTCTTTGGAAGTTGCGCCTGTGGGTGACTGAGGGAGGCCTAGTTGCACCCGACTTGGAGTTATATCATTTAGCGGGACAGCCGGTAAGATTCCTTGTGGGTCAAGGTGGGTGCTGCTCAATGTGATTCTCCCACAAAGGATTGTCTCTTACTGGAGCCTACACCCGTTTCTGGGGTACGGACATTGAATATCCTGATTAGGACTGCGTGTTGTGACTGGCCTTGTGCTGTACGTCGAACTCATTCACCGATCCCGTATACTCATGAACTCCCTCTTTTAGTAATTCAGCATTTGGGGTTCCCAGGGGGGTGGTCGGATGTCTTGAAACAATTGGTTCAAAATGAGGTTCATGGATTGCTGTCATGGGGGACCTCTTTGTGTGGGTGTTAGGGGGAGCTGTGCCCTTTCTCTAATTTTCGGGAGTCTTATGATATCCCAATGGGCCATTTCATTCTTCATGGAGCGTTGACACGTAAGATACAGGAGAAGTGGGGTGTTGGAGATGCCGAACCTCCTGAGCATGACTGCCTACGCCTCCTCTTCCTTATTATGGGTTAAATAAATGCAGTCACACTATTGTATAGGGTTCTGTTGGAGGGAGCGAGGCCTTCTCTCTTGATCCTTAGGTCGCATTCAAATTCATTCAATTATTTTACATTGGGCCTACTTGACACCACAACGCATACATGCTGTGTTCCCGGCTGCGACCTTGGAATGTCCTTGATGTGCTGCCAATGACACCGATTTTTTTTCATATGGTCCTGTCCGCTCCTTTTACCCTACTGGATGTTGGTTATCCAGGTGTTCCATGAGGCCACGGATTGGGAATTTACCCTATGCCCTTTGTTATGTTTATTGGGCCTCCATGAACATTCAGCGGCTCAAAAGGTTACTGATAGATTTCTAGACCTGGCTTTGATCCTTGCCCACAGGCAACTGACAATGTGTTGGAAATCCACCCGGAGGCCTGACATTTATCGCTGGTGGTCGAAATTGAAGAAGTGGGTCGGCTATGAAGGGGAGGCAATTTGTTGGAAGAAAGCTCGGGAGTCCAGAAGATCCCAGCAGTACCCTCACGGGATACTTTTTGTTGGCTTGTCCTGGAGTGGACCAATTGGGGTCAGTTGTTGATAGATAATACCCTGTCTGACAGTTCCGAGACAGGTTCTGCACTGAACGATAAGTCTGACCTCGAGTGACATCCCCTGATGATTCACAATGCTCTTCCTTTCATTGCTCCATCTAATCTATCCATTCTCAGTGGTGGATCATGGGTTCTATATATAGTGGGGGGTGTACAGTTAGGGGATGACATTTCTATTTGGTGTTCCTTGCAATCCGTTTTTTTCTATTTTTTTTATTTTTATTATTATGTCCCCACCTAGAGTATGTGTAGTTTGGCATTGGCCTACTGCTTCTGTTACTGCTCTTAAATGTACATCAGCTGCATTGTTTGATCATAGTAGTCCTACTTCTGCGAGACACCTCCCAGCTTTGTTTATGTTCATATTAAAGTTCCTAGGTTTTGCTTTGACGTGATGGGCTATAAAACTCAATAAAACATATATATATTTTTTTTAAAGGAGCCTGAGTGATTGGAGCCTTACTAGAGCTAGGGACCAAAGTGTTTTCTCGCACAGCCAGATGTGATTGCACTCCTTTCTCATCATGCAGGATATACATAATAATGTACTGGACTTCCTTTTTTCAGGGTAAATATCTTTCTTCCTCCTCTGATGGCAAGCTTAACCAGTGTAAGTCTTGCTCATATTTGTAAAGCAAGCCTGAGCCCAAGGATTTGCTTTCCACAAGATTGCTGAAGACAGTGGTCTGTTTTTTTTTTTACTCTGTCTGATGGGAAGCCCATCATGTTTCACCTTTGAGGAGATCCAAGATAAGGACCTCCTTCTCCACCATGACCTCAGTGGAGCACCAGGAGCAGAGTTGATTCTAGAAAAAATACTAAAATGATCAATAGAAGAAGTGGTTCCAGAGGTGGTTCTTTGGGTACTAGAAAAGCTCTGAATTAGCAGCAGTCTGAGAAGCAATCTAGATAGACATTGTCACATGTCGTCTGAGTCCATTGTGTCTGTTGGCCAAGGGAGTCAAGTTTTTGAATGAAACATAGTACATTTAGACACTACTACCTCACTGGTACCCATAAATCACAAGATATTGCATTGTTTTACAATGGACTCCCAGTTTGTTGAGATGCCCACAACATAATTGTTTGTGTACGTGGCCATGTGCAGGGTTTCCCTTCCCTATGTTTGGCCTGCTTCCTTTTCTGATAGCTCCTCTGTGTGAAGTAGAAGTTACTCCCGTGCAATCATCAAACCAAACATTGCCACAGCCCATCCCAGCAAAAGAAATTGCAGACCAGTGGGAGGCTTTCAAGAGGAAAAGAAGCCAAATGGCACCCCTCCTTACCAGACATTATGCACATTCAAAATGTAGACACTGGAAAATAAGTAAAATAATGATAACTTTAAAACAGTGGAAAGTAAAACTATAGAGCTCCACTGCAAAAAGAAAAAAAACAATTTCTGGATTTCTGCTAATATTAAGGCAGGCAAAAATATTCCTAGCTGATCTGAGTATTAACGGTGCTGATGCTCTATAACTGTGTGCAAAGGTGTCAAGTTCAGTGAATTTGGACAAGTGTTTTAATTTGTGATTTAGCTCTCATAACATTTAAATATATGTCCTTATGAATGCCACCACATTATAGATTTGTGGTAAGTTTCTGCAACTGCCACAACCCCAAATAAATGCAGCTCATCATTGATAAACCAATTAAGAATTTCTCTATTTAAATGAGAAGGGATTCCAGTTTATGGTGTATTATGCCAATACCTTTTAGAGTTGGTGTTCTGATGGAAGTGAACTACTTGTCCAAACATATCAAGATATGCTTGCTTTTCTCTTCTGGGCAGGGTATCTCAATAAGCATCCCTATTTTGGAGCTGTGGTTGGACGAGTTGCTAACAGGATTGCGAAAGGAAATTTTTCACTTGAAGGAAAGGAATACCAGTTGGCCATCAACAATGGACCAAACAGTATACATGGAGGAATAAACGGTTTTGACAAAGTAAGTAGAATGATATGAAAGTTTGATCTGTGTAATATTTGGAGTTAAATATGTTTTCATATTCAGTTTCCTCCCTGGCTGCGAAAAGGTTATGTGGTTGTAACTAAACTTTAATGAGTTCAGACTTTTGCTGGGAAGGACTTCTTGTCTCTAATGTGAAACCTCTTGCTTATAGTTTCTGGTCTTCCGCAACCAACCTTACTCTGTTTTCTTTTGTATTTCATTGGCAAATTCTAGTTGCTGTGGTGGGGTTAGCCAGCTCGAGTTGTGTCACTTCAGCAGGTATATCCTTTTCCACAATTGACTCATTAGCAATGTGTTGGCATAGGGCGACAGATGCTTCACGGGGAGAAGTGTGTGGTGGGGAGTGTTGGGGGGGAACTGGGTTGTTGAGAGAAATCGTTTCAATTCTAGTTGTATTAACCTTTTTCATTTATAGTTTTGTTATACTTGCAGTGAGTACTATGCACAATCACATGCGGTCCAGAGAGGCCCTTGAGGGGCCTGTGTGTGGGGCAGAATAGATTGGTAAGGGGACACCGGACACGCCAAGCTTTATTCAACTAGACAGCACCTTGTTCAAGCTCTTGTCCTGGAATGTGAATGGCCTGTTAGACCGGATTAAGAGGTCTGCAGTGCTGCGCTACATTAAACGGCATAGACCAGACGTGGTCATTATGAAGGAGACCCACTTGGCCGGAACCCAGTGTATGTTTCTTGGGAGGTTTGGCTATGAGCAGGTGTCCCATGCTGGGTTCTCGAGGGACTCCAGGGGGGTGGTGCTCTTGCTCCACAGGTCGCTGCCCCTGTCGGTGACCCAGGTGCCCACTGACCCCCAGGGGAGATATGTGGGGCTGGAGGGAAGCCTGGCCGGGAAACAGATTAACATCATCTCGTGTTGTGCACCCCGCGACTCCTGGGGTCCACACTTACTGATCTGTGGAGATTGCTGGTCTCCCTCCCGCAGGGCGCCACGTTTGTTGGCAGAGACTTTAATGCGGTACCGGACCCATTTTGGTACACCACAGCCGACCCTGGTCTTGGCAGGTGTGCCGGGTCAGTGGGTCTCATGACATGGGCCGACTCACTGGGACTGTGCGATACCTGGAGGGTTTGGCACCCACAAACAAAGGCCTTTACGTATCAGTTAGCGGCACACCATACAAAGGCGTGGATTGACCAGATTTGGCTCCTGGCTGTGGACCTTCAGGTCCTGACCTCCGTGCAAATCCTGGTGCGCGGGATCTCTAATCACGCACCGATCTTGATGGCGTGAGGGATTACTATCAACGCCTGGTACTTGAAAAACCCTGAGTGCGTGGAAAACATTGAACAGCAAATAGATCACTACTTTAAGGACAACTCGGGCTCGGTAGCCTTTGTGGGGACCCTATGGGCCGCCAGTAAACCCTCTCTGAAGGGGGTCATCAAGGGAAACGTCCGACAGCAGGAGTCCCAACAACTGCAGAGGGAGACTGACCTGGAGGGGGAATTGAGAAACCTGGATCAGCAGGCTCGACGGCTCAGAGACTGGGGGAGCAGGTGGCACTGTTGCAAGGAGAGATTCGGCAGGTACCGCTCGCAGAGGCCAGACAATGCTGGCAAGCCTCAACCCAGAGGGTGTACGAATCAGGGGATAAGATGGGGAAACTGCTGTATTGGCTGGCAACCCGAGCTGCGTCGACACAGGTGGTGCCCCATATTAGGGACTGGACCGGCGCCACACAGGAGGGCCTAAAGGAGATAGCGCGCACCTTTGCCTCCTATTATGAAGACCTTTACTCCTGAGTACCACGGGCTCCAGCGGAACGAGAGAACCCCATTTGCCAAGCATCTCGCTCCCCTCTATTCTGACATCTCTAGCCACAGAACTAGACCTTCCTCTGGTGGAGGACGAGGTAGACTGTGCTATATTGGCCCTCCAGGCCGGGAAGACACCGGGCCAGGACGGCTACCCCATAGAATACTACAAGAGGTTTTGTCAACGCCTCGTTCCCCACCTTGTTAATGCCTATGGGGAGGCAGTGCAGGGGGGTGAGTTCCCCCCTAGACCCATGAGGTCATACTAAAGAGTGACCTCCCCCGCAACCATTGCTCCTCGTACCGCCCCATCTCACTAATTAATGCAGATAATAAAATATTCGCAAATGTGCCGGCCACCCGATTTGCCCATACCCTGCCTTTCCTTGTTCTCCCAGACCAATGTGACTTCATGCCGGGGAGGAGCACGTGTCACTGCTTGAGGCAGGTCGAGGCGGCACTCTACCAGACTGATGGACTGGAGGAAGATTTGGCACTCCTACTCGTGGACTTCCACAAGGCCTTTATACACTGGTGTGGAAATTCCTGGAGGAGGTGCTGACAGGCATGGGATTTGGCCCGACATTTAGAGGGATGGTACACCTCCACTATCGCAACCCCTCAGCACAGGTGCGGGTCAATAGCATCTTGTCGGACCCCTTCCTGATCAGAGGAGGAACACGCCAGGGCTGCCCTGTTTCGCCCGCGCTGCTCATCTTGGCCATCGTGCCGCTGGCCTGTGATGTCCTGGTGTTTCTGGGGAGGCCTCAAGACTCTGGCCCCCTATGCCTCGAGCTCCTGACGCTATATGGCGAGGCGTCAGGCCTACCATAAGCCCAGGGAAATCAGTACTGGTGGAGGTAAGGGGACAGGCAGGGGTAAACAAATTGTGTCCCTCCATCTTGGTGAGGTGTAATGCCTACAAATACCTGGGAATCCACATCTCGACCATCCCAGAGTTGGCCTGGGAATAGAACTTTTGACCCCTTGCATGAACCTTGACAGCGGATCTAGGCAGGTGGCGACGCCTCCCCCTGAATCCCTTGGGCTGCACTGCCCTTTTTAAGATGGTCTGTCTCCCCGATATTTATACATCTTGTCCAATTTCCCAGACTTTGTCCCACAGGCCTGGTTCCGATCTCTTACTTCCAAAATTACCTACTTTGTGTGGGTGGGGGCGTGACACAGGGTGGCCTTCAGCTCGGCGGAAGTTTCCGTACAAAGGGGGATGGGAATCCCAGACTTGTACATCTATTATCTGGCAGCTCAGACGGTCCCCATCAATGAATGGTTTAACGGGGGTTGGGATGACCCGGCCTATCGGCTGGAGATTGGGCAGGCGGGCTTTGAGGGTCTCCTGGGATTCCTATAAAGGGGCCGCATTCCCAGTTCTGCCCCCCCATTGTATGCAGGTGGCGTTGAGGTGCTGGAGGGCGGGGCTGCGGTTGACGGGGTGGAGCAATGCCTTACCAAGTTAACATCCCTATGGCAGGGCACCTGGCTTCGGCAGGTCGCGGAGCTAGAAGAACAGTGGAACAACAACAGAATTATCTACCTAGGTGATGTGACCAATACAGAATGGATTTTGTCCTTCCAACAGCTGAAGGACCATTACGCACTGACCAATGCACAGTTCTTTTGTTTCCTCCTGCTGCGGCATGCCTTGAAGACTCGGTTGTCTCAGGCTAAGTCCCTCCCTGACTATAGCCCCCTTGAAGCTAAACTCCTGATGGGAAAACTGGGAACGGGTGCCATTACCCAGATTCACCGCTCCCTACTCACCAGTTCACCCGACCGACTTGGACGGCTGCTGGACAGGTGAGCGGCCTGGGGTGGAGATTTGGATGAGGATGATTGGAGGGAGGCCTACCTGGCACCCCAGGAACTGGCTATTTCAGCACGCTTGAGGATGGTGCAACTTAACTATTTCCACATGGCGTATCTCACTCCATAGCGCTTGCGACACATGAATACCTGGACTTCTGAGGAATGTGTGAGGTGTGGACAGGAGGGGGGCGCATCTCTTGCATGTTGCCTGGGAATGCCTGAAGATACGCACCTTCTGGGAGGGGTTGGGGAGGGAAATCTCCGCGGTACTGGGACGCTCAGTCGATTTGAATGTCAGGGTGGTGATATTGGGCCTTCTGGAGGAGTTGGGGGGGCCTGGGCAGAAAGAACTTTCATTGGGCTGGCAGGGCTAGTGGCCAAACAAGACATTGCACAGCAATGGAAAAATCCAGAGACGCTTTCGGTCCAGAAGTGGCAAGCAGAGATGGATTGGTGTTCTCTGGTGGAGAGGACGATCTACGAGGCGAGGGGCTTTCCCCAGAAATATGTGGCGATTTGGGGAAAGTGGAGGTCACATCGTGGAATGCACTACTAAACACTGCACTTGTCCGGGACTGGGCCGGTGGGGACTTGGCTTCTGATCCCACACTATGTATGGACCCAACTATTGTACTTGTATTCTACTGTACGTATTGCATGGTACTGTTGTTGTCTTTTGTTCTTTCATGTAAAAGAAAAACTAAAAAAGAAATAAAATTGTATATAAAAAAAAAAGCTTTCCTAGAAAAACAGACATTTGAGGTGAGCAAATCCAGAGTGTTGCTAGTGTTGCAGGGTGCTCCTCACTGGAGCTGCTCTCCACCTAAACATGGGAACTACCCAGATGAGAGGGTTTTGTTTTGACTTACAATGGGTGTTCCCTTGTGTCTGGACAGCGCTAAACCTCTCTGAAGAGATGTAATGACATTGAAACATGTGTCAGAGGTTGCTTTTGCTCATTCTAGGTTGGCTTGGACGGTATTTTACCAGTCCAAAGCTGTAATATGTGTCTGGAGTGGTGAAAGGCTTTTGTCATTTTACAGCTCTGCCTGTATGGCACTGTGCCAATCCTATGCTTAAAAGCTTTCCTAGAAAAACAGACATTTGAGGTGAGCAAATCCAGAGTATTGCAGGTGTTGCAGGGGACTCCTTACTGGAGCTGCTCTCTACCTAAACATGGGAACTACCCAGAGTTTTCACTTGGGTTTTGAATAATTAACGCTTGACACTAACCCTGAAAGGGTTTTGTTTTGACTTATACTGGGTGCTCCTTTGTGTCTGGACAAAGCTAAACCTCTCTGAAGAGATGTAATGACATCGAAACACGCGTCAGGGGTTGCTTTTGCTCATTCCAGGTTGGCATAGATGGTACTTTACCAGTCCAAAGCTGTAATACTGTGCCTCAAGGGGTCAAAGGCTTTTGTCATTTTACAGAGCAACTGGGCCAGTCCTATGCTTAAAGATTTTGCTATATAAATGGCAAAATACTTTGTCACTTTTTAGCTGGGCGTGGATGGCACTGTGCCAATCCTATGCTTAAAAACGTTGCTAGAAAAACAGACATTTGAGGTGAGCAAATCCAGAGTGTGGCAGGTGTTGCAGGGGACTCCTTACTGGAGCTGCTCTCCACCTAAACATGGGAACTACAAAGAGTTCTCTCTTTTGTTTTGCATAATTTATGCATCACTCTAACCCTGAAAGAGTTTTGTTTTGAGATATATGTAGATATATATCCATTCTCTCTAATGCAGCCAAAGGTGTGTGTGATCGTGTATATATACATACACCAACCTTTTGCTGCATTATAGAGAATCTGTAATGAAAAGCATCACCATTATAGTATAAAGTAATATGATATTGCCTCTGAAAATGTGTGTGTACCCTGTAGAGCCAACTCTTAATAAGACCCAATTTCTCTTTTTTTACAGAAACTTTGGACTCCTGAGGTGCTGCCAAATGGTGTGCGCTTCTCCCTGGTTAGCGAAGATGGTGAAGAAGGCTACCCAGGCGAATTGAAAGTGTGGGTGACATACACACTTGATAGAGATGAGCTAACAGTCAACTACAAAGCACAGACCAACAAGACCACCCCCATCAATCTCACCAACCATTCTTACTTCAACCTAGCTGGACATGTAATAATACTAGTTATTGATATTGTTATGTTATATTTATGTTTTCTGGTCTAACTATATAGCATTTCACCCTCCACACAGCTTGTTCTGTAAAGGTTTCTTAACTTGACCTTACATAACCTTGAAGGTCTGGGCTCCATGTAGCACATCCTCTCATCAGCACTCCATGTTGGGAACATGTGGCTTGTGGCCCTTTGGTTTGCTTTGCATGCGATCAGACGGATCATATCATACCACTTTTTATTTTTTTAAGTGGATTTTATTCTGCAGGATAGATAAATAGCCTATGTGTGACTTTGCCTCATCCCTTGTGCTATCACAGTATCTTACATTACAGTGACCATTTGTCATAGGGGTGTGCAGGAGGCTGGCTTGGTTTGTAGTGGGTACCTAAGGTACTTACACCTTATACCAGATCCAGTTATCCCTTATTAGTGAAATGTAGGCAGTGTTCTAGCAGCTTGGGCTGTCTAGAGGTAGCTGTAGCAGAGCAGCTTAGGCTGAACTAGGAGACATGCAAAGCTCCTGCAGTACCACTATAGTTACCAAGTACTTATATACAATAAAAGACAATACTCAGTGTTACCAAAAATAAAGGTGCTTTATTTTAGTGACACATGGACAAAAATATCTTAGAGGCATACTCCTTCTGGAGGTAAGTATTCTACACAATATATACACTAGTAACCAAAATCAGCTAAGTAAACAGTCATAGAATAGTGCAAACAGTAGAAAATACAATAGATTGCAATGGGCCTAGGGGCAACACAAACCTTGTACTAAAATAGTGGAATGCGAATCACAAATTCCCCCCAGGCAACTGTGGTGTGTAGAGGGGCACTGGGAGTGTAGGAAAACACCATAGGCAAGTAAAGTACCCCACCCCAGAGTCCAGGAAAGCAGGAGTAAAGTAAAGCAAGTTTCCTCAGGGCACATGACAAGTCGTGATAAAGGATTTTGCCAGAACCAAGCAAGACTGCAATCAACAAACAATGGATTCCTGGACCTGAAGACCTGTGGAGAGAGGAGACCACGTCCAGAAGTCGAAGAAGAGTCCAGGAAGGACAGGAGCCCCTGCCAACCTAGAAGATGGTGCAAAAGTGTATTCTCCGGTAAGAAGAACAGTACAGAAGAGAACCAAAGAAGATGGCTGCGTGTTCCTGCTAGGTGCAGGTGATGTCCCACGTCGAGTTGTTGGATGCCGGCTGTTTGCGTCGCTGGATTCCGCCAACAAGCTTTGGTTCAAGCAAGTACGTGGTTTGCGTCAAAAAGGAGCTGCCTGGACCCAGGAGGGACATAGGGGTCTCAACTCGGACTGAGGAGACAGAGGGGGCTCTCAGCACTTCAGAGAGCCCACAGAAGACCAGGCAGCACCCACGGGATCTGAGAACACGGGGACAAAGAAGATGCAAAGTTCGGTCGATGCAGCACTACACAGGAAGGTCCCACGCCGCTGGAGAACAGCTCAGCGAGTTGTGCGTCGCAGAATGGAGTGCTGGGGACCTGAGCTACACTATGCACAAAGGATTCTTGGAAGAAGTGCACAGAAGCCCAAGAGCTAGAGAAGACACGATGCACGGGGGTACTGTCGCAGCACGGGGAGGCAAGCTCTTTCCTCCACCAAATTTGGACACCTGGACCTTTAGACAGTCCGGGTAACTTTGGTCCACCACCTGTGTTCCAGGAAGCACGCTCATTGTCAGGAGAGGAGTCCCAGGGTACCGGTCGTCGTCGCAGAAGGGTGCCTGCAGAAGCAGGGAAGTGACTCCGTCACTCCATGGGAGATTCCTTCGGTTCTTTTGGTGCAGGAGGAAGATAGGCAGTCCTCAGAGTGTGCACACCTTGAAAACTGTTGCAAATGCTGGCTGGAGCTGAAATTGCAGGTCACAGGAGTCATCCTTGATACTTTGTTGCAGTTAAAGTGGTTCCTGGAGCAGTCTGTGGTTGATCCAAAGGTCAGAAGCTGAAGCAGAGGATGTAGAGTATTCCTGCGGCAGTCTTGCAAGCTGAATCTGTGGAAGCACCCAGAGGAGTGACCCTAAATAGCCCTGAGAGGGGGATTGGCTACCCTCCCAGGTATGCACCTATCAGGAGGGGCTTCTGACGTCACCTGCTGGCACTTGCAACTCAGAGGTCCCCAGAGTGTCCCCACACCTGTCTGTGCCCTTTAAAGCATTTCCAGAGGCTCAGGGAGGCTACCCCTCCCAAGCCTCTAACTCCTATTTCCAAAGGGAGAGGGTGTAACACCCTCCTCCAAAAGGAAATGCATTGTTCTGCCTTTCTGGGATTGAGCTGCTCTGTCCCCAGGAGGGCAGAAACCTGTCTGTGAGGCGGCAGCAGCTGGGGCTGCAGTAGAAACTTCAGAGAGCTGGTTTGGCAGCACTTGAGGGTCCATGGTGGAGCCCTCAGGGTGCATGGGACTGGCCCCTCAATAACAGATTTGGAATGGAGGGACAATTCCATGATCTTAGACACCTCACATGACCATATTCAGAGTTACCATTGTGAAGCTACATATATGTATTGAAATATATGTAGTGCATGTGTGTTATGGTATCCCCACACTCTCGAAGTCCGGGGAATTTCCCTGGACAACGTGGGGTCTTTGCTAGTGCAAGGGTGCCCTCACACACAGTAACTTTGCACCTAGCCTTCAGTAAATGAAGGTTAGACATATATGTGACTTATAAGTTACTTAAGTGTAGTGAAAATGGCTGTGAAATAGTGTGGGCACTATTTTGCTCAGGCTGCAGTGGCAGTCCTGAAGAAAGGTTTGTCTGAGCTCCTTATGGGTGGCAAAAACAAATGCTGCAGCCCATAAGGATCTCCCGGAACCCCAATGCCCTGGGTACCTAGGTACCATATACTAGGGACTTATAAGGGGGGGGTCCAGTGTGCCAATTAGAATTGGAATATGGAGTCACTAAATTATAGTGACAAATTTGGTAAGTAGAGAGAGCATAAGCACTTGAGTTCTGAGTAGCAGAACTTCAGTAATACAGTTAAGCATACTGACAACACACACATAAGCCACAAACTATGAGCACTGGGGTTCTGGCTAACAGGATCCCAGTGAGACAGGCAAAACACACTGACAAATAGGGCTTTAACTATGAGCACTGGGGTGCTGGCTAGCAAGATCCCAGTGAGACAGTGAAAACACACTGACAAACACTCACAAACAGGACAAAAATGGGGGTAACCATGCTAGAAAGAGGCTAATCTCTCACAGGGTGCTTGCGCGTTTTTTGTTTTTCATTCTTACCCATCAACTTTTCTTCAGGTTTTATTTATATATTTAATATAACTGCCACCTCTTTGCACTTCATCCAGCTTCATGGTTAACTTATCCACTTCCTTATCATTATTGCCTCTACATTTTAATCCATTTACCCTCGTTTCTCTCAGTATTTTGTTTGTGCCCACTGCCTTCTTTCTCATTCATTCCTTTTCACATGTGAGTCTTCATTCAACTCCCCTAAATTCTAGTTCCTCTCCAGCATCCTTTCTTAATTGTATCTATCACATCCATCTGTCTTTGTTTAAACTACTATATATTCTTTGCTGCCCCCTTTTTTCTATCCATCTAACTTGTTTTCTCCTCTCCTTTTGTATGTTTTTCATGTGCCCTCTGTCCTTGCATATTTTCCATCTCGCATCCATCTGTACTTGTTTTGCCTCCCTTTGCTATATCTTCTTCCTCATCCTCTGTCTGTCTTTCCCCTGTTTCTCTCCTGTCAATTGGAAGGTCCATATTTTCATTTTCTCATTGCCACCTGGCCTTCTAGCCTTGCTTCTCAACTTTACCCAGTCATTTTTACATCCTCTTCTAATTTGATCATCCTTTCTTCCTCTGAAATTCATCATCTTTCCCCACCAGTCAATACCTTGTGATTGTTCCTATGTTTTGATGGCCATATCTCACTGTCACTTTGTGTAAGTCATCACTGCCACTGCCCATGTCTTTTCATTCTTGTCCTGTACGCTTGTGCAGACTTTTACATAGCCTTGCACCTTCCCACCATTTTAGTTTTTCACATTCCCCATAGCCTATTTTTCCTTCCCCTTCATATAATGCCTCAAACCTTCCACTCCCTTCACTGCCATCTACCCAACACTTTCTTTGCCCGTCTTTGTAACATTGTTGTTTTCTTTATTTTTTACCTGTAATGCTTTGACTTGTGTTGCTATTCATGCAGGACATGGCCCAACACTTTGGGCTAGACTGTCCTTTGTGGTGCTGGTCCGAGTCTTTATTAGGTCGAGCGTTAGCATTCAACGTGTTGTATACTTATACTGTGAGTTCCAACGATTTCATTTGTTGGTTCCAGTGTCCTTTAAAAATCCTTGCTTGCTAGTGGTCAGTTCTGCCTCTTTGTCCTGCCTTTTTCTCTTTGGGAGCAGCACAAAGTACTGTAGAATTACGCTATGTCCTGTTTATCTCTTCTGTAAGGGACCTCTTTTTTTTACTATTTGCCTGTTTGTCTTACACTGTGGATGTGTGTTCAGTCCCACCAGCTCCCTCTGTAAACATAAACCAATAGCAGAGGAGGGATTTTCCAGGGCAAGCTCGCTCTCTTGTTATTTTCAGTCTGTGTGGCAAGAAAAGTCCAGTCAGTAATTTACAACGCTAAGAGCTCGAATTTGAGCAAACACCAGACCATTGCATTCCAAACACTTTTTTTTTGTGCTTTCTGACTAACGCTTTTTCCAATGGCATTTTGTTTTGGAGTTCTGGCTCGTTTCATTGATTTTTAGCAAAATGCACTTGGATTACATCATTTAATCGCATATTTGTGATGGCATTTTGTTTTTGAGGGGAGGCTTGTTTAATTTTTTGGGGCTATTTACTAAGTGCGTGTATTTGGGTTATTGCGCTGCTTGGGATTTGTATGTGGAAGTGTCCACTTTCATTGTGCACAGCAGCCATGAATCGGGTGACGTGTTGATGAAAGAAAAGTGCACGTCCTCTTCACGGCAGCCACACTTCATCTTTCAGCATTGCGGCCGTGCCTTTCTTTCATCAGCACTGCGCCTGCTTGTTGGTTTAAGCAGTTAAGAGGTAAGAGTGATAGGTCCACCTGTTTTCTTTTCTCTCTCCCCTTCGTCCAGCGGTACTGGAGAACGTTGTTCGCATGCCTCTTGCCTTCACAACTTCTGGCCCCTTTTGCTCTCCCTTGTGTAATTTCCCCCCACTGAACCGCCTACCCCCATGCCGCTGTCTTGTCTGCGTGTCCTGGCAACTCCTCCTCCCCTGCACGCTGTGTTGCTCTTTCCTTGCTATTTGCAGTACAGCCAAGTGGCTAGAACCAAAGCAATGAAGTCATATTGCAGCAGCAGTGTGCCCTTTAGTGCGAAAGGATGCTTCCCCATCCCTGCCTAGAAAGTACCAGCCTTCACCCTGCAGCTAATGTGGCATCCAAAATGCAGCATTCTCACCCCACTGAGAAAGAAGAAAACTCTTTCAGATATATTATTCAGAAGCTGGAGGTTTTTATATATTTAAAAGCAGCTGTGTAAAGAATACACTATTAATTCATCCCAGGTGCTGCGAAGACAACAGTGTCTCAGTATTGCAGGAAAAGTGGAAAAAATAGGAAAACGTATGTCTTTCATTAATGCCTTGGGGTGAACCCAAACTTGTTATCCTCACATTTTATATGTGAAATATTACCATTACAATCAGACTTCCAGATATACGTGATGTTACTACGGGCTGCCTACATCTAAATTACAATATTTTCGTTCTTTTGCTACAGATAGAGGAAAAAGGTAAATGTGAAGAGCTTTAGTTATATGCAGGGCCACTCGAATTATGTGGCAGGAAAGGACCAAATTATAAGACAGGGTTGACCAATTTATAGGGCAAGAAAAGTCTGATTGTGCATTTACAGTGCCAATAGCTCTAACTCTCACAAATGCGAGACCTAATCATTGCAAATGCTTCTTTTTATATTGTGATCCCTGGCTTTAATGGTACAGTTAAAAAAAAAAAAGACAATGGGTTGCAATGCGCCCCAGCGAGAGTACAAGGGAGACTAATTCCAACATTCCTTGCATTACCTTTTGTGGTTTAAGCATGTCTCACTAAGCAGGAGATATACACCCCTAGGTTGATGATTAGCTTACTGTGCCTTGGGAATCAAGCTGCATCTCACTGATGAGGCCTAATGAAATCAAAACATTTTTTCAGGTCTCTTGCGTTCCTGATAGCAAGGCAATTTGATGGAGCCAACCCTGATTTGCATACAACTGGTGCCTGTCTAAAGTGGCACAGACAAGCTAACATTGTGGACTGGAAAGAGGCCAGGTGTGATTGCCTGTAGCAGAGATTAATTTAAGCATTCCACCTGTCACCTTAAGTGGTGTCACTTGTTTCATTAACCTCTTTCACTGCACTTGAAAATTTTCTAGCCTTTTCTGTTATCTAGAGGCCTTCAAGCTGAAGGGTGTGATGCCAAGGTGGGTGGGGGGCGGGTCTAAATTAATCTCAGCGGGGATTGTGGAGGAGGGGCTAGGAGGGTAGTTGCTACGCACTGGCCAAGAGGAGCATCATGCTAAAAATAGTGCTTTCTTTTGAGTGAAAAAAACCAGAAATGCAGTGAATCACTCTGTCATAGGCCATCAGTAGCATCTTGTGCCACTAACATCCTACCTGGCAGTAGGTATCAAAGGGGGAGGGACTACAACTAATCACTAAAACTTTCATCCCCCCTCCTTCCACCGATATTTTTCTGATAAAGAATACCAATTTTATAGGCTGATCGTGAGCTAAGGTGTTTTCATTCTAGGGGAATGTACAGCATAAAAAATATGAAGACCGCTACTCTAATCTCATCTGTGACCTTTCCATCTTACCCTGAATTCGTATTGTTTATATTATGGTTTAATCTTCGCTTTTCCCTTAAGACCTCCTTTTGTCCCATCCCTCATATTTGTCTCTTTTCTTTTAGCCTCTAAACCCCTTGCTTTACACCTCTGCTCTTCTCGGTTTCTCTGACATTGTCTTTGCTTATATTGACACTTTAGACTGTCCACATGGTAGTTCTTTCTCACACTTCCTCAGTACGAACTTCACCCTGCAGCTACACACCCGTGTTTTCTAATTATTATAGCCACAACTGTGTCTCATGCTTCTTTCTTGTACCTAAACCCCAACTCCTTTCGTATTTCCCCATCCTTCTGCTATACCTATCCTCTAACCCATGGGTACTCGCAGATATATTCCCAGAGCCCAAAACGTTTGGTCTGTAGTGTCATTGAGGGCCGCATTGATGCCAGCAGGATGGAGGTCAGGTGTTCCGTGGGCGTAGGAGAAGCAACACGTACACCTAGTGGTTGAGTTGCTCCTGGGATCAATCTTGGCTTCCCACTTGACCGAATTGTGTGATCCTAGGCAATTGTTTTATTTCTCTTTGCTTCCTTTTTCTTCACTGTCATAGGAAGAAGGACCTCAAAATACGTGACTTCAGGTTGTGCCTTGTACAAAAACGTCCCTTGTGTTAATTACATAAACTTTAATTGTGTCCTTGTATATTAGCAGCCCAAGCAGGACAGGGGGTGCACGTCACAACAGCGTTCACTATTGCCATTGTTGTCAGGTTGGTGAGGGGTATGAACATTTCTCAATTCACGTTTGGAAACTGGCACTTTCTAAAGACATTTCTCAACGCACTGATTTACCTCTGATGTACTAAGGTGAAACGCTACAGAAATGCACTTTTTTAAATTTTGAAAGGACATTTTCATAATTTGTACACGTTTGTTGCAAGATGTTTAAAAATTAAGGTGTTCTTAAAGTTAAGTGGCGCAGGACACATTCTGTGCTTTTTTTCGTACTTAATTTTGCCTGTAAATAAATGTTTGCCATGAATTTATTACCATTATAAATGATAGTGCTTTGTAAACAGAAGCCCAATGCTTTTGTTCAGTAGGGTCGCATGTAAAGGTAAGGAGGGCCACATGCGGCCCATAGGATGTACTTTGAGTATCACTGCTCTAATCTGATTGTTGACATCTCTGTAGCACAGGTCTGGTCTGCTAGTTGTTATATAATGTGTGCGCAGCTGATCAAGCAGTGCTTTTCTCTACTTTTTGACCTGATTTGATCGTGTAAGCATCTTTTAAAATTTTAAGAAACAAATGTTTTTAAATTGTTTGTTGGGCATTTTAACCTCTGAAGGTCATTTTTTGGCTTTCACTCTTTTTTGGGGGGAAATTCTTTTTAAAATATAAGGGACTGGAAAAAACGAATATTTCCTTCTTTGCTGGATTCACATGTATTGGGGGCGCATCCTTGTTTCTGTGTGTGTCTCTGGGGGTATAACTTGGTTTTCTACCACATAGCAACCTCGGGGCCCGTGTTCAGTGGTCCCCGGTTGCTTGTTTTTTTCTCTCCTCCCTACTTCCTGGTTGGGACCGACTAGACTGCCTTTTTTGTTAGCGGTCTAGTTGTTTTTAGGCTCCTGAGCCTCGTTCGGCTCCCCCGGCTCATTTAATGCCGGAAGGACGCCGGCCTGGCACCTGATTTGATCGTGTAAGCATCTTTTAAAATTTTAAGAAACAAATGTTTTTAAATTGTTTGTTGGGCATTTTAACCTCTGAAGGTCATTTTTTGGCTTTCACTCTTTTTTTGGGGGGAAATTCTTTTTAAAATATAAGGGACAGGAAAAAACGAATATTTCCTTCTTTGCTGGATTCACATGTATTGGGGGCACATCCTGGTTTCTGTGTGTGTCTCTAGGGGTATAACTTGGTTTTCTACCTCATAGCAACCTCGGGGCCCGTGTTCAGTGGTCCCCGGTTGCTTGTTTTTTTCTCTCCTCCCTACTTCCTGGTTGGGACCGACTAGACCGCCATTTTTGTTAGCGGTCTAGTTGTTTTTAGGCTCCTGAGCCTCGTTCGGCTCCCCCGGCTCATTTAATGCCGGAAGGACGCCGGCCTGGCACCTGATTTGATCGTGCAAGCATCTTTTAAAATTTTAAGAAACAAATGTTTTTAAATTGTTTGTTGGGCATTTTAACCTCTGAAGGTCATTTTTTGGCTTTCACTCTTTTTTTGGGGGGAAATTCTTTTTAAAATATAAGGGACTGGAAAAAACGAATATTTCCTTCTTTGCTGGATTCACATGTATTGGGGGCACATCCTTGTTTCTGTGTGTGTCTCTGGGGGTATAACTTGGTTTTCTACCTCATAGCAACCTCGGGGCCCGTGTTCAGTGGTCCCCGGTTGCTTGTTTTTTTCTCTCCTCCCTACTTCCTGGTTGGGACCGACTAGACCGCCATTTTTGTTAGCGGTCTAGTTGTTTTTAGGCTCCTGAGCCTCGTTCGGCTCCCCCGGCTCATTTAATGCCGGAAGGACGCCGGCCTGGCACCTGATTTGATCGTGTAAGCATCTTTTAAAATTTTAAGAAACAAATGTTTTTAAATTGTTTGTTGGGCATTTTAACCTCTGAAGGTCATTTTTTGGCTTTCACTCTTTTTTTTGGGGGAAATTCTTTTTAAAATATAAGGGACTGGAAAAAAACGAATATTTCCTTCTTTGCTGGATTCACATGGATTGGGGGCACATCCTTGTTTCTGTGTTTGTCCCTGGGGGTATAACTTGGTTTTCTACCTCATAGCAACCTCGGGGCCCGTGTTCAGTGGTCCCCGATTGCTTGTTTTTTTCTCTCCTCCCTACTTCCTGGTTGGGACCGACTAGACCGCCATTTTTGTTAGCGGTCTAGTTGTTTTTAGGCTCCTGAGCCTCGTTCGGCTCCCCCGGCTCATTTAATGCCGGAAGGACGCCGGCCGCGCAGCGGACGCGCCGCTGGCGCGCCGAAGGGCGCCAAAGGCAAGCCCGTCTGCGCCCGTCCGCGCCCTGAAGCGCCCAGAGCCCAGAAATGCTGCTCTTTTTACTACAGACAGGTTAGTCTACTCTCCCTTGCAGCTTTACGCACTCAGAGGGGCAGGATCTGGCCCACCTCTCTCAGTACCCCCTGGGTCCTATGCCTCTTCTTTCTGCCCGGCCTGCCCTAGTTCCTCTAAGGCTGTTTCACCCCCCTTCTCCCCCACATCCCAAACGAGCAACATATTGCTCCTCAACTGTCGTTCTTTACCAGCGCACTCCCTTCACATATATACCCTCATAGAAGATCTTTCCCCTGACGCCTTGTTTCTTACCGAAACCTGGTTGGGCAATGACTCAGCAGTAGATATCTGCAATTCTCTACCCTCCACCTACTCTATGGCGCATGTAGATCGACTCCATGGAAGAGGTGGTGGTATAGCCATTATCTACAAAAATACCTTTCGGTGTACCACCCTCCCCTCTGATATCCCGGAGTGTGAAAGCTTAATTTTCTCTCTCTATCTCTCCCCCACTTTTACCTTTTCCGGTATGCTTCTCTACCGACCCCCAGGACCTTGCACTCGTTTTTTAGATTCCTTGCCGGAAGTCGCAGCTAGTCTTATCTGTAAATCCCCTAACTTTACTATTCTTGGGGATTTTAACATCCACCTTGATAATGAAAACTGTCCGCACGCCAGGTCTCTACTTGCGTCCCTCTCTGCGCTTGATTTAACTCAACACGTAATAGGACCTACCCATACCAAAGGCCATACGCTGGACCTCCTATTCAGTAATCTCCCTGTTCTCACCACCCTGCCGTCCCAGCCCCTAACCTGGACGGATCATTGCCTTTTATCTTTCTCTTTCCCTTATAAGGTTACTCCAGATGTGCCGTCTACCTCCTTAACCTTTGGTCGCATTTGGTAAAAATTGGCTCTTGGGGAATGGCGCGCTGCTCTCCAGACCTCCTTTGGGGTCAGCAGCCCCTCCACCTCCGCAGATTTATTTAATGAGTGGATCTCCTCCTCTTTGGATAGTATTCTGCCCATCAAATTAAGATCTAACAAGCCCCCCCATAAGGCTAAACCTTGGTTCTCACCTTGTCTGTTAGAATTAAGAAAAAAGTGCAAAAGGTTAGAAAGATCTTGGAGAAAGAATTACAGTCCCACCGAAAGAGAAATATATAGGCAATCTGTCAGACTCTACCACCAAAACATTAAAGCCGCCCAGTCCTCTTACTACGGAATAAGAATAGAAAACTCCTCCTGTTCACAAAAGGACATTTTTCAGATTTTTAAGGAATTAACCATAACCCCTATGCCCTCTCCTCCCGCAGAGCCCTCCACTGAATACAGTAATCTTCTGGCATCTCACTTCAATGACAAAGTCATCAAGATATACTCTGGGTTCCCTTCTTCTCCTCCCCCAGGTACAGTAGAGTACCAAACGATGGATCCCTCCCTCTCCGGAAGCACATTAACCGCTTTTGTACCTCTCACTGACACCGCTACTACCAACCTTCTTCTTCAAATTAAATCGGGCTCCCCCCTAGACCCCGCCCCTCCTTCCATCCTCTCGCGAGTTTCAGATATTATTGTACCTCCCCTTACAAAAATACTGAATCATTCCCTATCCTTAGGTTTCCTCCCCCCTCTTTTTAAGCATGCCATCATTAAGCCTCTTTTTAAAAAAACGAAATTGAACCCATCTCTGTTAGAGAATTATAGACCCATTGCTCTCCTTCCCATTTCAACAAAAATTCTGGAGAAACATGTTAACCACCAATTAACCAGCTACTTAGAGAGCCATGAACTCCTTCACCCCCCTCAAATGGGTTTCAGAGCCCATCATAGCACGGAGTCAGCCCTCCTTACAGTGACGGAGTCAGCCCGGCAACTTCTGGACCAAGGGTCTCATGTAGCCATGATTCTACTTGATCTCAGCGCAGCTTTTGATACGGTGGATCACAACCTTCTCTGCTGTAGGCTCTCTGAATTAGGGATAGGAGGCCTAGCATTGTCCTGGCTGTCCGCTTTCGTCAAAGGTAGATCTTTTCAAGTCCTGGACCGAGCCTACTTCTCTGATATCTTTCCATTGACTTGTGGAGTTCCTCAGGGCTCCTCCCTGAGTCCAACTCTTTTTAATGTTTATCTATCCCCGCTGGCTAAAGTGATCGCTCCCTACAATCTGTCTTTGGTCACCTATGCCGACGATACTCAACTTGTGGTGTCACTATCTAGTTCTGGGGATTCGTCGGCAGCCAACCTTTCGTGTTGTATGAAAGACATTGGAGTTTGGATGATCCAGTCTAAGCTTAAATTTAATGAGGGAAAGTCAGAAGTCATTGTACTAGGCAATGCCCCCCCAGCCCCTCCCCTTTCACTATACTCTGAGGCCTTCAACAATCTTCCTACTCCCAAGGACCAGGTAAAAAGCCTTGGTTTTTGGGTGGATTCTCGCCTGACCATGGATTATCAAGCAAAAAGAGTTTCCTCTACATGCTTTGGCATTTTAAGAGTCCTTAGGAAAATCTTTAATCTTCTTCCCCCTATGGCCAGAAGAATCCTTGTTCAAACTCTGATCCTTTCCCGTCTGGACTATGGGAACTCACTTTTTCTCAGCGCCCCGGCTTATGTCATAAAAAGGCTGCAAACAGTCCAGAACGCAGCTGCCAGGCTTCTTGTCAATCTTCCCAGACATTTATCCGCTAAGCCTGCTTTTTCCATACTTCACTGGCTCCCTATTAAGCAGCGTATTTATTTCAAGACCCTATGCATTGTTCACAGAGCCCTGCAAGATAAGGGTCCAATGTTCTTTAGAAAGCGGCTATATCTTTATGTCCCCTCTCGAAGTCTAAGGTCCTCCTCCTCTCGACTTGTGACCATCTTGCGGTCTAAGAGAGCCTGGGGGGCCAACTCCTTCTCCACCAAGGCCGCTCATCTCTGGAATGATCTTCCCTCTGAACTCGGTCATGAACACTCAGAACTGCTTTTTAGAAAAAAACTTAAGACCATTCTTTTCTGTAGGTAGCTCTCTGAATTCTCCTATTGCTAGCACTGGTCAGGTTAGGTTTAGCGCTGGGATGCCTTCAGGTCACTACGCGCTTTATAAATCCTTAAAACTAAACTAAACTAAGTCCTCTGCATTCTCTTTTTCCTCTCGTGTTTTTATCATTCATCCATGTATTGTTGACTTTTAATTATATGTTTGGTGTTTATTTTTCAATCTTTGAGCCTATTTGTCGTCTCTTCTTTTTAGCATTTATTTAACCAATCTGTGTGTTCTTTCATTTGTACTATTCTGATCTTGGTTTAGACTTAGGGCCTGATTACGACTTGGGCGGTCTGATCAATGTTTCCAGTTGGCAGCTTATTTGGTCTTGTAGCATCACTGTGTTGTTGAACTTGACCTGTACCTCATTCTTTGCATTGTTTCAGTAGCGTTATTCTCCCATTTAGTTGGCCTATTTATGACATTTTCTTTCCTGTTTTCCTTTACCCTAGCCTGGACTCTGTTTTCTTTCTATGCTTGTGCTTGCTTTGGTGTTTTCTCAACTTGGCATACTTTTTTGTCCTCATCTTAGTCCTGTCCATCTAGCCTGCCTTGTGAGCTGAGCTTTCCCTTTATTCTAGTTTGTGTCTTTTCCTACCAGTCAGATCATTGCCTCAGCCCTCAATCTAATGTGTTGCCATGTTCCATATGCCTTGTTTTTACCCTTCCCACTAGCCTAAAATATGTCCTATTCCTCTAAACACAATTTTTCATCCGTTTAGCCTAATTCTGCCCCTGTTTCTCTGCCTTCTTGTCACATTTCTCTTCTGGAATGTGTTCATGAATTTAGTCCATTATTCATACTCTCATTCTAGTCTTGTCTGTTAAATGTTCCTTTGTTTTTTTCCATAAGCACCTATCCTCCTCTTTCTTCTGTTTCTTACTTGTAATATTTGCTGACCCCTCCAAGCCTAGCCTTTTTCTCTACCTTCAGTCTCATTTTTGCTGTCTCTTTACTGTCTTATTTAGCAATTCTTTCTTGCCTCATCCCTATACTGCCCCCCTCTCCACTTCTTGTAGGTTGGCCTGACATGCTATCCTTGTGTTCTCTTAATGTCTTTATCATTGTTGTTGCACTGTCTCTTCTGGCCCTGCTCTATGGGTCCCCATAGCTTTTACTTTGCCCTATTGCTCTAACCTTGGACTGTCTCTTCAACCCCCTACTTGTCCTAATTTTCTAGGTTCGTAAGTAACACATGCCCTGTCCTTGACTTGTCCCAATCTACTGTACTCTGTATTAGCCTCAATCTACCACTCTTAATAGTATTGCTGACCTGAAACTCCAGATTATTTGTTCCTTCTTTTTATGCTAATGCTGTTCTATCCCTCAATGTTCTCTTTTGACTTGTTAGTCTAGCCTTACCTTTTCTCTAACCGTCGAGACATTTATCTTCTCTTTAACTCTTGCATTTTCTTTTTACTGTCCAGTTAGGCATATGTTCTTTAGCCCCTTCGCTGCCAGGCCTTTTCCCCCTCCTGTGCCAGGCCTTTTTTTGCCTATTTGGGGCAGTTCGCGCTTAGGCCCTAATAACTTTTTGTCCACATAAGCTAACCAAGCCAAATATGCGTCCTTTTTTCCCAACATCCTAGGGATTCTAGAGGTACCCAGACTTTGTGGGTTCCCTTGAAGGAGGCCAAGAAATTGGCCAAAATACAGTGAATATTTCGTTTTTTTCAAAACAATTGGAAAAAGTGGCTGCAGAAGAAGGCTTGTGGTTTTTCCCCTGAAAATGGCATCAACAAAGGGTTTGCGGTGCTAAACTCAGCAGCTTCCCAGCTTTCAGGAACAGGCAGACTTGAATCAGAAAACCCAATTTCTCAACACTATTTTGGCATTTTACTGGGTCATACCCCATTTTTGCAATTTTTTGTGCTTTCAGCCTCCTTCCAGTCAGTGACAGAAATGGGCATGAAACCAATGCTGGATCCCAGAAACCTAAACATTTCTGAAAAGTAGACACAATTCTGAATTCAGCAAGGGGTCATTTGTGTAGATCCTACAAGGGTTTCCTACAGAAAATAACAACTGAAAAAGAGAAATATTGAAATTGAGGTGAAAAAAACCTAAATGTTTCTCTACGTTTTACTCTGTAAGTTTTCCCTGCAATGTCAGATTATCGAAAGCAATATACCGTTACGTCTGCTGGACTCCTCTGGTTGCGGGGATATATAGGGCTTGTAGGTTCATCAAGAACCCAAGGAACCCAGAGACAATAAATGAGCTGCACCCTGACGTGCGTTTTCATTCAATACCGGGTATACAGCAATTCATTTGCTGAAATATAAAGAGTAAAAAATTGCTATCAAGAAAACCTTTGTATTTCCAAAAAGGGCACAAGATAAGGTGTTGAGGAGCAGTGGTTATTTGCACATATCTGAATTCCGGGGTGACCAAACTAGCATGTGAATTACAGGGCATTTCTCAAATAGATGTCTTTTTTACACACTCTCCTATATTTGGAAGGAAAAAATGTAGAGAAAGACAAGGGGCAATAACACTTGTTTTGCTAATCTATGTTCCCCCAAGTCTCCCAATAAAAAAGATACCTCACTTGTGTGGGTAGGCCTAGCGCCCGCGACAGGAAACGCCCCAAAGCGCAACGTGGACACATCCAAATTTTTGGAAGAAAACAGAGGTGTTTTTTGTGAAGTGCCTACCTGTAGATTTTGGCCTCTAGCTCAGCCGACTCCTAGGGAAACCTACCAAACCTGTGAATTTCTGAAAACTAGAGACCTATGGGAATCCAAGGAGGGGTGACTTGCGGGGCTCGGACCAGGTTCTGTTACCCAGAATCCTTTGCAAACCTAAGATTTTGGCTAAAAAAACACATGTTCCTAACATTTCTTTGACAGAAAGTTCTGGAATCTGAGAGGAGCCACAAATTTCCTTCCACCCAGCGTTCCCCCAAGTCTCCCGATAAAAATGATACCTCACTTGTGTGGGTAGGCCTAGCGCCCGCAATAGGAAGCACCCCAAAGCGCAACGTGGACACATCCACATTTTTGGAAGAAAACAGAGGTGTTTTTTGCGAAGTGCCTACCTGTAGATTTTGGCCTTTAGCTCAGCCAGCACCTAGGGAAACCTACCAAACCTGTGCATTTCTGAAAACTAGAGACCTAGGGGAATCTAAGGAGGGGTGACTTGCGGGGCTCGGACCAGGTTCTGTTACCCAGAATCCTTTGCAAACCTCAAAATGTGGCTAAAAAAACACATGTTCTTCAAATTTCTGTGGCAGAAAGTTCTGGAATCTGAGAGGAGCCACAAATTTCCTTCCACCCAGCGTTCCCCCAAGTCTCCCGATAAAAATGATACCTCACTTGTGTGGGTAAGCCTAGCGCCCGCGACAGGAAACGCCCCAAAGCGCAACGTGGACACATCCACATTTTTGGAAGAAAACAGAGGTGTTTTTTGTGAAGTGCCTACCTGTAGATTTTGGCCTCTAGCTCAGCCGGCACCTAGGGAAACCTACCAAACCTGTGCATTTCTGAAAACTAGAGACCTAGGGGAATCCAAGATGGGGTGACTTGCGGGGCTCTGACCAGGTTCTGTTACCCAGAATCCTTTGCAAACCTCAAAATTTGGCTAAATAAACACATGTTCCTAACATTTCTGTGGCAGAAAGTTCTGGAATCTGAGAGGAGCCACAAATTTCCTTCCACCCAGCGTTCCCCCAAGTCTCCCGATAAAAATGATACCTCAATTGTGTGGGTAGGCAAAGCGCCCGCGACAGGAAACGCCCCAAAGCGCAACGTGGACACATCCAAATTTTTGGAAGAAAACAGAGGTGTTTTTTGCGAAGTGCCTACCTGTAGATTTTGGCCTGTAGCTCAGCTGCCACCTAGGGAAACCTACCAAACCTGTGCATTTCTGAAAACTAGACACCTAGGGGAATCCAAGATGGGGTGACTTGCGGGGCTCGGACCAGGTTCTGTTACCCAGAATCCTTTGCAAACCTCAAAATTTGGCTACAAAAACACATGTTCCTCACATTTCTGTGGCAGAAAGTTCTGGAATCTGAGAGGAGCCACAAATTTCCTTCCACCCAGCGTTCCCCCAAGTCTCCCGATAAAAATGATACCTCACTTGTGTGGGTAGGCCTAGCGCCCGCGACAGGAAACGCCCCAAAGCGCAACGTGGACACATCCAAATTTTTGGAAGAAAACAGAGGTGTTTTTTGCGAAGTGCTTACCTGTAGATTTTGGCCTGTAGCTCAGCCGCCACCTAGGGAAACCTACCAAACCTGTGCATTTCTGAAAACTAGAGACCTAGGGGAATCCAAGATGGGGTGACTTGCGGGGCTCTGACCAGGTTCTGTTACCCAGAATCCTTTGCAAACCTCAAAATTTGGCTAAATAAACACATGTTCCTCACATTTCTGGGGCAGAAAGTTCTGGAATCTGAGAGAAGCCACAAATTTCCTTCCACCCAGCGTTCCCCCAAGTCTCCCGATAAAAATGATACCTCACTTGTGTGAGTAGGCCTAGCGCCCGCGACAGGAAACGCCCCAAAGCGCAACGTGGACACATCCAAATTTTTGGAAGAAAACAGAGGTGTTTTTTGCGAAGTGCCTACCTGTAGATTTTGGCCTGTAGCTCAGCCGCCACCTAGGGAAACCTACCAAACCTGTGCATTTCTGAAAACTAGAGACCTAGGGGAATCCAAGATGGGGTGACTTGCGGGGCTCGGACCAGGTTCTGTTACCCAGAATCCTTTGCAAACCTCAAAATTTGGCTAAAAAAACACATGTTCCTCACATTTCTGTGGCAGAAAGTTCTGGAATCTGAGAGGAGCCACAAATTTCCTTCCACCCAGTGTTCCCCCAAGTCTCCCGATAAAAATGATACCTCACTTGTGTGGGTAGGCCTAGCGCCCGCGACAGGAAACGCCCCAAAGCGCAACGTGGACACATCCAAATTTTTGGAAGAAAACAGAGGTGTTTTTTGCGAAGTGCCTACCTGTAGATTTTGGCCTCTAGCTCAGCCGGCACCTAGGGAAACCTACCAAACCTGTGCATTTCTGAAAACTAGAGACCTAGCGGAATCCAAGATGGGGTGACTTGCGGGGCTCGGACCAGGTTCTGTTACCCAGAATCCTTTGCAAACCTCAAAATTTGGCTAAAAAAACACATGTTCCTCACATTTCTGTGGCAGAAAGTTCTGGAATCTGAGAGGAGCCACAAATTTCCTTCCACCCAGCGTTCCCCCAAGTCTCCCGATAAAAATTATACCTCACTTGTGTGGGTAGACCTAGCGCCCGCGACAGGAAACGCCCCAAAGTGCAACATGGACACATCCAAATTTTTGGAAGAAAACAGAGGTGTTTTTTGCGAAGTGCCTACCTGTAGATTTTGGCCTCTAGCTCAGCCGGCACCTAGGGAAACCTACCAAACCTGTGCATTTCTGAAAACTAGAGACCTAGGGGAATCCAAGATGGGGTGACTTGCGGGGCTCGGACCAGGTTCTGTTACCCAGAATCCTTTGCAAACCTCAAAATTTGGCTAAAAAAACACATGTTCCTCACATTTCTGTGGCAGAAAGTTCTGGAATCTGAGAGGAGCCACAAATTTCCTTCCACCCAGCGTTCCCCCAAGTCTCCCGATAAAAATGCTACCTCACTTGTGTGGGTAGGCCTAGCGCCCGCGACAGGAAACGCCCCAAAGCGCAACGTGGACACATCCAAATTTTTGGAAGAAAACAGAGGTGTTTTTTGCGAAGTGCCTACCTGTAGATTTTGGCCTCTAGCTCAGCCGGCACCTAGGGAAACCTACCAAACCTGTGCATGTCTGAAAACTAGAGACCTAGGGGAATCCAAGATGGGGTGACTTGCGGGGCTCGGACCAGGTTCTGTTACCCAGAATCCTTTGCAAACCTCAAAATTTGGCTAAAAAAAACACATGTTACTCACATTTCTGTGGCAAAAAGTTCTGGAATCTGAGAGGAGCCACAAATTTCCTTCCACCCAGCGTTTCCCCAAGTCTCCCGATAAAAATGATACCTCACTTGTGTGGGTAGGACTAGCGCCCACGAAAGGAAAGGGCCCAAAACACAACGTGGACACATCACATTTTTTTATAAAAAGCAGTGCCTACCTGTGGATTTTGGCCTGTAGCTCAGCCGGCACCTGAGGAAACCTAGCAAACCAGTGCATTTTTGAAAACTAGAAACCCAGGGGAATCCAGGATGGGGTGACTTGCGGGGCTCTGACCAGGTTATGTTACCCAGAATCCTTTGCAAACATCAAAATTTGGCCCCAAAAACACTTTTTCCTCTCATTTCGGTGACAGAAAGTTCTGGAATCTGAGAGGAGCCACAAATTTCCCTCCAACCAGCGTTCCCCTAAGTCTCTCGATAAAAATGGTACCTCACTTCTGTGGGTAGGCCTAGTGCCCACAAAAGGAAATGGCACAAAACACAACGTGGACACAACATATTTTTTCACAGAAAACAGAGGTGTTTTTTGCAAGGTGCCTACCTGTGGTGTTTGGCCTGTAGCTCAGCCGGCCCCAGGCGGGGGCAGAAATGCCCTAAAATAAATTTGTTCGCTCAACTCCCACCCTCCCCCGCCGGGAGCGACCCTTGCCTACGGGGTCGCTCCCCCTGCGTGACATTGGCGCCTAAAAACAAATCCCCGGTGCCTAGTGTTTTCTGCCCCCTTGGGGGCAGATTGACCTAAACTCTGCCAATCTGCCCCCAGGGGGGCAGAAATGGTCTAAATACAATTTGCCCCCCAGGGGAGCGACCCTTGCCTGATGGGTCGCTCCCCATCTCTAAAAAAACAAACAAACAAAAAAATAAAAATCCCCCTTGCCTGATGGGTCACTCCCCATCTCTAAAAAACAAAAAAAACAACAAAAAAAAACACAAAACAAAATTTGCCCTGGCGCCTAGAGGTTTCTGCCCCCCCCGGGGGCAGATCGCCCTAATAATAGGCCGATCTGCCCCCAGGGGGGGCAGAAATGGCCTAAAATAAATTTCTCTCCCCCCAACCTCCACCCCCCCCCGGGAGCGACCCTTGCCTACGGGGTCGCTCCCCCTGCGTGACATTGGCACCAAAAAACAAATCCCCGGCCTAGCGGTTTCTGCCCCGGGGGCAGATGGACCTAAAATCGGCCAATCTGCCCCCAAGGGGGGCGGAAATGGCCTAAATACAATTTGCCCCCCAGGGGAGCGACCCTTGCCTGATGGGTCGCTCCCCATCTCTAAAAAAACAAACAAACAAAAAATAAAAAAATAAAAATCCCCTGGCGCCTAGAGGGTTCTGCCCCCCCCCAGATCGGCCTAAAATGGCCTAAAATAAATTTCTCCCCCCAACAACCCCCCCCCCCCCGGAGCGACCCTTGCCCACGGGGTCGCTCCCCCTGCGTGACATTGGCGCCAAAAAACAAATCCCCAGTGCCTAATGGTTTCTGCCCCCTTGGGGGCAGATTGACCTAAACTCTGCCAATCTGCCTCCAGGGGGGCAGAAATGGTCTAAATACAATTTGCCCCCCCTGGGGAGCGACCCTTGCCTGATGGGTTGCTCCCCATCTCTAAAAAACCAAACAAACAAAAACCACAAAAAAATGTTTGCCCTGGCGCCCCCTAGCGCACCCCCAAGTTCCCCTGTGCCATGGACGAGATGATCTCGTCCAAGGCACAGGGGAACTGTAGCCTTGGACGAGATGATCTCGTCCAAGGCACAGAAGAGGTTAGCAACTAGCCTCACCTTTTGAGGTTGAGCCTGCGTTGCATGCGCTCGCGCATGCGTATCGCAGCGAGATGCTTTTGTATTTAGAAAAGGGCTCGGAGCCCTGTCAACTTCACAGCAGTGTTTTTTATTGGTTTGTGGGCTTGCCCAATAAAATCTGCTTGCTTTCATTAGTCGAAGGCAAGCATACGTCATGCCTTTTCCGGTGGTTAGCCCTCCTCGAGCGCAGCGACCAAGTACAGAAAACATGCGAGGCTCGCTGTTTTCTGTCCGGCTCGTGGACTTCTTTTTCACTAATTTACGAGCGCGATCTCGCTTGGCAGAAGTCGAGCGCTTTACATAGTTAATTTCACTTTTTCGGGTTGTGTACACAAATGCACTTTTGCCCAATAGGTGAAAAGTCGGGTTAGGAGTTTACAACGCGATCAGCTCTAACATGAGCAAACGCGAGACCCGCGGCATTGTAAATGCTTGTTTTTCTTACTTCCTTTAGCTTGACTTTTCCCTCTCTGTCTAGCCTCGTCTTTTTAATGCCATCCTAGCTTTGCCTTTTCCTTTCACTCTAACCATGTAGTTATGTCTGTCTTTCCATCCATCTTTAACCCAGTCCTCATCCTTGACCTGTTCTTTTTATTTTATTTTTACACTGTTCCCTTATTCTCTCTTTGTTATGTTCCAGTAGCCTCATTGGACCTTATTGTGAGGGCACAGTGGTAAAAGAATGGATGGAACACCAGTTTTTGTGCATGGACAAAACAATCAGCCTTTAAGTACACTGTTGTATTTGAAGTTGATTAGTGAATGTATGCAGAAGATCAACGTTGCACCAATAAGATGTGGGCTTAAAACTAGATGATGTGCAGTGTGATAAGGGGTAGTGCTTAACAGTGGTTAATTCATTTAATTGAGTAGTAAAAAAAAGTCTACACATGGTAAGCTTCCTACTAAAATTTGTGAAGCTTACCAACTTTCACTGGATTCACTAAACTGTGTAGGAGTCCTCCGGGGAATAGACACAGATTATAGATTTCCATGCTTTACCTCTTTCCTGATACATACTCCTGTGGACAATCCACACTATTAATGAGGACATCTTTTTTTTCTTTGTTTTCTCACCTGGAAATAGTTTTCAGGTGGAGAAATCTCTTTCCCTGTAGCCCCAGTAAATTATTTTATTTTTTAACAATTTCATTGGGTTTTGAACAGTTATAACATAAATATTACAATTTGTGTCTGCAGCCTTATGTCCCCAGACACATCGTACAGTGTTATAACCAGTTAGATAAATAACAGTACCGCAGATATTCATCAACGTAAGCCCCAACCCATAATACCGCCACTATTTACCCCACATTTTGACATGTTTTTGCTGGCATTCCCTGGTTGCATAAATCAGCCATTCTTGTTGTGTGCACCAGTCAACAGCCCCTGTTGCCTGTTGGCCAGGACAGGGGGTTGTGGGCGATTCCATCAACACACTATGTTCCTCCTGGCCACCAAGGTGGCCATCCCCACAAGTCTCCTCTCCCCCTGGTTTCCTAGGATGCCTAGGATAGCAATCTTAGGATTCAGGGCTGTGGGGCTCCCCAGGACTTGGAAATGGTGCCCCAATACGATTAGAGAAGGTTGTGAGCATAGGAATTTGTCATACCACATGGAAGAAATCAGCATCCGACATGCCACACTGTGAACAAGTTGGGCATATGATGCGGCCTACCTGCCATATGATCAAGGCGTAAGGTATGAGCATGGAAGTAGTGGGGTGACATAGCCATCTCCTGTGGAGCAATGCACACCTCACCCTAGTCTACGCCATCCAGTGGTCCAACCCAGCCCTCCCATTTCGACCTAAGGGGTTCTAGTTGCTCATGTGAATTAAGTACTAGCGTTCGATAAAAAATGTGGGATATTTCTCCCTTGCAATGATCCTCATGAGGAGTTTGACCTTGGGAGTGTTGTGTTCTGGAAGGTTCACCAGAACTGTTTTGTATTCGGCTAGTGAGTGTCAGAGTTGAAGGTATTGATGAAACTGAGTTCTGGAAAGTCTGAAGTGGGTCCGCATTTCTTGGAAGAATGGCATGTGGCTTACCTGCCTGACATCCCCTAGAGTGGAGATCCCACAATCCTTTCCCATTTAGTGAACCCTTCTTATTGAGTGCTGTGTCAGAGATAGTGACCTTCCCAAAGGGGAGTCTTTTGGGTCACCTTGCCCTCCCACCCTACGGTACACAGTGACGCCTTCCATGTCAAGACCATTTTGGTTACTTTGAGGAGATTCCTCGGGATCTGGTTGCTGTATAGGAGACTCATCAGACTGTCTAACCCTATGCGGGAGGTTTGCGCTCTGTAAGCTGGGTAGTGCCACTCTCCTCAAAGTCATTTGTTTACTACTAGTATTTGGAAGGTGCAGAAATATAGTTGTATGTCAGCCTTCGCCGTTGCCCACACTGCTCCCGCCCCATTCTAGGTCAAAAGGCAGTATTTGATCATGGCAATGCGGTTCAACTTGTTAGCCCAGAGAAATGAGTGGACCTTTAAGGCTACATTACCGAACTAGGAGTTTGGGATTGACAGTGGGATTTTTTGCAGAGTATACAAGAAAAGAGGGAGAATCATCATTTTGAAAAAGGAAACCCTTCCAAGAATATTAAGCAGCAAGGTGATCCACTGTGAGAGGTCTTTTTTTGTTTTGGCATGGAGCTGGGTGAGATTCGGGTACTGTGTAAGTTGAGACTCCAGGGCTCTAGTAATGCCTAAGTATTTAAAGCACAGGTGGCGGATCGGTAGGGATCCTTGCCAGGGGATAGATTTGGAGTTGTTGCCAACCAGCACTAGTAAGGATTGGATTTGGTTCTGTTGGAGGCCTGAGGCCTTCTCATAGAGGCTCAGTGTCCTTAGGCATCTAGATCCCAAGTGCTTGGAATTTGTGAGGAACACTATAACATCATCTGCATAGAGTGCAATTTTGTCTTCTGATCTGTCACACCAATCACAGCCAGTTACCTAAGCATCACAACACACCAGCCACATTAGCAGCTCAGTGGCAAGGAGGAAATGGAGTGGAGAAAGGGGACAGCCCTGGTGAATCCCGCTTTGGATGGGAAAGGTCTCCAATAGAACGCAGTTCACCTGGGCTCCGACTGTCATATGTGCATACAGAAGTCTTCCGTAGGAGTGGAACTTCGGGCCGTTCTTGGAATGACCAATCTATTGAGACGAAGCCAAGGAGTAGCAGTATGCAGGGGTCTCGGAGTTCTCGGGTTGGGGCTTGTGCTTTGTGTGCTCGACGGGTGTAGTGGTGAATCTGCAGCCCTGCATGAAGCCGCATGGGATAATGGTCCCGATGATCCATGCAATTTGGAGGGCTAGAAGCTTTACGAAAATTTTAAGCTCCATGTTTATCAAGGGCATGGGGCGAAAGTCCTTGCAGCGAGGTTCAGTTACTTGACTTAGGAATCACCACTATGATCGTCCAGTATAACACCAGAAGAAAGGCCCCCTCCTCATGAGCCCCCGATGTAGTGCCAGCAGGTGCAAAATAAGGGCGGTTCAGAATTTGCAGTAATATTCAAGGGGAAGCCATACAGGACTGGCATCTTCCTCAGGTTTATCACCATGATTTCCTTGGCAATTTCCTCAGCTGTCAGAGCCACATGTAACGCCTTCTTCAAAGTGGTAGATAAAGTCAGGAGAGGACTATCTGACAAGTTGTTTGGTCTGTTTGTGCGATGGGCATGGGTGATGATCAAAATGCTCCCTGTAATTCTCCACGAGTGTCACCATGGTTGCCTATGATGTAGGCACCCCCAGCCCGATGAGTCCCGCACCACTGGAACTACTCTGGACGCCATGTCTCTGGTGGCCATACAGTAGAGAAGCTTCCCATTTTCATTACTGCGTTTGTACACCAGTCTTGTTATTATACTACACTATTGATGGGCCCCATCAAGAGCTGCTTGTTTCAAGGAGACACAAGTGAGGATTAGCTGGTGGCCGGAGTCCTCAGAGCCTTCTCCTGTGAATCCGCTGTAGCCAAGCAGTTTCATTTTCAAAGGGTTAATGAGCTGGTGTTTAACTTGTTGTCTTGTGAGGATTGTGGTGCATTATATGGTATGGTTGTGCACCCTTACCATGTAATAGACTCGCAAAACTGTTTGAGGTCCAATCAGGCTAGTTTCTAAAACTGTTAGCTCAACCCTAGGTAGCTGTGGTTTTGAGCAGCGAGGCTTAAACAAAGTAAGTAGTGTGAAGCATTTAGAACCAGCAAACAGCAAAAGAAGAAAGTCACACACACAAAAGGATTCTGACATCAATTTATAAAAATAGATTTGATTTTTATGAATTTTTAGACACCAAAATGAGTAAAAATCCACCAAAGTGTTTTAGAGTTATAGATTTTTAAGTAAAATGTAAATCTCAGCTTTTTAGTCCAAAGCACAAGCAAGCATTGGTAACCATACATTTTAGAAACTTCTGAAAAGTTTGGAAGAGTTGTGTTGAGCTGCTCTGGCCAGAGTGGGATGACCAAGTCCGGCAGGTAGACGGCAAGGGGGGCCTATTAATGAGTATCTGAACAGTTACCTGGTCACCAAAGCAGTTTCAAATTCAGTTCCACACTTTACATCAAGAACGCCACAGACTTCATTGGAGTGGTCCTGAAAGATGATCTGGATGGTGTGCGGTTGACGGGGATGTCCTTGCGGTTATTCCTCAGTCAATGGGTAAAATGAGGCAACTTTGGCCACAGGGGTCGGTGTCCTCAAAGTCCTCTTTGAACCAGTAGAAGCACAGCCGTGGCTAGGTTAACGATCTCTGTACACAGCAGGTCCAGAGGTATCCTCTGGTGAAGGCTGGTGTCTGTCTTTGGTGACAGTCTGGACTCAAATGACACTCTGGTACCAGCAGACTCTGGTGCGATGTTTGGCCACTGAGGATTGGTCTCCTGGGTCATGCAGCAGTGGTCAGCAGCGATTTGAAGAAAATGTCTCCTGACTTGCCGGATTTGGCTCCTTCACCCTTGTTGGCCCTGGTGCTGACTCCAGGGGGTCAACTGACTGACCCTTGGAGTCGCTGCTTTGGTCTGGGGCTCGGGGTGACTTTCCCACAAGCCAGGAGTCACAGGCGTAGCCCGCTCTTTGATAGCCCAAGGAATGCAGTTGGAGTCCAGGAGATGGTGCACCCTCTTTTGCCAGATCCAGGGGTAAGCAGGTCAGTCTCCTTCAGTCCTTTCTTCAGTTCAGTGATCTGAGGCTCATGGTGCCAGGGGTACTGTATTTTTACCCAGACAGTGCCCTGGGGGGATGATGCTGTCTCTAGCCAATGGGCGAGCAGGATCCCTCCTGCCCCGTGATGACTTACAGCTGTGTGTGGCATCTAGCAAACCCAGAGTGCACTATTCTGCCCACTCTCAAGATGTGTCTGGACCCTTCCTTGGATGTTAGGAGTATGGTAGCCCACCCTAGAGGTGGGATACACACCCATGGGAAAACTAGTACACTGATATCCCCTCTCTGTTCCCACCACCAGCCTGTCTACCTAAACAAAGGAGACCCTTCCAGAGTGCGATTGCCATTTACCCATCAAAGGCAGCTTTGCTCATGAAGCTCGCCTTTTGGGCCATCACCCGTAGTGGTTTCCTGCAAGGGGGAGGTAACACCTCCATTGTTTCTGAGCCTGAGAGTCGTACACACTACTGCCCAGGATGGTAGAAGGCTGTCTGGTGGCCAGCAACTGTGCAAAGCCACTGGACAAACTAGACAACATAGTGGCAACTTTCTAAAAGATGACTGTTCTGAAAAGTGACATTAAATTTGACTTGGGTATCAAGTTGAGTTTAATGTCACAATGTGATACCTTAAAGTACCTATTTTGGTAATCCTATTAGGAAGTTAGCCGGGCTGAGAGGTCAGCCGGTAACTGTTTTAGCCAAAAGGGCTACTAACAGTTCCACAGCAAAAACAATAATTTGGACGTTTTGAAGTCAGGCCATATTAATAGTATATATACTACTTAATAATATACATCTCCCAGGCTCCATAGGCCTTCCTTAGGGGAGACTTACACATATTGTTAAGGGAAGCGGCGGCTTCGCCATTGGTTTATGGCAAATTCGAACTAGCAGTTTAAAAACTTCTAGGCTGCAGTGGCAGGCGGAGAGCCATTTTGTACATTGTCACAGACAGGATGACACAACCAGTGCTGCATCCCTTGTGGGGACATTCTGACTTACATGGCCTGGGTACACGTGGTAACATATGCTAGGGACATATAAGTAAGTCAGCTTATGCCAACTGGGGTAGCCAATTAAGAATTTAGTTCAATTCTACATGCATTTTGTAAGGGGTTAGTAGACCTCAGGGCACTCTCAGATTTGAAAAACCAGCATCATTCCTAAACGTTTTGGAGGTGATCATGCAAAAAGGGGTATTTTCTTACACATCTAATGTAAGATTTTACAGTGCTTCCTATGGTAGATGTGCCTGCCTCCCAAAGGACGGTGAGGGTTTAACTGAGCTGTGACTGGTCTGGAAGTAGGCTTTGATATCAATGGCTAAGGGTTCCATAAGGTGCCAGGCATTAAGGTGCCAAATAGGTTTGAAATGGCAGCTGGTGAGCCAAATTGGAGGGAAACTGGGGAGTGGTTAATGGCGGCTGTTCGTACCTGAAGGGCATCAGTCACTGGGAGCAGAACGATGTTGATGCAGGATTGGGATTTGTGTGCTGCGGATGTATGTTTATAACCTGTAACTCTAGGGTGCCAAATCCTCCAGATGCCCATAGCCCCCGTGAATATATCCACCCCCGGAATATGGGAGGCTCGCTGTCGGTAGGATCCTGTGGGAGGGTGGGGGGTGGTCAGGGGAGCACCCAAGGCATCCTTATCAGGGTCAGGGCATTGAAGTCCCCTTCATTTGTGGTTTTGCCAAAGGGGAGAGATAGGATGGTAGGTTCTGTCACCTTGAGGGTGGAGGAGGCCATCTACAGAGGGACATAAATTCTGAGGAAGTTACATTGCTTCCCTTCTAGCTGTCTCTCTATGCCCACTAAATAGTCCTGGGCATCGGTGGTGCCCAGGGTCACCTTCAGTTAAAGGACCTGTGGAGGATTATGGCTACCACCATGATGTTTCTAGTGTATCCTAGTGGTAGACACTGTTGTAGCCATACCTGCATTGGAATAGACAGGTGGAGCCCAGGAGGTGGGTTTCCTGGAGTATAAGGATCGATAATTGGTTGTATTTGCTGTGTGTCAGCACTGCGACCCGTTTGATGCAGTGAAGGGGACTATTGACATTCCAAGAAATTAGATAGAAGGACATTCTAACCAAGGTGCTATAGTGAGGAGACTTAAAGGACCCCTGAGTGGACCCTATCTGATCAGGCTAAGAGGCCAGGGAGGTCAGTGCCAAACTCCAGAGGCCGTGTGAGGTGTGTTTTGAAAGTCATTGTGTCTAAGGCTGGCTAATAGAAGAAAAAAAGAGCAGCAGGAAATCGGAGGTAACTTCTCAAACAAATATCCCCTCAATCTCTCCCCACTCTTCAACCTTCAGAAGTATCGCCCCAAATATTCTTCTCAAACTAGCCCCTAAGTGTATTAAAGCAAAAAAGTCAGGCATAAGAAATGGACCTCCTCATCTCAAAGGACCAGCCACGTTTAGCCACGTGGGAGAAAAGGGGGCAGCCAGCCGCGGTGAGGCCCCTCTTGCCCCCATAGAAGATGTCTTTGCCAGCCTGCTAGTCCTCCTAGTATGTAAATTGGATAATAGTTTGTACAGCTGTGAATCCCCTGCTGGGGTGCCTGAGGCGCGTGGAGGGGAGCCTCCTCTTCCCAGTTAAGGGTTCAGTCTATGTTCTGCAGCCGGTCTGTCCAGGATTAAGAAGCAGATTAAGGGTGACGGCCTCACCCTCCCAAATTCTTTTTTGTGGTACCGCTTATCTTCTTGAGTTATTGAGGGGAGGGGGAGTACATGCAGCCAGGTGTTCTTTGCAGATGCGGAGAAGCTGCGCAAGGGGATGTCTACTCAGGTCCAGAGCAGGCAGCCACAGCGCGGAAGGTCGCACAAGGCTGGAGGTAGAAAGGAGAGGACGTCAGCCCCACCAGGCCACCATTGGTGGTAGCACAGGCAGCTGTGGCCCAGTGTTTATGTCAGCTGTGTGAAAGTGGGCACCCACCTCATTCACTGTCAGCCTTGCAAGAAGGGTAAAAATAACCCCTAGACCAGGCTCGTCCCTCATGGGGGCCCCTACTAGCTGGCTCCGTTACCGCAAGCCCCACCGTAGCGCACTCTGCGACCTAGTCTGCCTGCTACCCCACCATTGTGGAGTGGGGGGTTGAAGAGCCCTCCCGCACACCTGCCTTTCCAGCTCACTGAGGCAGTACGAGCATCTAGGGTCACATTGCAACAACACTGCTTCTCCAGTGCATCACCAGGCCACACAGAAGGGGGAGTAGACAAGAGTGCCTACCGGTCAATTGCTCCCAGCAGTGGCAACTCGCTCACAAACGTCCCCGGAATGGGAGGCGGTCAGGCAGACCTCTACTCGCAGCCCTCCAACCACCATTGTGTATAGAATGGTGGAGATGTCTGGTTCCAATTCCTTGCGTGGAATGTGGAACCTTGAGGGGCGGTGTGAAAACGGCAGTTATTGCAAGGGCGAGATTGGTGGTGGAATAAAAATAAAATACTCCTACCCGGCGTCGTCTTCCTTTCAGTGGCGAAGAGCGGGTGAAGCAATCCAAGTGGCGAGCGTCGGGAGATGCGATTGCGGATGTCCCCAAACTGAGTATCCAGTGGGTGCAGCAAGCCTAAAGAGGCTCAATGCATTAGCGACGGAGACGGAGGAGATGAGAAGCAGGCCTCACGCGGCTCCGGAGTGCTGTGGGAATGATGAGCACAGCGTGCATGACAAGGACCGTTCAGGGAGTGGTATGAATGGTGGAGAGTGGAAGCCTGAGTGCACATATCTAGTGGCCATATTGAATGGAGAACTAATAAAAAGATATAGAGGAAGGACTACGGATCGGTTAGAAGTGGCGTACCGCCAATGTCTGGTGGCCATATTGGCAGGTTGTGAGACCTTTGAACAAAGTGCCCAACCAACCAACCATAGAAATACATACAAGGATATATTTGGCATTTGTTGGGTTTAAGAATACTGTAACATATGAAGGTCTGGATAGAGCGTAATTATAACATTTTGGAAAGCACAGTATTTGGAAGGTGAATCCGCAATAGTCATGATGGAGAGGACACTGGCACCTGCACCATTTTTACATATGTCAGGAACACCTCTGGTTAATTGGCAAATGTGGAAAGAGACATTTGAGGCATACCTGGAGGCCATGGGTGGGGACACATTTACTTTGAAAAAAGGACTTTTAATATATAATTTAGGTACAGAACGCAGGAATATATTAAAAACATTGCCATGGAAGCAGTAAGTATCTTGACAGTAGGGGATGATGGAATTGAATCAACATCCACGGTAGATGAATATGCGTCGATAATTAGCACATTGGACAAGAGATTCAACCTTAGGAAAAATATAGTTCTTGAAAGTCATAAATTCCTTCAGTTCACCCAGATTCTGGGAGAGTCAGTAGATGATTTTGTTGCAGCTCTACGGACACTTGCAACTATAGAGAGTTTAGAGATGAGATAATATGCGATCAACTTATTGACAGGACAAACAACAAAAATATACAAGAAAAACTATTACCCACAGAAGACCCAGATGTAGAAACTGCTTTGAAGTTAGCAAGGAGCATAGAACATTCACAAACTTGCATGAGGGAAATGAATGAAAACGTCAAGTCTATAGAGGTTAGACAAATAAAAGAGAAACAAGTTGGAAAAACAACCGTGAGGGGTGATAAAACAAATGGATATGGCGAACAAGATGTTTTAGTGTCCAGGAACAAAAACAAGAAATGCGAAGTGACATGCTGCTGGTGTGGAAGCAGATCTCATGTTTGGACTTTGAAAGCCTGTGTAGCCGTGAATCAGTTATGTTTCAAGTGCGGGAAAAGAGGTCATGGGTCACGTGTATGCAAGGCGAGCACTGGCACAAAGAATTTGGTGCAGACAGTTAGAATGATTGGAAAGAGTTACGAGTCGGATGAAGATGAGAATGTTATCCTCATGCTCTCATCTGAGAGTCAGGAAGACAATGGGACCGTGGCGATATCTTCCATGGTGGCCACGCAGAAGAGAAGACCGTCATCTTGCATGGTGTCTGTGAACAATAGGAATGTGAGGTTTCTAGCGGACTCGGGCTCCCCCTTCACATTAATTATGGTGACAGATTATGAGGACATTGACAATATGGTAGTGCATGAATCCCGCATAAAACATTTGGCATACGCTGGAAAGCTTGTAGAAGTGACTGAAAAAAATTAAAAGCAAATTTGAAATTTGATGGGAAATGTGCAGTAGGAACTGTGTATGTTGTGCATGCATGGGTGCAAATTATTGCTTTGGGATGAACAAGGGGAGTTAGGAATCGTCCTTGACCCGAATAACCCTGATATAGTTTTGTCAAAAAGTAGTGGTATTTACCAGATGGGTACAGGGGTGATTAAGGATTGGATCAGTGATTACCCAGAAGTATTTGCAGAGGATTTGGGAAAGCTCTGAGGATTCCAGCATTGCATAATATTGAAACAAGGTGCCAAGGCTATGTCTCACAAGGATTGCAAAGTACATTTGGCATTACGTGCTGAGTTAAAGCAGGAATTAGAAAAATTGTGTTCATTGGGTATAATTGAGCCTATTGAGGGGTTAGAATGGTTGGCAAATCCTTAAGCCTCTGTGTGGATTTGAGAGACTTGAACCCCAATATTTGGGTTGATCGTCAACCACTACCAAACATCAATGAAATGTTGGCAACTTTGAAGAGGGCAAAGTTTTTCACCTCACTTGACATATCCTCTGCATACCATCAGGTAGAGTTCAGTAGGGATTCTAGACAGTACACATCATTTGTGACTCCTGAAGGTGCATATAGATATATCCGCATGCCGTTTGTTCTGGCATCAGCGTCCGCAGTATTTCAGTGTTTTGATGAACAGGTTGTTCGATAACAAAAAAGGAGTTATGTATTTTCAAGAGGATATCTTGATATTTGGGGAAACTGTTGAAGTGCACGATGAAAGAGTAATGTGTGTGTTGGAAGTGATTAAGTCAAGTAGGATGGCTTTAAGGAGGGACAAGTGCAAGTTTATGCAGGAAGGCGTAGATTATTTGGGACACCACGTATCAGAAAGGGCTGTAGAACCCAAGATTAAAGTTTTTGATGCAATTCGTCTTGCAACTACAGTCTTTTCTTGGCCTATTAGAGTACTATATGAAGTGTATGCACAATTTCCCAGACATGACAACATGCTTACATAATCTACTAAAGAAAAATGTCAGGTTTACATGGGACAGGGAGAGTGACAAAAGTTTTGAGTTAATCAAAAAGAGTATCGCTGATGTGCATCCCTTCAAGGCTTTTGGTATTAATGACACATGTATTATTGCAACTGATGCAAGTAACGTTGGTCTCAGGCTGTGCTTATGTAAATGAGGAGCCATGCAAAGGAGGAAACTATTGCTTTTGCATCAAGAAGCTTGAGGGGGCAGAATCTACATATTCAACAATTGAAAAACAAGCGTTAGCCATGTGGTGGCGTGTATAACATTTTAGAATTTTCCTGTGGGGAAAGGAATTTATTTTAAGAATAGACCATAAGCCATTGGTAGATCTTTTTACTACAACGGGTGGGGGCAGGGCCACTCCCCGCATTCCAAAGTGGCAATTTAGACTACAGGAATACAACTACACACTTGAGCATATGCCAGGTGTGAAGAATCGGGTGGCTCATTGTCTGTCCAGATTACCTTTGTCAGGATGTGAAGATGAATCGGGAACTTTGGACGAATTAGAAATTGTGTGTGCGGTGAGTTATGTTGGTGAAATCCCTAAGGGGGCGTTGACAGAGCAGGAGTGGGTAAATGCATATTTGAATGATGAAGTGTTAAGAACTTCATCACGAGCAGATGGCACAGCACGAAAAACACTGCAGAAGCTTCAATTCCTTGCAAAAGGGTTGAAGAGGAGTTATCCATTGTTGGAAATATTATGCACAGAGATAGGCTGTTGATAGTCCCTGACAGTTCGCAGAAGAAAGTGTTACAGAGTTGGCACACAAGGGTCATCTTGGGATTCGTGCCATGAAGCATAGAGTGAGGGAGGATTTCTGGTGGTAAGGAGTGGATAAAGCAATAGAACACTATGGGGGTCATTCTGACTTTGGCGGGCGGCAGAGGCCGCTCGCCAAAGTAACCCCGTCGAAAGACCGCACGCGGTCAAAAGACCGCGGGGGTCATTTTGACTTTCCCGCTGGGCCGGCGGGCGACCGCCGGCCCAGCGGGAAAGACCCTGCAACAATGAAGCCGGCTCCGAATGGAGCCGGCGAAGTTGCAGGGGTGCGACGGGTGCAGTTGCACCCGTCGCGATTTTCACTGTCTGCAAAGCAGACAGTGAAAATCTTAATGGGGCCCTGTTAGGGGGCCCCTGCACTGCCCATGCCAGTGGCATGGGCAGTGCAGGGGCCCCCAGGGGCCCGACGACACCCGTTCCCGCCATCCTGGTTCTGGCGGTGTAAACCACCAGAAACAGGCTGGCGGGAAGGGGGTCGGAATCCCCATGGCGGCGCTGCAAGCAGCGCCGCCATGGAGGATTCTCCAGGCCAGGGGAAATCCGGCGGGAAACCGCTGGATCCCCTTTTCTGACCGCGGTAGAATGGCCCTGGAAGCACCGCCAGCCTGTTGGCGGTGCTTCCGTGTCCCTCCACCCTGGCGGTCCATGACTGCCAGGGTTGGAATGAGGGCCTATGTGTGCGACTCTTGCATGTGTGTGTTGGGTGACAAATCTCAGGTGACGTATCCTTCTCCGGTGAACCCGATTGAGGTTAAAAATGTGCCATGGTCTAAGCTGGTATTTGACATCTCAGGATCGTTTGGGGTAATTGGAAGTACTCCAAAGTGTGCCCTGTTAATGGTGGACTACATGACCAAATGGCCTGAAGTGAAATTTGTGGATCACATGAACACTAATTCACTCATTAAGGGGGTCATTCTGACTTTGTCGGGCGGCGGAGGCCGCCCGCCAAAGTAACCCCGTCGAAAGACCGCACCGCGGTCAAAAGACCGCGGGGGTCATTTCGACTTTACCGCTGGGCCGGCGGGCGACCGCCAAAAGGGCGCCCGCCAGCCCAGCGGGAAAGACCCTGCAACAATGAAGCCGGCACCGAATGGAGCCGGCGGAGTTGCAGGGGTGCGACGGGTGCAGTTGCACCCGTCGCGATTTTCACTGTCTGCAAAGCAGACAGTGAAAATCTTAATGGGGCCCTGTTAGGGGGCCCCTGCCCTGCCCATGCCAGTGGCATGGGCAGTGCAGGGGCCCCCAGGGGCCCCACGACACCCGTTCCCGGAAACAGGCTGGCGGGAAGGGGGTCGGAATCCCCATGGCGAAGGATTCTCCGGGCCAGGGGAAATCCTGCGGGAAACCGCCGGATCCCCTTTTCTGACCGTGGCTTTACCGCTGCGGTCAGAATGGCCCTGGAAGCACCGCCAGCCTGTTGCCGGTGCTTCCGTGTCCCTCCACCCTGGCGGTCCATGACCGCCAGGGTTGGAATGAGGGCCTAAGTTTTTTAAAGAAGTGTTCTTGTGGGAAGGTTTCCCAGAAGAGATCGTAACAGATAACTGTACCCAGCTAGTTTCAAGATTTCTTGGCTGGCTTGGGAATAAAGCACATTCTAATATCCCTTTATCATCCTCGTAGCAGCGGGTTGGTGGAGAGGTTGAACCGCGTCGTAGAAGACAATTTGCGGCTGGCACTTGTCAGTGGGCTACAGTGGAAAGAAGCTGTTGAAGACTTACTGTGAGGGATTAGGACAAAACCCATATTAGCACCGGGATATCCCCATTCACATTACTAAGATGTAGAGTAGGTTGTCAAAGTTAAATAAGGAATGGATGGCTCAGAAGAATGTTGATATGGATAAGTTGGAAAGTGTGGTGGATGTGAGATCTGTGGTACAGGAAAAATACAGAACAATGGTGAAACAACACGAGGGTTTGCTTGTTCAGGAAAGAGATTGGGTGAGAATTAAGAAACTGGGGTTTGTGCAAAAGGGGTTGTCTAGGGTTTCTTCTCCTGCAAAATTGAGGAAGTTTCTAGATCATGTAGTTCTGTTAGAAAACGGGAAGAAATTGAACAAATCTTTTGTTACTGTTGGGCCGGAATCTAAAAAGGACTGTGTTGGCAGAGAGATGGGTGTAGAAACAGGGGAAGGTTACATGGATGGTTGTATGGACAGGAGAGTGTCAGGAAGGGTGAAATCATGTCCTATGAGATTCAAAGATTGCAGTCTGTATTAAATGGTATGAGTCAATCACCTGTTTACCTGTGCATATATGTTGGCTTATGTTTTTTTGGAGTTCACAGATTTCATTTTATTTTGTGAAGAAAGGGGGTGTGATGGGTTGTCGTGTATAGAATGGTGGGGCTGTCTGGTTCCAATTCCCTGCGTGAAATGTGGAACTTTGAGGGGCGGTGTGAAAACGGCAGTTATTGCTGGGGCAAGAGTGGAGGTGGAATGAAGATAAAAGACTCCTAGCTGGCGTTGTCTTCTTTTCACCACCGTATCTGCAGGCACCCCCTCCTCTGACACGGCCGAAATCTCCCTTTCTTGGGACCTCTGAGCAATGGCGCAGGGCCATTTCAGTAGGTGGCCACCATCTTGCCCTGGCTGCTGCTGCAGCTCAATCCATCTCCACCATCAAGCCCAGCATTCTCATTGGTCTTCTCACCCCAGCACCCTTCTCAGGTGCTGTGGGGAAACATAAGTGGCAGGATTTGTGGTTAGGCAGCCAGATTGGTGCAGATGGCAGAGGAGGTGCGGGTAGCATTTCTAAAACACACCTGACATCTTGGAGATGTCCTGGCCACCACCAACCCCAGTAGATTTTAAGAGAACTTTTCGACTCCAGGTGCACACTTATGAAACCTTTTAGATGAGTTGGTTCATGTATGCCAATTATAGGAAGTTGGCTCTGTATGCACTATTTCAAAGTAAGGAGTAGTATGCACAGAGTCCAAGGGTTCCCCTTAGAGGTAAGATAGTGGCAAAAAGAGATAATACTAATGCTCTATTTTGTGGTAGTGTGGTCGAGCAGTAGGCTTATCAAAGGAGTAGTGTTAAGCATTTGTTGTACATACACAAGCAATAAATGAGGAACACACACTCAAAGACAATTCCAGGCCAATAGGTTTTTGTATAGAAAAATATATTTTCTTAGTTTATTTTAAGAACCACAGGTTCAAATTTTACATGTAATACTTCAAATGAAAGGTATTGCAGGTAGGTACTTTAGGAACTTTGAATAATCAAAATAGCATACACAGTTTTCATGTAAATCACATATAGCTATTTTAAAACTAGACACAGTGCAATTTTCACAGTTCCCAGGGGGAGTAAGGGTTTGTTAGTTTTTGCATATAAGTAAACCACCTACGGGGTTCAAGTTTGGGTCCAAGGTAGCCCACCGTTCGGGGTTCAGAGCAACCCCAAAGTTACCACACCAGCAGCTCAGGGCCGGTCAGGTGCAGAGGTCAAAGTGGTGCCCAAAACGCATAGGCTTCAATGGAGAAGGGGGTGCCCCGGTTCCCGTCTGCCAGCAGGTAAGTACCCTCGTCTTCGGAGGGCAGACCAGGGGGGTTTTGTAGGGCACCGGGGGGACACAGGTCAGCACAGAAAGTACACCCTCAGCAGCACGGGGGCGCCCGGGTGCAGTGTGCAAACATGCGTCGGGTTTTCAATAGGTTTCAATGGGAGACCAAGGGGTCTCTTCAGCGATGCAGGCAGGCAAGGGGGGGGCTCCTTGGGGTTGCCACCACCTGGGCAAGGGAGAGGGCCTCCTAGGGGACATTCCTGCACTGGAGTTCGGATCCTTCAGGTCCTGGGGGCTGCAGGTGCAGAGTCTTTACCAGGCGTCGGGATCTGAGGAACCGGCAGTCGCGGTCAGGGGGAGCCTCAGGAGTCCCTCTGCAGGCGTCGCTGTGGGGGCAACTCTGGCTACTCACGGTCTCGCAGTCGCCGGGGAGTCCTCCCTGAAGTGTTTGTTCTCCACAAGTCGAGCTGGGGGCATCGGGTGCAGAGTAGCAAGTCTCACGCTTCCGGCGGGAAACGCAAGTTGTTTTAAAGTTGCTCCTTTGTAACAAAGTTGCAGTCTTGGGTGAACAGAGCCGCTGTCCTCGGGAGTTCTTGGTCCTTCTAGAGCAGGGCAGTCCTCTTAGGATTCAGAGGTCGCTAGTCCCTGGGGAAAGCGTCGCTGGAGCAGTGTCTTTAGAAGTGGGGAGACAGGCCGGTAGAGCTGGGCCCAAAGCAGTTGGTGTCTCTGTCTTCTCTGCAGGGTTTTTCAGCTTAGCAGTCCTCTTCTTCTTAGGTTGCAGGAATCTGAGTTCCTAGGTTCTGGGGAGCCCTTAAATACTAAATTTAAGGGCGTGTTTAGGTCTGGGGGGTTAGTAGCCAATGGCTACTAGCCCTGAGGATGGGTACACCCTCTTTGTGCCTCCTCCCAAGGGGAGGGGGGCACATTCCTATCCCTATTGGGGGAATCCTCCATCTGCAAGATGGAGGATTTCTAAAAGTCAGAGTCGCCTTAGGGGCTGTCCTGACTGGCCAGTGACTCCTCCTTGTTTTTCTCATTATCTCCTCCGGCCTTGCCGCCAAAAGTGGGGCCGTGGCCGGAGGGGGCGGGCAACTCCACTAGCTGGAGTGCCCTGTGGTGCTGTAACAAAGGGGGTGAGCCTTTGAGGCTCACCGCCAGGTGTTAGAGTTCCTGCAGGGGGAGGTGTGAAGCACCTCCACCCAGTACAGGCTTTGTTACTAGCCACAGGGTGACAAAGGCACTCTCCCCATGTGGCCAGCAACATGTCTCTAGTGTGGCAGGCTGCTAAAACCAGTCAGCCTACACGGATAGTCGGTTAAGGTTTCAGGGGGCACCTCTAAGGTGCCCTCTGGGGTGGATGTTACAATAAAATGTACACTGGCATCAGTGTGCATTTATTGTGCTGAGAAGTTTGATACCAAACTTCACAGTTTTCAGTGTAGCCATTATGGTGCTGTGGAGTTCGTGCATGACAGACTCCCAGACCATATACTCTTATGGCTACCCTGCACTTACAATGTCTAAGGTTTTGCTTAGACACTGTAGGGGCACAGTGCTCGTGCACTGGTGCTCTCACCTATGGTATAGTGCACCCTGCCTTAGGGCTGTAAGGCCTGCTAGAGGGGTGACTTATCTATACTGCATAGGCAGTGTGAGGTTGGCATGGCACCCTGAGGGGAGTGCCATGTCGACTTACTCGTTTTGTCCTCACTAGCACACACAAGCTGGCAAGCAGTGTGTCTGTGCTGAGTGAGGGGTCCCCACGGTGGCATAAGATATGCTGCAGCCCTTAGATACCTTCCCTGGCATCGGGGCCCTTGATACCAAGGGTACCCGTTACAAGGGACTTACCTGGATGCCAGGGTGTGCCAATTGTGAAAACAAAAGTACAGGTTAGGGAAAGAACACTGGTGCTGGGGACTGGTTAGCAGGCCTCAGCACACTTTCAAATCAAAACTTAGCATCAGCAAAGGCAAAAAGTCAGGGGGTAACCATGCAACGAGGCATTTTCTTACACCAATCCTACAGAGATATGGCTTTGTGGGTTACTACGACCTTGCAAGTAACCACTCCCTATACCTCCCCCCTGAACCCCCTATTATCACCTGTACTCCTAAACATACACATATTTCACAATACTTACAAATTTTCCACAGTTCTAATTCTGTCTGCTGACATGAAAGACAGATCTGTTTCTTTGAATCAAGATCAGACATTTACGCCACGAATGGTTCCTTTTGAACAAAAAAATGGGTGTGGGTCGTTTGTTCTTTTACCAGCACTATAGCTTCTCTAATTGAATTGTATTGTATTTCGTTGTATTGTAATTGTATAAGGAATGTCAGGTTAGCCAGATGACAAATTCTATTTTTTTATTTTTTATTCAAGGGAAGACATTTTACACTTAAACACGTTTGCTTGTTAGCACTATCCTGTCTTGTTTCTCAAGTTTGTAATGTGATTTCGCTGCCCTTCATTTTGCAGGAAACATATATTTCATTTGTATGATGGCCATCTTAGAAAGGAATGTGTCTATGTGATCCAAGTACCCAGTAACTAGAATTTTTTTCGCTTTCTAAGAATATCATTTTTATAGAAGAAAACTGTGTTTAATACTTTATTTAACAAAAGAGTAAACAATACCTCTCCATCTTACGCAGTGAATGAATAGGGAATATTAGGGGACATTTGGAAAATAATAATTGTAGGTCGTAAGAATCAGGTATTGCATATAGATTAGTTCTATGTACATGCTTAGTTCAACTGCTAATGAAAATGTGACTTCAAGGAAAAATTTACAGAAAGATAAAGTGATGATACGTTTACTAATTTCCCCCTTAAAACGATACTGTAAATTAGAGGGTATTGCTACATCTTGTTTTGAAAACAAAGTGTTTGCAGCCTGATGTTTTTTTTAAACACACTGCTGATGTCCATTTGTGGAAGATCTTGTAAATAGCCTCTGTCCCCATTAATATGAATTAATGCCTTTTGTAGGGTGCAGGCAGTGTCTACGATCATGAAGTTTCGATTGCAGCTGAGTCATACTTACCAGTGGATGACACCATGATTCCGACAGGTGGGTAACCGTATTTGTTGCATTATTTGCTTGTCATGCATTGAAAGCATTGCAGGGGGATGGCAGCTATTCAACTTGGGTGTGGGCAGAAGCATTCTGGGGCAAGTGTGCAAACGGGGTGTGGACACAGCCCGATCCTGGGAGAAAAGGGGTCGGAGCAGCTGCTAGAGGTCTTTGTGTTCGTTTGTTTTCTTTCTGTGCAGTGTAGAGATTATCTCTTGTTGGCCATCCCTTTCACCTGAGGCCACCTTTGGTATTGACCCACAGGCATATGTTTCCTGGCATAATGATAGTAATCACTTGCATAATGGTTATCCTTCTATCCATACTGGGAAAATCCCTGGCCTAATTTACACCTCTTCAACCATAAAGATATCGACTCTAGCATAATGATGACCACTTCTGACATAACGCTGTCTATTATTGTCATATTATTGTGAACATCTTTGATATTATAAAGCCCAGTGCTAGCATAATTCTGCACATCTTTGGACCAACTATTGGCCATCCACTGTCATAATGGTGGCCATTCTTGGCATCTTGTGGGCATTGTTTTTGTAATCCAACCACCACTAACATCTTGGGGGGGATCTGTGGCATATTGATGGCCATTCTAGACATATTGTGTGTGTCTTTGGCATTGTGGTATGCTACCCTCGCACAATGGTGGTTTTGGAGTTACACTTGCCATCTGGAGCTGTTTTGGGCATCCTCAAGTATCCTCAGCATATGATGGTATTGCATGGGCTAGTGAGGCACAATATGTCAGTGTGTCGGAGTTGTACATGTAAGTACTGATGAAAATGACAAGTCAATGTTTGGGAACCAAACATGTATTTACTAACAATGAAAATTTGTATTTGGAGGCGAAAGTGTTTTTCCTTTTCAGAAAATGACATTTTTGAGAGGCTCCTTTGGCAAAAAATAAAAGCATTATTTTAAACCAAATGGTATGTATTTTAAGAAACTGATAATCTAGAGTGAGGAGATAAGATGACCGCATTTACAAAACATATTTCTAGAGGATTATTACATTGCTGACGGTAACTCTTCTAATGCAAAAGAGTGATCACTATTGGTAATCCTGTATTTGGTGGCCATTAATGTCATGTTGTCTGATGTGTTTGGAAAAGGTCGGAGAGCTCTTGGCTAGTGGGAAGCTGGGAGCAGCAGAGAGTGCTGTGGAAATCTGCAGGTCTGAGCAGTCAGGAGGGGGAGATGTGGGAAGCAGAAGGGCTCAGCAGGATGTAGAGGAGAATGCACAACACCAGCGGAAGAATAGAGAAATGCAGGATAGCCAGGCTCAAAGGTGAGTTCTATATATTAAGGCTGATTTTCAGATCATTTCCTTTTATCCCAGGTTTCCTCTGATGGTTAGCAGAGCGCAGACATGAGGAAGACGAGAGATGGGAGTGTTTCACATGTCTAAGGGAGGTCGTTTTACTCCATTTGCGTAGAATCACAATGTAGATTTTACCATTGTGATTAAACTTTTTTTCTTGAATGGATCTTTGTTTGCTTTTCAGTTACTTTACCACCATGTCCTCAGTCCTCTACACCATATGGAGTAGTAAACAACTATAAACCACGTTACCATCTTTCAAACCAATATGTTATGTCTGATATGTAGTCTAATTCTACATGTGATATTCAAGCAGTATCTAAGGGCCATATGTATGAACACATTTTCCCATTGACACAGAATGGGAAAAACCATTTGCTACATCTGGCCCTAAATGTCAACGAACCCAGCAAGAAGAAAAATAAAATCCCTCAGTGTGTCCCCTTATAATTTAATATACAAATCTTCCAATATGCTATTGCTAGCCACTTAACACATACCAGCCATGACGGAAATAAGGAAGCACCCGAGGCCTTCAACATTATGAAAGCGAGGATTATATCTATTCTGCAATTCTTGATGGCCACTTGTCTGTGTTGCCATCTAGTGTGATCAAGATGGTATCCCAGTTGTTTGAGAACATTCTCCTGCTGTTCTGTGTGTGCGCAAGGATGTGAGGGTGGCCACCTCAGCATTCGTTCATTTGGCCATATCAGGCATCCATTTCTGGAAGCCTTGAGCACCTCTAACAGATCTGTAATTTCATCGATTAGGCACCGGAAATTGCCAGAAGGAACACAAATTAATGTGCCAGAAAGTTAAAGTGGTCTGGCCCTGCAAAACTAACTCAGAAGGCACTGAAGCTGCTGTAGTGAGACATTTACCCTGCCTCCTCCTCCAACACCCCTCCTATCCCTTGCCTGAATGTGGCAACACTCCCACATCATGTGATAAAAGGTGTGACTGTCTGTATAAATCTGGGGCATGAATCACTAGCTCTCTCATACATCTTATTATGCAGTGTGGGGACAGATAAGTCCGGTGTACATAGTATAACTGTGTGTACTTGAACTAAGCATTTCTAGTGACTTGATGGGCATATTCCAAAATACCACCCCAAACATCTCTAATAACTCAGTCCTCAACGATGTCTCTGCAATTGTGATTAAAGTTATGGAATAAAAGTATAGAATTATCTTTATACAGCCCATTTAGATTCTTTCAGGCAGTTCTGCAATCTGAAGATGAGAGAACTGGTGGCCCATTGGGCTGACTGGTTGGTGCCTACATCCATGGTTAAGCAACCGCTGTGAAAGTAGAGCAGCCAATTGAGACCTAAGGGGGCCTTAGTGCGGCGGCCCTATCTACTCCTCTGCTGACAAGGGCTGTATTAGATGCCCCCTCCCTCTCGTTTTATTCCCAGTGGAAATATGGCAGTATACAAGTTGGAATGCCTTTTGTGGTCTAGATCAAAAGTGCTGGAAGGAAACCACTTTTTATGTCGAGCCTACCAGACAGTTCAAGCTACCGAGTTGCAAAAGAAATATTTTGAGTTTACAGTGAACTTGCAGTCTGCCCATTGCATACCACTGGATGACTTTATTTTCAATAAGACTTGTTTGCTTCCTATTTAATTATTTGCCTTCATCATCTAGTATTTGGTCCTGTTCTACAACATAGTCTATTTACAATCTTTCAGATCGGCTGACTTGTAGCCTTCCACTGCTCACATTGAAGGGATTACTTTTTTCTTTTTATTCAGCACTCAGTGAAAGTACGTCTTCTACTCTCTCCCTTCTGTACTGCTTTAGCTCTCAAATTCCCCCTGCCCAGGCTATATTGCTCCCCACCCCTCCCAGTTTACCTGTAGAAGCATAGCAACAGGGATGATTATAGCTGGGTATGGCTGAAGAGCGGACTTTAATATTGTTTTGCATTATCTCCTACATTTTTATCTATTTCATTAACACACTGGCTTTGGCACACATGATGCTGGGGTAAGGGCCTTCTGCTGCATTTCGATGGCATATGAGGCAGAAGGTGTACTTAGTTTGACACTTTTCAAAAGCAGTTAATCTGCGCAGAGCTACTGATGAGGAGCAAATGGTTGAATCCATTGGAAAGTAAATTAGGACTTGCGAGCATTCCCCTTTAAGTTGTGACACTTCCTTATTATTATTATTATATTCTTTTCAGCGTTTACTGGGCAAAAGTATTTGAAAAATATACCATGTCATTTATAAAGATTGAAGTCAATGTGCAGTTTTGAGATACCATAAGAAGTTTGCTTTTCGTCCAGAATTTTGAAATATTTTTTCTTTTACATTTTTTTAAAGATTACTCTACAGACAAAATTTGGTAAAGCCAACAGCTCAGCAATCATATAGGTGAGGCCTGTTGGCTTTGCCAATGGTTGTTTATGTTGCAGAAGCATAACGGTTACGGTCAGCGTACACCTGCTCCACAGAGGGTTTCTGATTCACAAGTCATCCCACCGAAGAGGCACTTTAATCGTAAATTTAGGCATCATAAGAACGAAAGCAGTTCTTCTCGCGCTATGACTAATCAGCATGGCCTAAATATAAGGGGATCTGATTACGAAATATATATATCCCCTGTAAATTAGTGTAACTAAAACTGCATGTCTTTAGTTTGTTTACTTGCGCACGTTTTGCTTGAAGTTCTTTATCACCGATAGGTGGTGTGCTAGGTGGCAGACTGTGTTTAAATTAAACCGCTAGGAAAATAAGAACGCTGATAGTAAAGAGATTTTAACATTTGATCCAATGCGAATGTTTGTGAATACCGCTTTTAAACGGTTTATGGAAATTTGCGTGCTTTTATCTCGAAGGCAAGTCATTGTGAACCATTCCGACATGTTTTTTGGGTTAAATATTTTTATCCAGCTTTTAGTCTGGAAATGCTAATAATACAGTTTTGTTTCGAGAACTTTACCTGGTCAGTTTATCCGTTCTTCAGAAATAGAAAACGCGAAAAAAACGATAAATCGCAGACTATCCTCTCTCCAGTGTACCTGAACTCATGTCAACGGTATACTCGTTGGATTACAAATCTTTTTTGTTGACACTTAATGTCCTTGCTCCATCTGCTGTATAAAAATAGTAGTGCACGGTTATGGCATCTTATTTTCGGTCTGCTACGAGCACTTTAATGAATAGCCTAAAAAAAAATATAAGAAGAATCTGTAGTGTTTTAAGCCGGATTTAAGACAGTATGTGAGATCAAACTGCCTTTTCTTTCTTTTTCCTTCTATCTTCGACCTTCCGTCATTTTTTCATCCTGCACTTGTGCTGAACTCCCTTAGTCCTCCCCTCCTGAAAGCAGCAGCGCAGTGAGGTGCAGTGGTAGGGATGTTGCTTCCTTTAACTGAAGCGTTATCTTGGTGAATCAGTGAGATCCTTATGTACAGCTAGGGGTGGGTGATACCGACGGCCCCTTTTCTCTGAGCCCCCACCGTTGTTGAGATGTCCCTTGCCTCCGCTTCTGTCAGTCCCCACATTCGCTAACCTTCTTCTGCCTGAAACCGCCATCGCAACCCTTCCCCTTATAAGCCTTACCAGATTCAAGAGACACAGAGAGCTTGAAATTCTAAAAGTAACTTGTAAGTACCAAAATCCACAATCTGGCCTAAAACCAAAAGATAACCACCAACCACAATTACAGTGAAGACGTATCAGTTTTCCCTGAAAACAAGATAAAACAAGCATTTGCAATGCAACGGGTCTTGCGTTTGCTCGTGTTAGAGCTGATAGCGTTGTAAACTCCTAACCCGACTTTTCACTGGTAATGAAACCTATCCGCAAAAGTGCATTTATGTATGTAACCTGAAAAAGTGCAATTAACTGTGTAACAGGGCCGATATTATGTAAAGCGCTCGACTTCTGCCAAGAGAGATCGCGCTGGGAAAATAGAGAAAAAGTAGTCCACGAGCCGGACAGAAAACAGCGAGCCTCGCATGTTTTCTGTACTTGGTAGATGCGCTCGAGGAGGGCTATCCATCAGAATAGGCATGACCTGCATGCTTATCCACCGGAAAAGGCATGACATGTGCATGCCTTCCACTAATGAAATCAAGCACATTCTAACAGGCAAGCCCACAAGCCAATGCCAGACACTGACGTGATGTGGACAGGGCTCCAAGCCCTTTTTAATTACTAAAGCGTCTTAGTGAAACTCATGCGCAAGCGCATGCGACGCAGGCTCGACCCTAAAAGCTAGTTGGGTGTCCGGCAAGGCAGTGTCAGGCACCAAAAACAAATAGTTGGCTCATCAGTTATGAAGGGCACAACTGTTAACTGGGGGCTAACCCTTTTTCTACCATTCTTTTCCTGTCGAGCCCCGCCCTGAGTGATTGTGAAAGACATATTGTGATCCTAGCAAGAACATACAGGTCCCCAGAGCCAGCCTATTGCTTACCATTGGTTGGCTTAGTTCCATTTTCATTTGCCTGCCTCTTGTTCGTGTCTCAGCTTGTCAATCTTGTGTTTTTCCTATGGATTGTAGCCTTTTTTACCATCTTTTTCGAGTTACTCACTTTTATGCTTCCACTGTTTGCTTTTCAATTATACTTTTTTTTTGGTTAAGCACTCCACAAGAGTGCATGTGTTTTCCAGTGGTCTCCTTTCGATACTTCTCTTTCCCTGCATGCTTCTACACGGCACCTCGATGTTGTGCTTAGTCAGATGTCCCCCCCTATTGCTTTCTTCATTGCATGCTTCTCCCCGCCCGCTCCACTTGCCTGCTGTTTCTTCTCCCCAGGTTGCTCTCCTCGCTGCTTCTGTCCCCTCTGGCCTCCCTTTTACTTCCCCAATCCACACCCTCCTTCTCTGTCACCCGTTGCTTTCCCTCTCCACCACCCCATGTGACTTCCCCCCCACTCGCACCCTCAATATTGTTCTCCACCTACACTTAATACAACTTCTGTGCATCTTTTTCTTTTTATTTGTTGATGTAACTGGATCAGAAAATAAATAGACAAAAATAAGCAGTTGCGTTATTTTGAAGGTGCGCACATGTATCATGTGCACAACTACAAATTGACATAGCCAGTTCTATCATAGGTGTTTTTCCCCTTATTTACACATGCTGCACAGCATCAGGGATGCTGTACAATATGGCTGAAACCATTAACAAAACCAATAATTCTCAAAGGTGAGACATTTTGGCTTTACCAGTGCTTGTTGTACAAAGCAATCAGATGTAAAGTTCTTACCCGTTTTTTTGCTGCAAACCTTTCATTATAAAGTGTGTCATTCCTATATATGTTTTACAGATCTAAGGCAACAAACTAAAGGAAAGTTCTAATGTCACTAGTTTTCCTTGCTGGTATCTGGTATCCCATAATTCTGCTGAATTTGAACCACACAGGCTACTGGCAAATCAGAAGCTGTTGTTGGGCTGTTGTTTCTTGGACCAGTGTGGTTGCGAAGAATGTTTATGCAGCCTGTTAGCATTGTGTGGGTGTGCTGCAGTTCCATTATCAGGTCTTCAGTCAGGTGCCTCACCTGTCAAGCAGAGGCAGCCATCATATTCATCTGGGATATTCTAAAACTCTGAGTTGACAGAAACGGAGTAGCTGCCTTAATACTTTTGGATTTATCAGCTACATTTGACACTCCCCACCTCCACATGCGACTGCAAAAACTTCACAATATCAGCATGTGTGAAAATGCTTTAAAACTGATTGCTTCTCATTTCACAGACATTTGAAGCGTGGTCTACCTAACTCCTTTCACATCACTTCCTCACACACAACACTGTATCGTTCCTCGGCTGCCCATAATATCCCCTCTAATATTCATAATCTGTCCCTTGCCAAATCTGATTAAATCATACAACCTTACCTCGTATAACTGCGCAGATGACACCCAAAACATTTTCAAAGTAGATAGCCCCAAATACCTCTACAGTTCAAAACTTGGTGACCGCCTTCATGGCATAAACTTCCTGGTGCCTTTTTTATAGTTGCTCTTCTCTACACCACACACGGACCGTGCACCTTACCCTTCTTGTTCAAGTAGCTGTAAGCTCTGTTCCCGATAAGTACCCCTCAAAGGGCAACCATCCTCTGGGACAAGACCCCCTCCCCTGTTGCTCATGCGCACAAGGCGTAAGTTGCCGCACAAGATACTCAAACATGCACATACCTATTAAGACGGTATAGAGGTTGTTAAGTAGGCGAAATGCAGACAGTGCCTACGTTAGCGCACACCACAAGAAGTAAATAAAAACAGGTATTAAGATAACACAGCTCAGTGGTGGTTATTTATTGGCCAGGGACTCTGAAGGAAGATTTTAAGCAATAGTAGTTTCTTCCAACTTTAGTTTTTGTTCGTCCTGTTACGTCTGCCTGTTGGCCTTTCTATACATTCTCTTGACGTTTCCCACACTGATCAGCCCATTGTAGCCTCTGGGCTCTGTTTAACATCTCTCATATCTCCAGTCGCGTGAGGCTCCCCCATCTGAGACTCCTTTGAAGTACATTAAGCCAGTGAAACTTCCCAAGAGTCGCCAGCGTGTGTTTTGGCAGTTTTACTTCGAGCGAACTCGGCCCGAGTGCACCACATTACGGGCCATATGTACGAACAGATTTTCCCATTGACACAGAATGGGAAAAACCCTTTGCTACATCTGGCCCATGTTACAAAAGGTCAGATTCATTTTTTGAAGGCACCGGGAGATTAAGTGTTTTGCCCAGGATCACAGTTTGGTGAGCTGACGCCGGGACTTGCACCTGGTTCCCCAGTTCCAAAGTTGGCAGCTTGGCCGTTAGGCCACATCTCCTCCCTCTTTCCCGAAAACAACCTAACTGCACTGTGATGCCACCAGCAATGCTGGATTGATCATAAAAAGTAAAAAAAAAATGACAAGGGGTTAAATCCATGCAGTAAACTAACACCAAGGTTTGCAGCATGTCTAAATGGGCCTTAAAACAGGCCCTGTGCAAGGCAGTGAGCGAGACCTTGTATTTTGCTGTTCGGTAAGAGCCAGGAATACGTTTCTTCTGTCCTGGTCCAGACCCATCTTTGTTTACATTGACAGCTGCCTCTTGGCGTGGTGCCTACTATGGTTTGTCACTCTGCAGTGCCAGCTACATCCTCTCAAACGTCTGGTAGACAGCTCGCCTTGGGCATGTTTGTAAAGGCAAGTCATGCACTTTTAATTTCTTGTGAGCGGCGTGTCTGCAGGCCGAGACTGACTTTGTACGCAGAACACCCGCTTTCTAATCCCGTTTCCTCAATGTAACCAAAATCGGGTGATTGTGAACGTAAATCGTTGTAAATAAATCTGTCTCTGTGACCCTGGAAGCATATGAATCGGGATGCCAAATATGTAAGTGAGCTGTAGCATCTCCCAACTTCATTGAAACATATTGGACTGAAGGAATAACCCTGCAGGTCTTCTTGCACAAAAGGCGAGTGCACACTTCAGCGCCATAATTATTTCTATAAATAGAGATATAGCTCTCTGGACAATTTTATACGAGTCGATACGCAACTGTGTCCTACTCAAGCCTGATCACTCCACTTTCGCAAGGACAGCATTCGTTAAATAGTTTTTAAGAGCTCAGCAGTGCCCAGTTATTAAATTGAATCTCCCTCCCCTCTCCACCCAACGACTCTCTGGTGCTCTCTGCTCCCCACTGCCCCAAGGGGCTGTCCTGCCTGCTTTCATTCTCCCAGATTATATTAATAGAAAAAAAAACAAAGGCTCCAGGGGCGTTATAGTTAGTTTCTTAATTTACTCTCACAAAACCAGACAAATTCAGCAGTTAGAATTATTTCAAGTAACTATAACAGGTGGCCAAGATAACTATAACTCGTGCCCTCGCCATTCACAGTTTTTTCTTCAATAATTTGACTTTTGTTTCGTTCATATTTTTATTGATGTTATAAAAGTTGTCATGAGTGATGTAATATTTGCATTTATTAGCAATGCATGGCGAGGGCGTGAGTTATAGTTACTTTGGTCTGCGAGTTATAGGTACTTGAAATAACTCTAACTATAACTGCTGAATTTCTCTGGTTTTGTGCGAGGAAATTCAGAACCTAACTATAACGTCGCTGTAACCTTTATTTTTTTTTAAGTGAATTTCTAAGGTTTTTTTTTTACATTCTATTTCCTAACTATAATGTCCCTGTAACCTTTGTTTTTTTTCCAGTGGATTTCGATTTTTTTTAATGTAAAGTAATTGTCATTACTATACATTAACCCAACCACAGGCCTTGGGCCTGGTACTTTTATATTTGTAAGTGCTTCCTGTTGAAGTGTAATTTTTGTGAAATGAGCATCATGGCCAGAACGGAAGCTCATCACTCATTTATCTACAAGTGTCCACAGTTTTTCACAAAATCTCTATCCAACTGGGGCACTTTCTACTGGTTAGTTAGTAAGTGCTACCTTGTTGAATTGCCATTTAGGGGAGGGGCCCACTACAGTTCAGTTGGGGGGGCACACTGCCCCCCTCCCTCGGCCAATCTAGGCCCCGGGGCCCAGCCACAAATTTTTTTTTTTTTGCTTGGGGCTATGTGGTCCTCCTCCACTAGCTGATCTCGGCCCTGAGGACTCCATCCCCGGGGGTTCGGCCGTGTCACCTGAGTGACCTCCAGGGCCATTGCGGACCACAGGGGGAGCCTCAAGGCCCCCATGGTCCTAGCCGGCTGGCCGCCGCCTGCAGGAGCCAGCATTGCTATGTCTGTGGGAGCGTTTGTTTCCTCTGTTTCGGGCAGGTAAACAGAGGAAACCTCAGCTCCCAGCAAGAGAGAGCTGTTTGCTCAGACTTCGTATCAGCGGCCCAAGGCCCCCACAGTCCCAGCCGGCTGTCCACTCCTGCGGGAGCCAGCATTGCTGTGTCTGTGAGAGCAATTGTTTCCTCTCTTTCAGGCAGGGAAACAAAGGAAATCTCTGCTCCCAGCAAGAGAGAGCTGTTTGCTCAGACTTCGGATCAGCGCCGCAAGGCCCCCACGGTCCCAGCCAGCTATCCGCCACCTGCGGGATCCAGCATTGCTGTATCTGTGAGAGAAATTATTTCCTCTGTTTCGGGCAGGGAATCGGAGGAAACCTCCACTCCCAGCAAGCAGGAGCTTCCGCCAAGTCAGAACAAACAGCTATGTCCCGAGGGTGGACACCCGGGACATAGCAGGAGCTGGCACTGGGGGTTGGCGGTCCTCAGGGCCATATGTGGCTCCAGGAGGTGGGCCACGGTGCCCCGCCATCCAATGTTTGAATTTGCCACAGGGAGATGATGGTCCCCGGGGGTGCCATGTGGCCCGCCTTACTTTTAATTAATTGCTCCTGACAGGTGGTGGTCCCCAGGGCTGGGGACGACATCATCATCACCTCCTACGCCGACGACACCCAACTTATACTCTCCCTCACCAAGGACCCCGCCAGCGCCAAGACCAACCTACAAGAGGGTATGAAGGACGTCGCAGATTGGATGAGGCTCAGCCGCCTAAAGCTGAACTCTGAAAAAACGGAAGTCCTCATCCTCGGCAACACCCCGTCCGCCTGGGACGTCTCCTGGTGGTCCACGGCCCTCGGCACCGCACCGACCCCCACAGACCACGCCCGCAACCTCGGCTTCATCTTGGACCCTCTTCTCACCATGACCAAGTAAGTCAACGCCGTGTCCTCCGCCTGCTTCCTCACCCTCCGCATGCTCCGCAAGATCTTCCGCTGGATCCCCGCCGACACCAGAAAAACCGCGACCCACGCCCTCGTCACGAGCCGCCTGGACTACGGCAACACCCTCTACGCCGGGACCACAGCCAAACTCCAAAATCGCCTGCAACGCATTCAAAACGCCTCGGCCCGCCTCATCCTCGACGTACCCCGCAGCAGCCACATCTCTGCACACCTGAGACACCTGCATTGGCTCCCAGTCAGCAAAAGGATCACCTTCCGACTTCTCACCCACGCACACAAAGCCCTCCACGACAAGGGACCAGAATACCTCAACAGACGCCTCAACTTCTACGTCCCCACCCGCCTCCTCCGCTCCTCTGGCCTCGCACTCGCTGCTGTCCCTCGCATCCGCCGCTCCACGGCGGGTGGGAGATCTTTCTCCTTACTGGCGGCCAAGACCTGCAACTCCCTCCCCACCAGCCTCAGGACCACCCAGGACCACTCCGCTTTCCGGAGACTCCTAAAGACGTGGCTGTTCGAGCAGCGATAACCCCCCCTTTTCCCCTAGTGCCTTGAGACCCGCACGGGTGAGTAGCGCGCTTTATAAATGTTAATGATTTGATTTGATTTGACCACAAAAGACCCTCTTAGTCATTTTCTTTCTGCCCTGGGGATGTGGTGGTCCCCGGGGACTGCAGGGGGGCTGCACCCCCCCTTACTTGAAATGAATTGCTCTGAGGAGGTGGTGGTCCCGGGGCTGCGTGGGGGGCTCAACCCCAGCATATTATTGAATCAAAGCCCCTGGAGGTGGCCGTCTCCAGGGCATAAATACGTCCAGGAGGGGATCCCAGTGCACCCCCTTCCTTTATATTTTACGTGGCCCGGGCACTGGCCCACCCAGGGGCATTATTAAAACAAGCGCAGGAGACCACGCTTGTTTTTCTTTCTTTTTTTAAAAATTTTAATTTAAAAAAAAAACTTTTGACACTAATCTGCAATGTCATGAATTTGCACCAATTTCTTTTTTAAAGTGCTTTTTTGCCCTGGCGGGCTCCCTCTGGGAACCCAGCGGCAGAGCTAAGGGGTCAGGGTGTCCCTACCCTGGCCCCATTTCTTTTTTTCCACTTATTTTAGGGGCACAGCTGAAGCCAAGTCCCAAGATGGCTGGTAACACTTCCTGGGTGAAGTGTTGGCAGCCAATCAGGGCTCTGCAGATCTCTGCACAAGCTCTTATTTTTTGTAAAGTCGTTGGGGAGGATCCGCAGCCCTAGATATACAAATTTGGATTTCCTTGAATTTCACGTCAACTTCTGAACGGATTTACACATAATCTGAGGACCAAAAGCTACCTTTCTGCCATATTTGGTATAATTCCGTCCAGCGGTTCGGGCTGTACTTGTGTTCAAAACTCCTATGGGAATTAATATGGGAAACACACGTTTTTTTACCCTCCCCAGCCCCCTTTTTTCTCAGCCCCCGCTTGAGAGGTAACCCTATGGCTTTCCATGCCCAACAAGAGTAACCGGCACACTTTTTTTGGGAAAATTTCATGAAGATTTGTCAAGCGGTGCCAAAGATATAGGAAAGTTAAAAAAATATATGCTTTTTCTATGGTCCCTAACTATATCTACCTTATGGTGACCGCCAGTAGGTTATATATATATATATATATATATATATATATATATATATATATATATATATATATATATATATATATATATATATATATATAAATAAAATCTTCAACTGATGGAACAATATCCATCCGACGGCTGCACCAGTCCCTTAGTCAAATCCCGGTCATAGGGACAAAGTAAAGTTAAACAGTTCAAAGTTGAATTGTATCGAATTTATTCCATATAATGGTTTCACAGTATCCTGCAACGAGTGTCAACGCGTTTCGGCAAACGCCTTCTGCTGGACAAACTCGGCCATAAAACCGGCAACATATATGTGAGTTAAGCTCCATCATTTGTTTTCATTACATTCTAGTGTGACCTAATGTAGCGGCCATCTTTAAACATGCAAAAAGCTTAAGTAGATCAGCACATAAATACACAATTTTAACTCAACAATATTGACATGAACTGTTTTCGGTAATCTGGACATTGAGCCATCATGTATCCAGCACATGTTTCATTAATTCATAATAAATGCCAGCAAATGTGATAGAAAATTAACTAATGATTCTAAGTCTCATTGCTGTATTTACCTAATGTGCAACAAAGTCCTTGCATGTGAATCTATCATCATCTCAATGTCATGTCAAAATTAACATTTTAAAAGGCTTATATTATTGCACTTTTTAAACCACTATCATCAATTTCTCTTAATCAACGATTTTCAATCTGATTTACCAAATATTTATAAGAGTTACTCTTCAATATTAGTTTTTATATAAATAGTTTCAATATTTTAAATACTGTACAATGTTATAAATTGTTGATAAATACAATCCTAACGGTAGAATAGCTAAAATCCTATAGTTAAATGCTAAAATGACATCCATTATTGTTACAATTTTACAGTAAATGAAATTATAATCGTTGTTTAATTCATGATCTAAAATCGATCATAAAGTGTCAAGTGCAATAAATATATACAGATAATCACGATATGTCGCTAAACCGTGCTGGGAATTTTTTTCTTCTGTATGGCCTTTATTTTTGATAACATCATGTATTTTGGCCCATATATGTGATCATTTTATTCCTTGCCTCCTAGATTTCTCTTTACTTCTTCAAAATGTCTAAAATTGCTGACCCAAAAAAGATATTTATTTTATAGGACTGATCTACTCTATCTCAATCTTTATTACAGGATTATAATTTATGCACGTATTAAAGATAAAAAGGCCATTGAATAAAGTGCAAAGTGCTAATTGGACAAAACCACTCCTATATTAAATTATGTGTCTATCACAAGTGAAAAACAATGATGGAAACTTATATCTATACATCTACTCTCCTATAAATTTAAAGGGAAGAAAAAATCAAAATCAAAAGGTCAAAAGACCGAAAGACCAATCAAAGACAAACATATATTCTCATAGATTCTTCAAAACCATATGCAACATTAAAATCACCCAGTATAAATGGCGATTATAGAAATTATATTGTGCACAAAGTCCAATAGAGGCAAACTTTTATACCACTTAAAACCCATCTCATAATATTTCATAAATGGTCCTATATTTTATCATAAATGGACATGTAATTCCGCATCAAGATTGTGCCCCCAGGGAGATTCTGAACCAAGTAGTAAAATCATCTTAGAACATCCGAGCTCAGACAAATGGAATCTATCTCCGGCTCTAGGATTGTTTTTAATGGATTTAATACGATAGAATATTAGTGTACAGGAATCCCCTTTATGTGTATCCCAAAAGTGTTTGGCCAAGGGATATGTTCTATCTTGATTTTTAATGTCTCTAAAATCTTGTAAGAATCTGACTTTTAGCTTGTGGATGGTACTACCAATGTAATTTTTATGACATCCACATTCCACAACATAAACCACAAATTCAGTATCACACGTGATACGATCCTTGATGTCACAATAGCGACCATCAAAAGTTTGGTATCTCTGCATGTTTTGTGAATATTTACACGCCTTACAGCGGCCACACTTCCAAAACCCCAAACATTTTTTGCTCAACCAGGATGTATTTTCTTTTGTGAAGAAAAAACTTCTAGTCAAATGATCCCCTAGTGAGCGAGCCTTACGAAAATATATGGATGGATGTGGGTCAATGATATCCCTATAATTGGGATCATTCTGTAAGATATGCAAGTTTTTTTGTAGTATGGTTTTCAAAGAGCCATGTTGTTGATTATATTCCAAAAATATTCTAGGGTACGATTGTTTTATCTCACTATTTGTGAGTGTGTTATTAAAAAGTAACTCATCTCTGCTTTTATATTTAACTCTGTTCTGTGCATCCACCAAGATTTTGAGAGGATATCCTCTATTTAAAAATCTTTCTGTCATTGTCCTAATTTCTAAATCATATCTGCTCTCATCGGAGCATATTCTGCGAGCCCGCAGAAACTGGCTATATGGTATACTCCATTTTAATGTTGTGGGATGTCCACTGTTGGCATGCAGAATGGAATTGCATGCCGTGGGTTTGCGATAGATGGTAGTCTCTAATTGATCATTTTTCACTTCTAGTAAAACATCTAAAAATTCAATTGTCTCTCTGCTGAAGGTGGTTTCCAAGTGAATATTAAATTGATTGTCATTCAGTATGTTTATATATTCCAGAAGTAGCTGATCAGAGCCATCCCAGATAATAAAAAGGTCATCAATATATCACACCCACAACACGACCCTGTCCATGTAGATGTTATTGTTCTCAGGCCATGCCACCTCTTTCTCCGACCAGCCCATATATAGATTGGCATATGTGGGAGCAAAAGAGGCCCCCATAGCCGTCCCTTGTTTTTGCAAAAAACTGTCATTATCAAATAGGAACAGGTTATGGGTCAGGCAAAATTGCAGCATAGATAAAAGCATGTCTGTGTGTTCAAGGAATTCAATGGGTTGTGTTTGTAAAAAAGATCTACATGCTTGTATCCCATATTGATGTTTAATGGAGGTGTACAGAGAGGCCACATCCATGGTGACCATTAGATAATCTCTGTGCCACGGAATATTGTGTATCTTAGCCAGGAAATCCTTGGTGTCACGTAAATAAGATGGTAGTTCAGTGACAAAGGTGCACAGAAACAGGTCTAAATATCGCGAAGTATTCTCCAGCAAGGACTGGTTCATACTAACTACAGGTCTGCCTGGGGGATGTGATTTGTTCTTATGGATTTTGGGCAAAAAGTAAATACATGGAATTGTAGGATAATCAATTTTCAAATATATGAACTCATCATAATCAATAAGTTGTTTGATGTGCCATTCTTTAAGCATCTCATGATAAGTCAATTGATATTGAGTTATAGGATTAATCCGCAACTTGTCATAGTGATCTACATTAGTCAATTGTCGATAAGCTTCTTTGGTGTAATCTTATATGTCCAAGATGGCGATGTTACCGCCCTTATCAGAGGGCTTGATGATGATAGACGTATTGGTTCTCAGTACATTCAGGTCTTTCCAATCTTGTTGTGTAAAATTAAATCTATTTGTAATTTCCGATGGAACTTTCATGCAGAATTTATCAATATCCCCAATTACCAGCTCATGAAATCTATCAATCAAATTTCCGCTAGGTAGTGGAGGATTACATTTGCTCGATGATTTTAGATGACTTGTGTTATGAAGATTAGTGATAAACCCCATCTCATTGAGCATAGAGGTATTGATGTTAGTATTGTCATTTGCCGAGCATCTAGATTCATTGCTTTCCTTAGCTAAATCATTAATGGCAATCAATTCTGTACTATCCGCAATGCTAAATCCCGACGGTGGAGCCCTGCTGTTCCCATTTTCTACAGAAAGGATTTTATCCTTATTGGAAAAGTGTTTAATTAAACGTAATTTGCGAACAAATTTATAGAGCTCGATCCGTGTGCTGACATAGTCCCATTGGACATTAGGACAGAAGCTAAGTCCTAAATCAAGAATGCGTATTTGATTGTCTGTTAAGATGCTATTGGAGATGTTAACAACAGTACTCGAGTGGTTCAAACTATTAAAGGAATAAGAGTTCAATCCTATTCCTTGTACTGATTGCTTCTTCCTCTTGCCCCGCCCCGCCTTCCGCCTCCTCGGCCCCGTCTGCGGTTTTGGCCAGGGGGTGGCATAACCATTTGCATAAGACGCATTTCCCCCTGAAAATCCAATCTGTTACATGGTGCCTCATCCGCAGAGGAGCCTATCTCAGAACTGTCGTCAGCGGAAGTGTGATGTATGGCAACTTCTACTCCACTCTTTGACACATCTTTTGTTCTTAAACTGTTGTATTTACGAGCAAACGTATAAATTCTTCCATGTTCATTATCCAGTTTGTCTCTATTGAATTTGTGTGCCTTACGTGATTTGATTTCTTCTTCCCTATTCTTAATTCGTTCTTCTATTTTGGCTAACTGATTAGAGACTTCTTGTTGATTAACTGTTTTCTCTAGATCTTTAGTCAATTGTTCAATCTTAATAATTTGTTCATCCATTCGTCTTTTCGCCTGGGTAATTAAAGTTCCCATGAGTTTAGTTGAACAATCAGCTGTTTGGGTTCGTTTGGGTGAGGAGGAGATCGTGAACGGTCCCTGAGGTAATCTGTATACAAATGGCTAATGTTATTAAATACTGAGGCTCCATGGGGACTGAACCATGATGCAGAACTTCATGTATTCCTATGAGTACTGTACAGGATAGGAACTTGATATACTGTGTTTAACATTGAACCTCCATTGATTGAATCATGATAATGTGCTATATTTATCTTAACATGCATCTTGATTTTTGATGATTTTTGTTTGAAATGAAGATTGGTATAGTGGTTAGTAATTTTTAAAAGAAATTTAAACATTTAATAATTTTCTTTTTAAAAAAGATAATAAAACTTTTTGTAAAAAAATTAGAAAATCTTTAAGAAAATTTAAAACATGTTTTAAAAAATATAAACATTTCCCCAAAAAGTTTTTAAAAATGAAATATATACAAAAATTATGATCTCTGCACTTTTAGACATTAGTCACTTTTCTTATCACTGTACTGTTGTATGTGTGATTTACATAATGCAATTTGGAGCCTCCAAACTGATAGAATGACTCCGTTCTTGATATATGGAAACAAACTGCATATCGAAAAAAGCACAGGACACTTTAATGAACAGTAGGACTTTGCTTTGTACACATCAAAATAAGCACAGGAACTTTATGATGCAACGTTTTTGCAATAATAGATTAATTGAACTTATAGAGGACTTGATTAATTTGTTTTCAAAATGATGTGTTTATACTTTTATGTGATTGCGGAAATGTCCAAACAAGAGAAAAACATATGCATGAGAAAAAATATATGTAAAGGAAAAAGAGATATATAGAAATATTCATATCAGAAATGTGGAAATGTGCCTGCAAGTAGACATGAAACTCTTATTTTTCCTGGTGCCTAGCAATCCTTATGTTTTTGAACTTTTTACTCTCCCCTCTCCCTGGTGGCCTTAAGATCATCTCTCTCTGTGTGGCTTTTGCTTTTTGTCATCTATATTTTCTTCCTGTCTCTTTTTCTGTGTCATTTTTCTGCTTTTTCTTTTTTACTTTTGCACCTTTCCCTCTTCCCACGCTCCATCCCTGCCACTGCTGCCCCTGTGGCCGGCCACCTCCTTGTGAAGCCTCCTTTTCCTCCCTCCCGCCTCCCAGCAGACCGGCCCCTCCCCTTCATAATAGTGGCCACATGCAACAGACGTGCCACTGGCATGACAAAGGCAAGCCCGTCTGCACCTGTCCATGCCTGGACCACGCCCAGAGCCATGAACCCTGGACCCCCGACCATCAATAGCTACAACGCGGAGACCCTCCAAGCGCTGAACATAGGAAGCTCCACCGCCCATCATCTCGCATCACCCAGAGACACCCACAGAGCTTTCTCCAGTTTCTACTGCCTCCACACCTTCGCCCTACACCAGGTGCCAGACCCTCCCACCATTGGACCATCGAGCACCCACCCTGGGTGCATCAGCTGCATCTTTCTCAACATACACTCCCTCCACAAACACACCATAGAACTCTGGGACCTGCTAGAGTCCACCTGCCCGGACACCAAAACATTGATGAACCCAGCGTCAGAACCGGGCATCGCCATCCCCAGCAACTAAAATCTACGCCTCTGGCTGACAACCAATGTAGAAGAACCCTCCCCCATCATGGAGGACCCACATTTCCAGATCTATGTCACCCCTAAGTCCCCCTTCCTCGGCACCCTCATCTACAGACCACCCAGCCCCGCTCAGCCTTCACCGACTCCATCATCATCATCATATCTCCCCACGCACTTGCCTCCATGAACTGCCTTCTTCTTGGTGACCTTAGCTACCACATCGACAGCTGCAGTGACCACAACACCCCTTCCCTGCTCAAGAACCTCACCACTATAGGCCTCAAGCAACTGGTCACCTCGCCAGCACACATCACTGGACACGCACTCTACCCGTTTTCTCCACCAGCAACATCAGCAGCAACATCACCATCGAGAACACCTCCACACTACACTGGATCAACCACCACTGTATTCATTTCTCTATCACAACACCTACTGTCCACCTCTGCACCCTCCGCTCCCCACGTAGGAAATGGAACCAGATCGCTGAGGAACATCTCACCAACACCTTCCGCAAGTCACCTCCTCCCCTTGCCACAGATGCAAACATCTCAGCACGGAACTTCCACCGATGGATCTCCGAATGCGTCAACACCCTAGCACTGCTCCTAATGACCTCAGCTAACCACAACTTCAAGAAGGCCAGCTTGTTTTCCCCCGCAGGACTCCAGGCATACCTGCAGATAGCTAGAAAAAAGATGGAAAAAACCCAAGTCCCAGGAAGACCTTGTGGCCTTCAAATACACCATCAAATCCCACCACCACCTCAGATCAACCAGGAATGCCTCCCTGCAGGAGCTCATCATTGCCACCGCACACAACACCAAAGAGCTCTTTGCCGTGGTTCAAGAGATTGGCAAACCCCAGTTGGAAGCGGCAAACATCCCTCCATCTCAAGATCTCTGCGACAGACTAGCCACCTTTTTACATCAAAAAATTAAGGACATTTACGATAGCTTCAGACCCTCCAAGCCCACCAACAACCCTCCAGCTCGATCCTCTGAACCTTCACAGCTCTTGCACTGCTGGACCACGGACAAGACCTGCTCCATCGTGAGCAGCATCCACCCCGGAGCCCTCACACAGCCCTGCCCTCACCACATCTTCAACAAAGTAATTGCACCCGAGCTCTGCCACACTCTCAAATGCTCCATGGAGTCGACTACCTTCCCCGAGGACTGGAAGCACACCGAAATCTGCTTACATCTGAAGAAACCTAAGGCCGACCCCCTGGACCTCAAGAACTACCGCCCCATCTTTCTGCTGCCTTTCCCAGCCAAGGGCATAAAAAAGGCCATCAACTCACAGCTCTGCAAACAAATTGAAGATAACAACATCTTGGACATCTCCCAGTCAGGCTTCAGGAGCAGCCATAGCACGGAGACTGCCCTCCTCACTGCCTCAAATGACATCCGCTCGCTGTTTGACTGCGGCAAATAGCAGCCTTACCGTACTGGACCTATTGGCCGCTTTCGACACAGTCTCCCATCACACCCCCTGCTCCAGACTCCACGCAGCTGGCCTCAGTGGATACACTCCTTCCTGGCCGGCAGAACACAGAGAGTCAGACTCCCACCATACCAGTCAGAACTTACAAAGATCAGCTGCGGAGTACCCCAGGGCTCCTGCCTGAGCTTCACACTCTTCAACATTTACATGGCCTGCTAGCGTCCATTGTCAGAAACCATGGCCTGGACACTCAGCTGATCCTCTCACTGACCGAAAACCCTGCAACTGGCAAGAAGAATTTCCACAATGGGATGGGAGCAGTAACCGCATGGATGAAGGAGAGCTGCCTCAAGCTCAACTCTGACAAGACTGAGATCCTAATTCTGGGACCTTCCACATCAGCCTGGGACAAATACTGGTGGCCTGCTACATGGGGCACCCCCCCACCCCACCCCAACAAATCACGCACGCAACCTTGGCTTCATCCTGGATTCATCCCTCACCATGACCCGCCAAGTCAACTCTGTCGCATCCTCCTGTTCCCATACACTCCGACTTCTCCGGAAATCTTCAAATGGATCCCATACAACTGCCACAAGACCATAACCCACGCCCTGGTCACCAACAGACTCAACTATGGCAACCCCCTGTACGCCGGCACCACCCAGAAGAACCTGAAGAAACTACAGCACATCCAAAACACCTCCACTAGAGTCATCCTCGATATAGCCTGCTGCGAACACATCAACAGATACCTAAGAGACCTCCACTTCCTCCCCATTGAGAAAAGGATCAAGTTCAAACTCCATGCCTACAGGGCTCTCCACGACCTAGGGCTCACCTACCTCAACCTCTGCATCATCTTCTACTCCCCCGCCCAGACCTCTCTGCTCCATTCAACAGACACTAGGCACAGTACTCCGCATACAGAGGGCTTCGACTGGAGGATGATCCTTTGCCTACCTCGAGGCATGAGCTGAACACCTTGCCTCCTCACCTCAGGAAGTCACCATTGTTACTTCAGTTCAGGAAGGACCTTAAGACTTGCTCCTCGACTGAAGCACAGAGGACCGACACCCTCCTCCCCCCCTGCAGCGCCTTGAGACACTTACGGGTGAGTAGTGAGCTCTACAAATTCAAATTGATTGATTGAAGATTATTTTTTGGGTTTAGGGTTAGTTAAGGGTATTGTGTGGTAAGTTTGTTTTTAGGGATTAGGGTAGGTAAGGGTATTTGAGTGGTAAGGGTATTTTCATGGTGGGTAGGAGTATTTGTGTGGTAAGGGTGTTTTAGGGTGTGTAAGGGTATTTTGGTGGTAAGGGGTATTTTTAGGGTGGATAATGGCAGTTGGAATGGTTAGGGTATGTTTATGGTGGGTGAGGGTATTTAGGTGGTAAGGGTATTTTTAGGGTTTAGAGGTGGGTGAGTTTAGGGGTTAGGGTTGATAAGGGAATATCAATCTGAATGTCTATGGGGAGGCTGATACACCATTACCAATGGCCCAGATGATTCCATTGATATATTTAATGAATGTGTTGTTGAGGAGTCCAAAAAAATATATCGAATGACAAGCAAAGCATGCAAAAAAACTGATCACCAACAATGGTCATATTACAATCTGATCAAAAAACTCCAAAATTGAAAAGAAAGTAGTGATCTGCAACTTGCACAAAGGGGGTAACATCGTGCTATGGCCCCTGAAGATGTACACAGCGGAGGCATAAGAGCAACTGGATGTTGAACAATGCTATGCCAGGAGTAATAGGGAGAGTATAGGTAAAGTTAAATTGCAATATCACTCTCACTGAATGGCGAAATCTAGGCTTGTTGGATAAAGACGAGTACTTGTTTTTGAGAATGACTTGCCAAAGAGACCAATCATGTATCTTATACCTAAGATACATAACAATCAAGCACAACCGCTGGAAGGCCAATAATCTCGGCCATTGAGAGTTTTTTTGAAAACACGTCAAAATACATTGATTACTTCTTACAAGGATATGTGCAAACTTACCTTAATTTGTTAAAGATACAGATAACTGTCTGAAAAGAATCTACAACATCCCGTGGAGGGATGATTATCTACTTATAACTCTTGATGTGACTTCATAATATACTGGCATTAAACATGACGATGGAATTCATGCTGTTTAGTATTTCTCGAAAGGTAAACCACTGAATCTTTATAACCACACAGAGATGCCACTGTCCATGGTTAGATGGTGTCTTGAGAACAACTACTTTCTCTTTAACAAGAAAACTTTCAGGCCTGTATGGCGATGGGCATCTGCTTCGCCCCAGCTAAGCTTGTTTGCAGATGGGCTGGTGGAAGAAGCAGGTGCAAGTCAATGACCATGGTGCCATGTAGGGGTGAATATGTCATTAATTGGTTGCGCTTTTTTGATCACCTGTTTGTTATATGGAGGAGCACACGCCAAACAGCTGACATATTTATAGAGGCAATCAACCAGAACAATTTAAACTTGCATTTCACAGCTCCTATCAGTGCAACTCAGGTAGAGATTCTGGATTTGCAGGTGTTTGTTCGCAATGCAAATTGGAAACCAGATTATTTTGGAAGAAAACTACTAGGAACTCCATCCTGCATGCCCGCCGTTTTCACCCGAGCCATTTGAAATCTAGTATCTCATATGGGGAGATGCTTAGATTAAGAAGAAATTGTAGCTGTACAGAAGATTGGGAGGCCTATAGGGATGAGAAGATGGCTAGATTTGTGCAACATGGCTATACAAGAGAATCCCTTCAAAAAACAATAGCGAGAGTAGAGCGGAAGAGCAGGAAATCCTTACTCTTCCAGAAGAGGCAGAAAGATGAAGGTGAATCAACCTGTTAGGTTGATGACAACATATTACAAGCAAGAGAGACAACTAAGGGCCATCTTATGGAAGTATTGACACTTAATCCAAGGGGGATCTAATTTTGGGGCCAACCATCCCCAGATCCCCCATATCTTGCATACCGGAGAGCGTATTCGATGAGGGATGCCCTGGTTAAAAGCACTCCAAAGGTCATGAAACAAAAAAATTAGTTGCACCAAGTCAGGGGATTCCACAAATGCCAAAAGTGTAAGGCATGTGTGCACGGTGTAAATACAGTTGAAAACACCACGCCCTTCAGAGTGAAACCAATAAGGATAACGGGCTCATTCAATTGCAGGACAGAGTTTGTTGTGTATGTATTGCTGTGTGAGTGTGGGCTGAAGTACTTGGACAGTGAAGGAAGCGGGCTATATAATATACCAGAAAGCGGTAAGCTCTGTAAAGAGCCCATGTATCCCCTTAGACGCGGACAGGGCTTCCTTTATAAATCCCAACTGCTCTATTTGTGGTAGGGTAGTCAAGCAGCTTAGGCTAATCAAAGGGGATCGTTAGACACTTGCTGCATAAACTGTCAATATATGACACACACACTCAATAAGCAGATCCACATCAATTTAGAAAAATAACAAATATTTTATATATTTTTAAGCACCAAGAATTTTCTTATTGGGTAAGTACTTTTTAAGTTAGCAGTTTTGAAGTATACAGCAAATACTCTTGCATTGACTTTAATGCAGTAATGTTATCCTATGGGAAAAGAATCATATACTGCATACAGGTTCTTGGCAACGGGTTAGATGAATGTTCTTCCTGAGTTAAGATAATTATGGGGCAAGGTCCAAGGCGGTTCCAACAGATCACCTCAATCGGCTCTGGGGCATCCGGGTGCAGAGGTACTTTTCAGAGTTGGGTGATCTAATGTTATCCTGTGGGAAGGAAACATATACTGCATGAGGATACATGGCAACAACTTACAGGACTGTTCTTCCAGAGTTAAGGTAAGTAGGGTGCACGGTCCAAGGCCGCACCAACAGGTCACCTCGGTTGGCTCTACTGGATTTGGGTGCAGAGGTGCTTTTCAGCATCGGGTGCTCTAATGTTATCCCATGGAAAAAGAAACATATTCTGTATATGGGTACTTGGCAACGACTTACAGGTCTGTTCTTCTAGAGTTAAGATAAGCTGGGGACAAGCTCCAAGGCAGCACCAGCAAGTCACCTCGGTTGGCCCTAGGACATTTGCGTGCAAAGTGCTTTTCAGCGTTGGGTGCCTTAATGTTCTCCTATCGGAAAAGAAACATATACTACATTCGGGCACTTAGCAACGACTTAAAGGATCAGTCTTCGGGAGTTAAGGTGAGTAGGGGGCAACATCCAAGGCAGCAGCAATAGGTCACCTCAGCCGCTCTGGGGCATCTGGGTGCAGAGGTGCTTCGCAGCATTGGGTGTGCTAATGTTATCCTGTGGGACAAAAATATATACTGTAATTGGGCACTAAGCAATGACATACAGGACCAGTCTTCGGGAGTTAAGCTGAGTATGGGGGGGGGGCCGAGACAGCACCAATAGTTCACTTCCAGAGGCACTGGGGCATGTTGGTGCAGAGGTGTATTACAGCATTGAGTGTCTCTTTCACTTTAATGGGCAACGGTCCTGAGGAAAAGCGACTGCAAGTGCAGACTGAGTGACCAGTCCGGTTAAACACAAAGGTGGTGCTCAAGTCTTTAGGGTCTTGAGCACATAGGCACACTGTCAGTCCACAGCAACTCAGGCTGGGGGATGCGTGTGCTGTGGGTCTTTGTCTGGCAGGGCCATGCTTCTAGAGACACTTGTGGTTCTTGGTTGCCTATGAAAACAGGCTGCAGGCAGAGCCTGGGGGACCAGTCGGGCCAAACCCAAAGGAGTGCTCAGCTATCAAGGAACTTGGGACCTCAATGCCACCATTGGCCCACTTCGACTCGGGCTGGGGGGCTCAGGTGCAGTGGTGCTTCCAGGTGTTGGCTTCCTAGGCTCGCTCAGTTTTGGTGTCCTGTGCAAAGAGGCTGCAGACAAGGACTGGGGGGGTCCTATCTGGCTAAACTGAATAGGTCCGGGGGGTCTCTGGATTTCGTGGACCCTGTTGGTTCACTCCTTCTCAGGCTGTGGGGCTCGAGTGCCATTGTTGCTTTGTCTGGCGGAGACTCTTGTGTTGGTCTTTGGTGCCTGCAAACGTGCTTCTCTGCTCCAAGGGAATTAAGTGTGGTAAGGTGCGTGAAGGGTAATAGGCAATGGGCTACTTAGGCATGGGGTCATTACACCCACTATCTGACCACTTCCTGTGGGAAATGGGCATACCTCTGTCTGAGAGTTCCTAATTGTGCCATCACCAAAATTGTGGAATTTTCCCAGAGTGGGCTCATCAGGCAACTCACATTCAAGGATGTGACTGGCTTGGTAGTGCAGCATGCCTCCTTGCATATCTAATTTCCTGCCTGTCGTGGTGCCAAATGGGCCTTGGGGCAGGGGGTTGCAACTCCCAGGGCTGGGGGAAGCTGGGGTCGCATATCAAAGGCGGTAGGGACTTTGAAGTCCCTGGCTTTGGTTTGCTAAATTACTAGCCATCTTGCTGGGGGAGGAGTGAACATTTTCCCCCAGATCAGGCTTTGTTTCTGGTCTCCAACAGCGAGGACTCTCACCTGCAGGGGGTCAGAAACCTGCCTGTGGTAGCAGTCTGGACTTTACCAGTCAGCCAGCACACTAAAGGACTTGTAGGTTTCAGGGGGTACCGCTAAGGTACCCTCTGGGGGTGTGTATCAATAAATCCATCACAGGAATCAGTGTGGGTTTATTAATATGATACCAAATGCACAGGTTTCAGTGAAGCCATTATGTAGCTGGAAAACTTGGTTTGAGCAGTGCCCAGTACATACTTTAAGATGGCTTCCCTGCTCACTTGTAAAATATAGCAGTGACATTAGACATTATGAGGGCATATCTGCTCATGCAGATATGTCTTCACATGTGCTGCAGTACACCCTGCCTTAGGGTTCCAAGGCCTGCTGTAGGGGTGACTTACATCTAGCCCATGCAGTGTCTTTGGAATGTCACACTGGAGTGTGCCATGTCATGTTTTTAAACATGGTTTGCACCATGACAGGTAGCCTATGATGACAGTGGGTGTGTAATTTTGTGTATGGGTCCCTTAGGGCGACATAGGACATGCTTCAGCACTCAGTGACCCTCTTTGGTTCCCATGCCCTAGGTTCCAGGATTACCATTTACTGGGGACCTACAAGGGTGCTAAAGTCCATGCAGTTGGTTTACAATTAGACTTTACTTGTTTTAGGGTAAAGAGCACTGTCACTGAGGTCTGATTACCACACCTCACTGCACTGTCAGAGTCTAAAAACAGCATCTAATAGTTCTACAGGGGGCAAAAAGTAGGGGGGTACTTCTGCAAAGAAGTCCAGTTTCCTACAGGCAGTACGATTCTGCAGGTCCACAAGAAGATCTTGCAGCATTTGATGGCTGTCAAAAACGATGAGTGGTTTTATCCGGTGGCTAGGCATGCGAATGAGTGCCACAACTAGGATGCCATGTGTCTGAAGTATTTTTGTGATTGCTAAAGTCCCAAAGCACATCAAAGGGTGCAATCATGAGTAGCTTTTGAGACTGACTGAGAGCAGATATATAATGAATCTTGAGGCTAAGGCCCCAAACTGCTTAAATGTTGAGGAGGAGCTATATACTTTTTTGTAAAAATATATGCTTCTGAAAGCCCTTAAGTTTGATTAAGAGTAGTGTCCAATCGAGAGATACAAACATTGGTGAGGAAAGCTGTTGAGCACTTTAGTGTTGAAGCGGGGGGTATGATGATTAACGACTTAGGTGTTATTGATTGCACGAGAGGTCTCCATCATGGGCTGGTAAATGCACATGTTGAAGTTTATGGGAAATTTGGTATTGAATCTGATTAGAAGAAATATAAATGTTTAGAAATGGATTTAATGATTTCAGATTCCAAGGACTTTTTGCCCACTTGGGCCCAATTTTGTTAATCCTGACTATTGTATGCACACATATGTCAGTTTGGATCCAGATTTCAGTGGGACCCGTAATGCTATGGGGGTTTAATTTAATTTGAGGGTACAATGGATTTGAAATAACACGCTACCAAACCAAACAATGAAATTGAGGTATTAACTGTTATTAACTGCAAACCCCTAGTGTACTCTTCAAACTACAATTCATATTGTGCTAGCCTAGTTTAAATTTTATTTTTTATACTTATTCTTGAAATGTACTTATTTTGAATGTGAATGATGACTTTAAGTAAATGCATTGTGTAATTGTGCTTAGAAATTAGAAAAAGACTAATTGCAAAAGTCTTTCTGCAATGTTGATGACCACGTGGACGTTACAAAAATGAAACAGTAATGGCTCCTCATGTATGTGAACAAGGCCAGTTGCAGAATTGCAAGCCGTAACATGTAATGGTGGAATTGTAGTTGAAGAATAAACATTAGTGGAGAAATGCTATATATATATCCATATCCTGCTGGCGGTCACCAGTAGGTATTTCTATTAAGGATCTAGTTTCCAATGAAAAAGCGTTTTTTAACTTTCCTATATCTATGGCACCATTTGACTAATCTTGAAAAAAGTGTGCCCAAAGATCTTGTTGTGCATGGAAAGTTTTGGGATTATCCCTCAAACGGCAAGTGAGAAAAAGGGGTCCGAGGGTTAAAAAACAAAAGTGTGTTTCCCATGTTAATTCTCATGGTCTCTTTAGACACGCCTGCAGCCCGAACCGCTGGATGGAATTACACCAAATTTGGCAAAAAGGTAGCTTTTCGTCCTCAGATCACCTTTCTTTTTTTTTATTTGGTGTAAATCCGTTCTGTAGTTTTCAAATTATTAAAAGGAAAAGATATTTGTTTTATCGTGTGCCACGGATCCAGGAAGATCTCCTGCTGACATCCGATTGGCTTGAAAGAATAAGTGTTTTGCAGCCATTTTGGGACTCAGCAAAGCCGAGGCCAGGATATATTTATCCTACCTCCCTAACCTTGGTCCAGGGAACCTCCAGAGGCGTCCCCAAAGCTTAAAAGCATTTTTTGTAAGTAACAAAGAAATCCGTGGGAGGATCTGCGGATTTATCCATGATTTAAAAGAAAAAACACTGTCTCCTGCGTTACTTAATGTTTTGTACACGGGTGGGCCAGGGGCATTGTGGGCTCATAAAAGGAGGGGGCATACGGCCCCCACCCTCCTAGGCCTTTTAGTAGCCCCGGGGACCATCACCTCCCCGGGCACGATTAAAACAATATGCTAGGGGGGCCAATAATTCAAGTATGTTGGGGGCGCGAGTTACCCCTGCACCCTGGGGACACCATCTCCCTGGGGCAATGCATCAAGTATGTGGGGGTGGGGCCGGGCAGGCTGCCTCATGCCCCTTGACGACCATCTCCCCAGGGCAATGCATCAACTATGTGGGAGGGACGCATAGATCCCAAAGTCAAGTATGCGGGGGACCTTCACCTTCCCAGGGCAGTACGTCACCTATGCGGGGGGTTGGTGAGGCCGGGGAGCACCCCCGCGTCCCGGGGACCACCATCTCCCCAGGGCAAATAGAATATAAGGGTAGGGCTTACGGACCCCCTTGGAGCCATGCATGGCCCTGGGGTTTGCCATCCCCCAGTGACAGTTCCTGCTACCTCCCAATGTGCCTGGCCTTGGGAGGTAGCGTTTTGCTTTTGCTTGGCAGGAGCTAAATCCTCACACCACACAAAAGCAAACACTCTACTTTCAGCAAGGGGGAGCGAGAAAACTGCTTCCGCTTGCTAAAAGCAGAGTTTTCGTCTCTTTCTCTGTCTGCTAACACACACAGAGAAAGAGAAGAAAACATTATTCCTGCACGCAGGGAGGTTCTTTTTTCAGCAGCTCCCTGTGTGCAGAAGCAATGCTGGCTCCCACAGGACGCGGGGAGCCAGCTGGGACTGCGGGGGCCTTGGGCTTCCCCCACAGCTCTCGCTCTCTCTCTCTCTCTCTCTCTCTCTCTCTCTCTCTCTCTCTCTCTCTCTCTCTCTCTCTCTCTCTCTCACCTCATAATGGGATGGAAGAGAGAAAGATTGTTATTTACAACGGTCTTTCTAATCTATGACTTCAAAGCGTCACACTAGCAAAATGTTTGGTTGAAATTTTATAGTTACCTTTTGATGCACAGCAGAACAGCCACCTCTGGCCTACTGGTAAAGCTCTTGGACTGTCACTCAGTAAGTTGAAGGTTCAAATCCTGGTATTTCATGGCAGTGTGTCTGTTTATTTACTCATGTTTGTAATGTTAAACTTTCCTAGTGATGGAACATTTATGTTTTTTTCCCCATTACAATCTTTGGAATGACTGTCATAGAGATGTCTGGACACTGAATAGTAAGGAGTCACCTGTGGCCTAGTGGTTAAGTTCTCCAACCCCATCTGAAGGTTGAGGACTCCAGTCTAGGTGTGTCAGTTGTAATTTCTCAGCTTTAAATTCCTTTCAACTGCAAATATTTAAGGTACATACCGAAAGGTGATCTCACACTTTGTACTTGTCAAATATATACTTTTTTTCAAATTGTCAGTATATTTCTTATTGTAAATCACGCTGAGTTGGGTGGTTATAGGGGGGTTGGCAGAAGTGCCTGGCTGCAGGCCATGATCTGCAGCCAACCCCCACCGTACATGGCCAAAGGCCATGTGTGGCGCGGAATTGGGTGGTTATGGTTGGGTTGGCCATAGGGCCTGCTGCAGGTCAGGCCCTGAGGCCAACCACTATCACTCACAGCAAAAGGTTGTGTCCGTCCATAGTTGGATTAATGTATAGTAATTAAAATTACTTTGCATTAAAAAAAATAGAAATTCACTGACAAAAACAAAGGTAAGAGGCCCTGAGGCAAATTCCCTATAAGCACACAACTTTGCCCCGTGCATGGCCTCTGGCTGTGCATGGCAGGGGTTGGCTGTAAGGCCAGGGCAACAGCCATACCCTTGTGCCAACTGCTCATCCCCATGCTGCGCATGGCCCTTTGGCTGTGCACAGTGGGAGTTGGCCGTGGCCTCTCTCTGGGAGTGAGAATAGTTTTGATAGGGTGCATCTGGGGGTGACAGTGGCTGTGAGAGTGTCTGGGTGTGAGAGCAGGCGATTCAGTATCTGAGTGGGTGCGTGAGTGTCTTTCCCTTGGCCCCCGCTTAACAGATCACCCCAAAATGTTCAGTGTGCAACAAGAATCACTTGGGCACTTCTTTTGAAAAATTTCGAGACGATTCGTCAAACGGTGCCAAAGATATAGGCTAGTCTAAAAAATGCTTTTTCTATGGAACCATGATCCTAACTACCTAAGTATAAATAAAAAGTGGCCACTAAATATATATATAGTTGGCTGTGACAAAGATCGTTGAAATCGAAACGCGTTGCTAAATAAAACATTTTCACAGAACCCCGGCCCTGGAGTGCGCTCCTATGATGTTCATAGGATTAGTACGCCATTGTTTGGAGATATATATATATTAGGGGTTTCACTTGATATATATACTTACTATTTTGTATACATTGCATACTGAAGGCTTTGATAGTTTTATGATGGACAACAATAGTTCTGCTAGAGTGTTCAAGGAAGTACAGGTCTAAGTTTGAGCATGGGAGTGATGTAGGTATGTCTATGTAAAAAATAGATTTAAATAAAAAGATAGAGACAGATGTGCAGATAAATTAGAACATGAAAAAGCCTAGTTTGGAATTTAAGCATGTGTCCTGAAAAATCCTTCAAACTGTCCAAGTTGCAAGCAAGTGTAAACAGCACTGAAGGAAAAGTTACTCTTTCTTGTGGATACTATATCTTCCTTCAGAGTCCTCACCTTGTGAATAGCCCAGGCACCATTCTGGAACTCTTCAATAGCTGTCCCACACGGGGCGCCAGCTCCACCTCAGCACCGCATGCAATACCTCATGAAGTCATTTGAGCTATAAAGCGTCCCTAGTGCCATGCTGACATCAGTTAACATCCTTTCTTTTTAACATGCCTTTGAGGTGACTGGATGACACTAATGTCCATAAGGTAGGTAATGTTTTCTGTTACATGTTGACACCACATCAAGAAGGTAAGTAGTATAAGCAGCCGTGCAACAGGGAGTTGTGAGGGTAGGTAAGGAATCTGCAGGTAGGTAGAGATTCCACCAGAAAGAGCGTTACCATAGATAAGTTAGTTTTCCTTCTGATGAATACTTCTACCTGCCGATTCCTTACCTTGTGAATAGATCCCCAAGCAATCCTGCTCCATATGATAAATGCATAGTTGGTTATATCCCAGAATTTTGAAACACTGAGCGAGCACGATGACCTTTCCTCCTCACTTCATAGTCCAAACACTAGTGCTTTCCAGAGGTGTGAAGGATTCCAAGTTTGCCTCTTTGCAGGTGTCTGCCACTGGCACATCTCATGCCAGCACAGACGTGGAAGACTTGGCTCTGGTGGAATGAACGTAAATACCATCTGGTGGCTGTTTGTGTGCCAAGGCACAGCCGACCTTCATGAACAGAACTATCCATTCTGACAGTGTTCTCTTGTGCACTGCCTTGACTTAATCTATCCAATTTATTTCCTGAAGAACTGGACATCCAGTTTACGTGTCAGGTCCACGTATAAGCTGACCACTCTCCTGGGATCAAGATGATGATGAAGTCTTTATTCTTCTTTCTTTGGATGTGGGGGAGGGTAGAATGCTGGAAGGGTAATGCACTGTGCTGGATGGATGAGGGTTGACCACCTTCGGTAGTAAGGCAGTCCTGGTTTTTAATACCAGCTTCTCTGGGAAAGAAGAGGTAGCTGGAGGCTTCACATATAAGGCTTGTAATTCAGTATACGTCTAGCTGACATAATGGCGACCAGAAAGACCATGTTAAAAGTTGATAGCCCTCAAGGGCAACTGTGTAACACAAGGATTTTTGAGAACAAGGTGGAGGGCCTATAGGAGCAGAATAAAGGGAGTAGGAAGAATCTTGTTAGTGGCCCCCTTCTTGTGCTGCGGCGCTGCTATGTATTGCGAAGTCTTCATTGTTGATTGGCAAAAACGGACAACACAATTAAGTTCTTTTGAGGTCACAAGTTGTACTTGTTTGACAAAATACAACGTTATGAAGAAATCAAAAAGCTAATAGGTATAGTAAATGAGGCCTAACATCTTCATTAAGAGAAAAGTACATAGCTGTAACTAAGACTTATTAGCTTTATTTTTTTATAGCGGCTGGAGTTTTATTATGTCACTGTCATTTCATCTGAAAATATCGAAAATAAGGTTTTGCCCCCTTGGAAGGAGCATTAACAAATAGATAACGAAAAACCTGCACTTCCTGAGCCGCTTCTTACAGCACTGTAATCCTACAATCTAAAATTCTTTAGCACTCGGCGTCACAAAACCATTCCACTAAGTCATTTAGGATTGTAGGAACCGGGAGGTGTGTGCTGGGCTGTTATCGGTTGTTCTGGAGCTGAAGGGAGATGATTGAGAAGGGTTAGGGATTTCCTCTGTTTTGAGAGGGTTATGGTAGAATGTTGTAGAGGTAAAAGGAGATCGGGGTGTGATGATGATACACGTTTATGCATATCATTGTTTTCTTCTTTTATAATTTTCATACGTACGATACCAATGCCTGTTGGAAAGTCATTGCCCATGCTATGCTTAAAGGACACATATCTGCCGATCATTTAAAAAAAGCATGGATTAATAAAGCGATATGATTGTACTTGTGATCTAGTAATAAGGTATGTATACTTTAATTTAAACTAACAGGGGAGGTTGCTTCCGTACAAGGAACGTGTTTCGATTTGAAGAAGCCGGTGGTACTTGGAGAGCAACTGGAGAAGTTTCAAATAGATGGCTTTGACCACAATTTTTGTGTGACTCTTCAAGAAGAGCAACGCTACTGTGCCAGGTAGAGTTAAGCTTTTACTTTCCATCGGCTGCACGTTATAAATGCATTTCAGTTTTCTTCAAATTTGAACCCGTATTTTCCCTCTTTTTTTTTTTTTTTTTTGCTGCAGTCATTTATTAACGCTTTGCCCTTCTCTAGCACCTCTCATCTTCCAACCCAAATATCCCCTTTTAGGATTTTCATATGAAAAATCATGAATGAGCAACCATCGAAATACCAAATCTACACATACATCCTGCCCAACAACACTTGTTTCTATATGAAGTTCCCATAACGTCCTAGTCCCTTCTAGGCCAAGAATGACAAAACTATTCTCCCCATTTTATGCCAGACTAGGCAGAGCCACATTTTTCTGTTTCGCCTATATTGCAGCTCGGATTTTCAAGCACCACTCTGTTAACATGAATACCTGTAGCCTTGCTGCGTCAGATCCATGTGAGATTCCTGTTCAGCTTCCCCCAGAGTTTGTTGAAAGGACCTGTCACATAGAATTTTGAGAGGTTGCTGTTGCAGGAGTGGGTAGTTAGTTACATTGCTGATTAGTTTCAGATATAGGTGGACGAGCCAACAAGTTAACTGGAAGAGCAAAGGCTCGGAGCCATTCCAAGGGTCTGGTTTAAGTGTCTATGCACGAGCCTAGCCATTAAATGTTTAGCATGTAATTTGTACAAAACATATTGTGCGAAAATGCACCGAATTATGTTCAGAATGAAAATGCGGAAGTGTTTCAAGTTTGTAAGTTGATAATATCACTGCACTGAGAAACATTTATTAAAAGGGATAGTTTGAATTTAGTTTGAACTAAGAATCATTCATGCTAGTCCAGCCCTGACGACAGTGCCACTAGTAAACTGATAGGCAGGTGAATTGTTATATGACCTAGATCCTTTTTAAACAGGGAGCAACATTATGATCTATTAAATCAAACAGAAGAGAGATTTGCCTAGGATCACACAGTTTGTTCAAGCATGGAAGTCGGGATTGAACACTGGTTTTGTGGTTTCACATTGGTCACTTCACCCACTAGATTTGTATCTCTTTTTTCCTGTTCTTTATAAAAGATTAATGATTTGCCTTTAATTCTTGGTGCATAAGGCTTGAGCGGGACTAGCAGGCAGAAGCCACATGAGAGCTGGGCTCGGTTTGGGCTCCAGGGTCCAGGAAGACTCCGAGCTGAGCCAGAGCCAGGCATCTTGCTTGTGCCTTTTGTAGTTGCCCTCCTCTAGTTTCAGGACCTAATCATCCATTCTGATGGAGGACCTTGTTTCTACTGCACAAAGAGACAATAACTGTTGCCTACCTTCCGTCAATAGGCGTTAAAGATCCATATGGCCTCCTTACTCAGAAATAAGAATTAATCGGGCATTCTAGTATCAAAAGTACAAAAGTCACCTTGCATGTTAAAGATAATTATATCTGTAATCCTACAATGTAGTTCACCCAGAAGTCCGTCAAAACCCTAGCTGACATATAACAAAGCCCACACTGACTCACAACTCCTCCATTTTCCAGAACCGTCATTATCAAAATTCAGTTGTGTATACCGCTATCTCGAATACCCAACCCTCCTTCAATCTACTCACTATTCTTTCAACCTACTGCTCATTCAGCCGCACTCTTAGAAGTAGTGTGCACTCTGAAAGATATGTTGAATGCCGGAAGATCCACGTGTAAGGGCAGGCTAAAAAAGTGATCGCTAAAACAATTGGTAGAGTCATTGTGTCTAGACAGGCAATTCACCAATCTGAAAATTTGCAGTTTCTTTGTTAAGTGCAGCTAAAACAAGAACATGAAAAAGGATTTCATGACATTTTGCCACATAAGGGAAAAAAACCTAAGAATAATTATGTAAAATATACCCAACAGCTAGGTATTTAACTATATTTCTAAATTATAAGGGCTACAATAGAGGTGCAAGAGTGTTTGAGGACAACAGTCTTTTTGTTTGAGCATGGGAGTGATGCAGGCATGTCCATATGAAAAAAATAGGGAGACCGATGTCGGGATAGATGACAAGCTGGTAAAACTCTAGCACCTAGTTTGGAATTCGAGCATAGTACCCTGACCAATCCGCCAGATTCTTTGGGATGCAAAGAGGTGAAAACAGCACCTAATTGGATTTGTTTCTGGTTCCAGATTTCTGGTGAAGGAGGAGCAGGAATTGTCAGGCCAGATCTTTGTAAGAGTGCTTGTTGTATTTGTCGCGTCCCGTCAGCTGAGGTGGCAGAAAGACTATAGGTAATGTAGTCAACAAGAGTGAAAGCAGGTGGCAACAGAAAAGTCCAAGAATACCCTCAGCTGAGAGGACAGTAGTGCTGTGAAACGTAGCAAAAACTGCCCAGTCACAACAGCAGGCATTCATGTGGGCAGAGTGGAATTGCACTGCACTAGCATCTTGCGTCTCTTTGTCTGGTTCCGGACTTCTGAGTGGCAGCGGTTTAAATGATGAGAATCAAAGAGTCAGGCTAGATCTTTGTGAGTACACAAGGACCGCAGAGTGGCTTTCTCCCCAGCCTGGGTATCCACCAATGAATACACCACACACATAGCTCTGTATTGCAGGTCTTTATTCATGTGCATGTAACAGCGAACTCCATGTTCTAAACCTGCATTCACTTCACCACATTATAACACTTGCATCATCACTCTACGGAGTCTTTCAGGAGCCAAAATGGTTCCGTCTTATACACTCACACAACACTACATCTCTCCCTCTGTTAAATTAAAAATTACATTTTTTTACAACACATACACAATTATAACTCTTCAATAATCCTTGTTGGCACTTTGCTGCCTCGTACTGATTGTGACTTCTGAAACTGGGAATCAGCAATAGGGAGTGACCATGATCTGCTTTGGTAATGGAAGAGCAACAGCCGTCTGGGGTTTTCCAGTTGTCTTTTGTGAACCAGTCTCTGACATCAGTATCTGACGAGCGTTGAGCCACGTCTGAAATGCAAGGAGTCTTGCGTAACGGAGTTCCCAGGACACTGCGCTTTCACCATGTGTCATTTGCAGGTTATAACATGGAATGGCTCAGCATCAAAAGGGGCATCAGATTTACATCTTCTTGGCTGACATATGAGCACTCAGTCTCCTCTTGTGAAAACAATGTCATTTGCATGACATCTCTTGTCTCCCGAGGCCTTCATTTTCCCTTTTCAATCCAGATCTTTTGTACCGATCTCTTAATCAGTTCTTGATCTTGTTTTGGTCCACTAAGGTAACTTGGTCATCGTTGCTTTCCTGAACATCAACATTGCAGGACTTTCACCTGTGGCTGAGTGAGGAGTTGAACAGTAAATTTGCAGAGTAGAATTCAAGACAGTCTTGAGGTCGAGCTTTTCCAATGCAGCATGATAAAAAAGTTTTCTTTAGTGTACTCATGAAGCGTTCAACAAGGCCATTAGTCTGTGATTTTGAGGTGGCCACAGATGTGTGCTCTTCTGATTCTTCACAGTAAGCAGATCGAGAAAGTCTCTGAATATTCAACTATTGAAAGGTGGACCATTGCCAGATTTTAAAATCATAGTAATGCCCCATTTAGCAAAGATGCCATCTAATCTCTCTATGGTTCTTTCCTTAGTGAGACGAGAGATCTTGAATTAATGAAAAGCAAGAGTATTCATCCATAATCACCATCAGGTGATGTCCATTGTCAAGTGGATCAAAAACGTCAACCGCAATTCTTTCCCATGCTTGCTTTGGCAACTCTGAAGTGTTTAAGGGGTGTTGAGTGATTTTCAAAGACAGGCAGTTGCATAGATGACAGGCCTTCAACTCTTTTTTTAACTCATTCATCGAGATGAGTAAACCAGACTTGATCTCGGAGAGCATGTTTATTGGCAACAATTCCATGATCTCCTTCATGGGCCACTTCAATTATCTGTTGTTGCAGACTCTCTCGAATTAAAGTTCTTGAAAGCATCAGGATAATTCCTTCTTGTGTCACGGATAGTTAATCTTTGACATTTTCATACTTCTGGTATTCACTGTCACTGGTAAGAGGTCCAGTATATTGGTTGGTTTCATGATTGATATATAGTAATGTCTTTCACTTTTAACATGTCACTATCTTGACTCATGGCAGTGACAATTTTTTTCAAGAAAATAGTAGCTGGTGTGTTTGACTTCACAGTGAAGTTTATGTAGACCTAACCTGTCTTTGATGGGTTACATTGACATTGTATAGGCACTCTGGAGAAGTAGTCGGTGGGTTTTGGTCTTTCTCAGGACTATGCACAACTGTGTAGTAGTGTTCTTGTAATCATAGTCCCCCAACGTTCAATGTGCGGAGGCATCTAAGTCTTTGGATTGATATAGATGGTCAGCAGTGCTTGATGATCTGTCACAAGTGTGAAAGGTTATTTGTATAGGAACATGTGGAAATGTTCACAACCCCACACCACTGCTAAAGTTTCTTCTTGCATTTTATGAATAAGCATGTTCAGTCTTGGCCACATTTTTGCTTGCATAAGCCACAACATGTCTTCAAGCATTTGGGTGTCTGCTGTGCTGTGGAAGGATTGCGCCTAACCCAACTGGGCTAACGTCAACAACACCTTCTTTATGTAGCTTTGGTTTGAAATATGCCATTTCATTAGCATTTTCAATAGCTTGTTTGATTCTCTTAAAACTTTGCTTTCATTCATGTGACCAGTGAAATGAAACATTCTTTTTCATCAACTCTCTTGGTGGAGCACTCACAGTGGCAAAGTCTTGTATATATCTGGAACAATAACTGGCCATGCCAAGAAATGAACGTAACATGGAAACATCTTGTAGGGGACTGTCAGTTGACAACCCTTGACTTTGACTGGATCTGGTGTCATGCCCACATCAGAAAAGATATGGCAAAAGAATTTTAGCTTTGTCTTAATGAATTCACATTTCTCAGCATTTAACATTAAACTGGCATCAACAAGTAAACAACACACTTGCCTGAGAGCTTTGTCATGTTCCTTCTCTCTCTAGGTCCGATAACAAATTTGTCATCACTATTGTTGAAAGCATTTACAATAGGCTGTATGATACATCTAATGACACCTTGAAAAATCTTTGCAGCTGATGATACGCCAACATGTATTCTTTTGTATCGAAACAGGCCAATATATGTAAAAAAGGTGGTAATGTACCAGGCAATTCTCTTCAAGTTCCAGCTGATGAAATCCTTTATTTAAATCAAGGTGGAAGAAAACCTTTGCATCATTCAATTGTGTTGTCATGTCAGCAATGTGCAAACGTAGATGTGGTTCTCTTTCAGTTGCCTTGCTTGCGTGACGCATATCCATGCAGATTCGCACAGCTCATTCGTTGTCCTTTTTGGGCACTACCACTATGGGAAAAACCCATGGCGTCGGGCCAGTAGAACGCTCCATGATATTATGCTTAAGTAATGATTCAAGTTCCTTCTCAACAGCTCCTTGTAAATTAAATGCAATTCTTCTGTGTCTTTGAGCAACAGGACAGATAACCTCATTAATATGCAAATGTACTTTCATAGTCTTAAGTTTTTCTAAACTATGTAATAATGAAGGGAAATGACATAGCATTTCATGATAAGCATTTATATTGTAGTTCAGTGAGACCAGTACCATATCACCAGCTGTACTGAAGCTGAATAAACAGGCACTTGATGCGGTACCTTGAAGTATATGAATGGGCGCTTGTACTTTTGTTTTCTTGTGTTTTATATTCACTACAAATGAACCTTTACTTTTCAAGGGTGTTGATGCAGCCCATGTGTACATTTTGGTTTTCAATGGCGTCAGTCAGGATAATGGAGATAGTTCATTATATTTCTCCTCGGGCATAATACTTATCAACGCACCACTGTCAATGATGAAAGGTATGGAACATCTGTTTATTTTCAGTGTAATCTTCGGACAGTGTTTGAATGACTTTGGTGCTTTTTGTCAGAGTCACCAGATCCTCGGGGTCTGTGCATGTTCCCAACACTTCCACCACAAGACAGCTCCAATACTCTGATTATAATTGTCACAGAGTCTAAGAGAGTCCAAGTGGGGAAAAGGGGATTAGGAAGGGAACAGCTGGGAAGGAGACCTGTAGGAAGCAAAAAAGTTAAAACACACAATATCAAGATTATATCATATTAATCAATACTAAGCTATGACTCTAAGCATTGCCATTCTGAAAACATGGACAACCTAAGCATAGACTTAAAATGACTAGGCTTCAAGATGACTGGAATACCTGTGAGGGAATCAAGAAAAGTTCAAGGCAACTTTCAAATTCAAATATTATCTTTTGCATAAGAATCTGAATGATTTCTAAACCATAACATAAATCGTGTTTGAGAAACTTATTATGTACACACAACATTACATCTAGAACTCTAGCTTTTTTTGTTCTCTCAAAGTTGCTGGAACATGAATTGCGCACATTGCAGATTTGTACAAAGGTTGTAAATACCATAGAATGATTGTGCACCATGAATAACATGAATTAGACTCCGAGAAATAAATCACGCGTCTTGCCAACTCGAATACCACCAAGTAAATGCCTTAAAATGGTAGCGCATAATGAACACCGTGATTTTAAACACAGAAAAGGAATTGCGCATACTGCCGATTCGAATGTCAGCCAATAAATGTCATAAAATGGTAGCACACAATTAATATCATGAATTAGACATAAGAAAAAGAATCACGCGAATTTGCCGTTTCGAATGTCACCATATGAATGTCAGGAAATGGTAATGTACAATGAATAACATGAATTACACACGAGAAATGAATCGCGCATCTTGCCGATTCGAATGCCACCATGAAACTGCCAAGAAATGGTAGCGCACATGAATATCAAGGGTTAAAGCACAAGGAACGAATCACGCGTCTTGCCGATTTGAGGGCCACCATGAAACTGCCAAGAAATGGTAGCGCACAATGAATATCAAGGGTTAAGCACGACAAGCGAATCGCGCGTCTTGTCGATTCGAATACCACCATGAAACTGCCAAGAAATGGTAGCGCACAATGAATATCAAGGGTTAAGCATGAGAAACGAATTGCGCATCTTACCAATTCGAATGCCACCATGAAACTGCCAAGAAATGGTAGCGCACAATGAATATCAAGGGAGAAACGAATTGCGGGTCTTGCCGATTCGAATGTTAACATATAAATGGCAGAAAAAAACAGAGCACATTCACACATGCAAGATAAAATCTCTCAACATGGAAATTAGGCCCAAGAACTCGGATGTCTCCGAAAACGGGATCGGGGGCCCAGCCCGACCTCCGTCTTACCGCCCTGATCAAGGATCACCAATGTAAATGAAGGGTAGAGGCCTGGAAGATCAAAGTAGGCCACCGGAACAGGAGCTCAGGAAGTTGCTGCTGCTCTGCACCGGAACCTCTGAATAGTGAGTACATGGAGCTGAGCTGGCTCCCTTTTATAGAGTCTTAGCCCAGCCCACCAACCACACCCAGGCATGCTGCAGGGAAAGCTTCTAGAAGGCCCTGGAAGGGGACCACACCCTGACACAGTCTGAAAGCCTGCAGCAGTACATTACATGTGAACAGTATTTAAATGCATGCTGAACATAAGTCTTAAGAATTAAACTCTGCAATGCAAAAGGTTAAACAACATCAAATCAGCACAATGCATAAATTATGTTAGCTTCAAATTGTTAGGTTTTTGCATTCTAGTCGCCCGTAGAGCGCGCACTGCCCTGATGTTGACACTTTTTCATGTCGAATTTCTATGTCTGGTATTTTTCTTCACATGCTGCCAGTCCAACATGCACATTTTTCTGAAGTAAATATCGACATTGCACAATCATCTTCTTAATTTTTACTTGGTATTGATACTGATGAACTTTTTGACGATGATTTAGAGGACGATCAACTTCATTTGGTGTCGATTTGTCTCAACTGATGTTGCTTGGCCTTGTGGGCGTGCGTCGAGCATCGTTTCTGGAGCGTTTGGTAGACCATTTTGTCTTCTCACCGTGACGCACTTACTTTTCCCTTCGCCTTGCAAACCGTCACAAAATGGTTCTCTTTAACACAGCTTTTGAATATCTGTCCAATAGAGGGACGTTTACCTTTGTGTGGAAACAACAATCCACGTTTGAAACACAACTTCTTTTTCTGTCGGGATATCACCTTGTGTACTTCAGCCTTGAAGCCTTGAGATTGGCTTGCTTTTCATGTTCATGACTGACTCACTTTGGGCATCTCCGACCGCCATGTCAGCAGCTTGTCACTCTGCATTCTCTTCAGCTCTGGCAGCCATGAGAACTCGCTCCAGACTAAGTTTCTCTCAGCATTCATTTTCTGAATGAATCTGACAGGCATCTGTCAATCACTATGAGATGTATTGCTCCTTCATCATTAAATTATTTAAATCTGCAATGTTTTATGAGCGTATTCAGCCTCTCAACAAAGTCATCTGTGGTTTCACCAACTCTTTGTCGTTCTTGACGGAAAATATATCTTTCGTGCTCTACATTTGACACTGGATTGAACGTGAGATTCAAGGCTTCTTAAAATTTGATAGTACGTAACTTCATCAGCTCATGGCGTTTTTTTTTTTACAACTTTTTTACACCCTCGCCAGCAAGATTCTTGAGGTATTTGATATAATTTTTGTTATCTGTCTCTTATAGCACATCAATTAAACCACGGAATGTCTCTATCCAAGCAGTCCATGTATTGAAATATTTGGCTTTTTGGCAGTTTTGAAGGGTTGTGGTGGTTTCAGAAAGGCGGCAGCATTATAACCGTTCACAGGATTGGCTGACTCTGCGACTGGTGCTCTCTCCAACTCCGTCAACCATTCATCAGGGTATTTTCTATTCGTACCATTCACCCTGGTCCTGTAACATGGTGACCTCAGGGTCATCTTTTATGCTTGCTGGAAATGTGGCCTGTTTGTTGGTCTCTGTAAGCACAACCCCAGGCACTTCTCTTGGGGCCACTTGCATCAGCAGTATGATGACTCTTTAATTGACGCTGGTAAGCAGATGACCTTTCCTTGTAGCAGACTTGCTGCTTTTTCAGGCATTCTTTTGCACTATTGACACCAGGTTGTATCCTCCTTCAGGAGGAGCGCTCTGTATACTGTATAGCTTTATATTGTGGAATACTGCAGTACCCTTCTTCATGGCCTTGCTAGTTGTTTCTTGACCAACAATGCTTAGACTTCTAAGTGAAGCTTTCTTTATCTTCAAACACTTCACACCTGCTGGAGTTGCATTTTGACTCCACTTATGCCAAACGTAGATCTTCGGCCCTTCGACAAAGGCACACGTGGCACACTTGAGCAATTTGCTTGGACCACGACAAACTGTCTTGGAGAGCACTGTCCGTCTTCGGATTACTTATTCCCTATCTCGTTGCCAGTTGTAGCATCCTGCACAGCCTGGGTACTTGCCAATGGATATTCCACACACAGAGCTGTATATTGCATGCACTTATTTGTCTACGTGTAACCGTGAACTACACATTCTAAATCTGCATTCACTTTACAATGTTCTAACACTTGTGTCATAACTATACGGAGAATTTCAGGAAACAAAAGTGTTCCGTCATACACACTTAAAAACAGTGCTGGCGAAAATTTGCCTCAACTAAGGAGGCAGTGGGGCAGCTAGATTTGGCCGGGCTATCCACAGCAGCAATAGGTTGAGGAAAATAAATAAGAGTGAGATTAAAACCTGTTGTATTATTCTATGGATGTTTTATACTTTAGATGAACCAGCAAAGGCCACCTTGAGCTCAGCGCTATAATGCTAGAAAATGCTGATGAAGAATATTGGAAGTAGAAGCACCCCCTTGAGCGTCTTCCAGTAATAATTGAGGGGAAATGTCTGTTCTTTCATTGAAATAGGAATCACCTTCATGTAGAGTTATGATGCTGATCTACGAGCCAAGGAAGGCCATTGACTCAAAAACTAATAGTGAAGTCAACTGGCAATCTTATCCTGTTATGTCATGTTGATCAATGGCAGAACTCAAAACTGTGTCATCTCTGCAGCAGATAATCAGTTAAGTCAGCGAGGTGTGTTCTAACCCTTTAGTGGTTTGATTGTCTCAATCAAACTGTTTTTAGTAGTTGGCATTGACAAGTGTCAACAAAGAACTTCGAGCTAATTAAGGACTGAAGATCACCAGTACCTCAGTTTTTGGGCAATCCAAGGACAGTCTGGTTTCAGAAACCTTTGTGTAGATGTCTAATAGTGTATTTTGAATATGTGAGACTCTTGCCATATCAAATTGCTTCAGGAGCTGAGTATCGTTATAATACCTGTAAAAATCGAATTTGTGTATTTTAATATTTTATTGCTGTTAGAAATGGTGTCTTTGGTTGGCAGTCAGGTTACACCCTAACCAAGCAAGTACCCTCTCTCTAGTCAGGGCAAAGGAGAAACACACCTGGTTAACCTCCACTAACCCCCTTGGTAGCTTGGCACTAGCAGGCAGGCTTAACTCAAGCAATGTGTAAAGTATTTTTAACAACACACACAGTAATACAGTGAAACTCTACAAAATGGACACCACACCAGTTTAGAAAAATAGGCAATATTTATCTAAATCAAACAAGACCAAGACAACAAAAATTCAACATACATTAGTAAAAATACAAATTTTCAAAAGAATAAGAGTCTTACTCCATAGAAAACAAGGGAAAAGATGATTTTGTACAAAGTACCTCGTTAGCGTAAAAAATAAAAAAATAAAGCCGCATGGCGAGCGTGCATCGGAAAAGTCAGCAATACGTTGATTCCTTCCTCGCAAGGGAGGCCATGCGTCGTTTCTTCTCTGGTCGGGTCAGCAATGTGTTGTTTTTCTCCCTCGCAAGAGAGCGATGTGCCAATTTCCTGAAAGGGCACCTCGGATCCACGCAGAGTCGGGATTACTTTGATGCCCAAGGACAATGCATGGAAAATCCCGTTGCACGGTGTTAGAAAACCGCGCTGCGTGGGGTTTGCATTGTTAGCAGCCGCGAGCGGGCATTGCACGTCCTTTCTCCAGCCGAGATGCGTCGATCTCCCAGCCACAATGCAGGTGGAGCGGCGGTTTTAGCCGCAAAGCCGCAGCACATCATTTATCAGCTGCGTTGCAGATGGTGCATTGAATATGTCCCCGCACGGCGTTCTGTGCGTGGAGTTTCAGCTCTTCTTCTGCCAACTTCACCTTTCAAGGGCCCGGGGACTGGATAGGGCAGGAGTCTCAGCAGAGAGTCCAGGTGCTTGCAGAGAAAGTCTTTGATGGCCCTGAGACTTCAAAACAGGAGGCAAGCTCAGTTAAAGCCCTTGGAGGTGCTTCACAAGCATAAATATACCACAAAGTCCAGTCTTTGTCCCCTTTAATAGACAGAAGCAGCAACTGCAGGATAGCCCAACAAAGCACAGTCACAGGCAGGGGCAGCACTTCTCTTCAGCTCTTCTCCTTGGCAGAGGTTTCTCTTGGTTCCAGAAGTGATCTAATTTTCAGGGGTTTTAAGTCCAATACTTATACCCCTTTCTGCCTTCGAAGTAGCATACTTCAAAGGAAAGTCTCTGTTGTTCACAAGATCCTGTCTTGCCCAGACCAGACCCCAGACACACAAGAGGGGGTTGGAGACTGAATTATGAGAGGGCAGGCATAGCACATTCAGGTGTAAGTGATCACTCCTCCCTCTACTTTAGCACAGATGGCTCATCAGGATATGCAGGCTACACCCCAGCTCCCTTTGTCTCACTGTCTAGAGGGGATTCACAAACAGCTCTGCTGTCATATTGACCCAGACAGGTAATCCACAAACAGGCAGAGTCACTGAATGGTTAAAGCAAGAAAATGCCCACTTTCTAAAAGTGGCGTTTTCAAACTAACAGTGTAAAAAACAATTTTACTAAAATATGTACTTTTAAATCGTGAGTTTAGAGACACCAAACTAAATATTTCTATCTGCTCCCATAGGGATTCTATACTTTAAAGTTATTTAAAGGCAGGCCCCATTTTAACGTATGAGAGAGATAGGCCTTGCAACAGTGAAAACTGAATTTAACAGTATTCTACTCTTAGGACATGTAAAACACACCAGTACGTCTCACCTTTAACATACACTGCACTCTGCCCATGGGGCTACCTTGGGCCTACTTTAGGGGTACCTTACATGTATAAAAAGGGAAGGTTTAGGCCTGGCAAGTGGGTACACTTGCCAAGTCAAATTGGCAGTGTAAAATTGCACCTACAGGCACTGCAGTGGCAGGTCTGAGCCATGTTTACAGGCCTACCCATGGGGGTGGCATATCCAGTGCTGCTGGCCCAACATTAGCATTTGATTTACAGTCCTGGGCACCTCTAGTGCACGTTACTAGGGATTTACTAGTGAATCAAATATTCCAATCATGGATAAGCCAATTACACATACATATTACATAGGTGCACTTGCACTTTAGCACTGGTTAATAGTGGTAAAGTGCCCAGAGTATCAGAAACAGCAAAAACAGAGTCTAGCACACATCAACAACCTGGGAAGCAAAGGCAAAAAGTGAGGGGAGACCAAGCCAAGGATGCCAAGTTCAACAATTGCATATGCAGTTTAAAGGGTAAAGGGTGAGAGCAGAACCCTGAGTTGCTCCACATGGCACAGTGGTTTTATCTGACATATGCATGACATACCTTTACTCTGCTGGATCCAAACTTCCAGAAAGGATCTGCCTTGTACTCCCAGTCACTCTTTTGGTACATTTTTACCAGTTTGTGATCAAAGCTGTCAATGGCAAACAAAATACTTTAAAAAAACTGAAATATTATTTGTCCCAAAACTAGAGTCTGTTGCTCTCATGTCAACTCATGCAGTCTCCATTCCGAGGCTTGGCTGTAAGGTCACCTGTCTGACATCAAGGAGGAACAACTACTGAATATGGTACTGAAGATGTCATTTGACTGGGATTAAGTGAGAATAACATGATTTCGCCCATCACCGGGAGAATTTAAATAGGATGAAAAAGATGCTGGATTCTATGGAGGGAAAATAGACATTTTTAACTGTAGCGTCACAAGGGCTTGATTCAAAACAAATAAACTCAGTCATTCCTGTGAGGGAAGATTTATAATTTACAGTAAGGCGCTCAAGCAAGCTATGGTCTGTAAGCTATTCCGGTCCACAATTTTAAGTCCCATCCTTTAAAAATAAGAAATAAGAAGCAGATGCTGACCCTACAAACATGGAATATGTTGGTCCTATACTGCTCCTACCAGCAGCAACTAAGCTATTGGAACCCATCTAACCAAAAAACAAGTAATCACATCCGAAGGGTCAATATACTTGTATGTACTCAAGCAGGAGTCCACCCTATGAATAGTCCTAAGTTACTACTATTTGCAGGTCTTGATGACATTGGTGCATTGATATTACTGGAGCTATAAGCCAGATTTGATACCATAAGACATTGGTATTCCGTGTGCAATCAGCTGAAAGCAGTTAGCGTACTTTTTCATGTTCTAGAATAGTTTACATCTTTCCTCACAGATCATACTCAATCTAACAGTATGCACCCCACCAGGCTCGAGCTCTGCCTTTTAAATGTGGAGTTCCTCGGGGCTCAGCATAATCCCCCAATCTTTTTAAAATTATTGTCAGCCAATTGCCTAATCAACTCCAAGTGCTAGGGAGGGTGGGAGGGGGGTAAACATATACATGTGTGCTGATGGTACCTAATTACTAGTTAGGTAGGAATGTAGTTTTACATCAAGGCGATAGTTTAAACTATGCATGAAAACCATGTGGAACTGGATGGCTAGGAACTGACCTAAAATTAAAACAAGCCAAATAGAGGCAGCAGTAGTAAATTGGAGGCAACTTCGTTGGCCAATCAAAATTGAAGCCACCCACATGCCTCCCACCCCCTACACACACACACTCCCCCCCTCCCGCCCCATTACAACTAAATGAGTTGAGGCATCATAACTGACTGTGATCTATTCTTGATAGACTGATAGTACCCCCTGACTTCTACCTGTTTCTTCAACTTGAAGTGCTAAGAAAGTTAGAATTTCTTGAATGAAAGTGGGAAAAGATGAGTATTGTCACCCCTGATTGACTCTCCTTCTTGATTTATGCTAACTACCCATATTTAGACTTACCTGTATATTTTCTTGTGACACACTAATGAATACAGAACGTAGCTTCACATCTGGTTTTGCAAGCTCCAGGTTCTCTCATGCTGGTCTATTGCTCTCTGAACTCCATTGGCTTCCCATAAGAGAATGAATTCAGTTCAAGACTTAATGGTTGTCCACAAAGCTTAGTATGGACAAGCACCTTACTTTATAAAGAACAGGATAAGAAGGTCTTGTTCTCCACGCCTCATCTGCTCTGCTACAGTCAACATATTGGTGTCATATTAACATATTAATATCACCACATTTGCCTAAAAATAAACACAGCATTTGTAGCTTCTCTGAATGATCGGTCAAGATATGGAATTCTCTTCAACACCATCTTTTTTATGCTAGAAGTAACTGCAGTACAATTAGTTGTCACTTGGAAAACTGAATCCATTGGCTTCCCATAAGAGAATGAATTCAGTTCAAGACTTAATGGTTGTCCACAAAGCTTAGTATGGACAAGCACCTTACTTTATAAAGAACAGGATAAGAAGGTCTTGTTCTCCACGCCTCATCTGCTCTGCTACAGTCAACATATTGATGTCATATTAACATATTAATATCACCACATTTGCCTAAAAATAAACACAGTATTTGTAGCTTCTCTGAATGATCGGTCAAGATATGGAATTCTCTTCAACACCATCTTTTTTATGCTAGAAGTAACTGCAGTACAATTAGTTGTCACTTGGAAAACTGAACCTTTCCTAAGTCAGTTTGATTTCCCCCCACCTCTACCCTCAGGTCTTGGTCTTAGTATCAACAACAAACCTTGGATGAATCAGCACTCGGTAAATCATTTTACCATAACAAGGGGTAAAGTGGTTGACTGGTCTAGACTTACTTAAGTGAGATTAACTCAGATATACTATGACATAAAGTAACAACACTCAATAAAAGTCTCTGTCCAGTCACAGCTATGTCGTAAAGAGAATATGTCTCTGGTCAGCATATTTTGGAGTTGTAAAAAAGGACATACACAAAAAATAGAAGAAATCAAAAAATTGATTGGTGAAATAATCTCAGCCACTGGTAATCACTTGGGCCACAAACTGTCTGCGGTTGCTTGTGTTTTTTTGGAGTGGGCCTCCCTGGCCGTTCGTGATTGGATGTTCCTTTGATGATTAGTGTCAGTAATGAAGTGCATAATGCAGTCTCTGTCTGGAGTAGCATGGTGGAGGAGAATTGATGGACCGGAACGCGACCTGAGCAATCACAAGTGGCTGAGATTAGTTCAAACATTACATCCCTCATCTTGTTTGTTAAACAGGAAAACAGAGCGTTCAGAGATTGTCTGGATCCAACAGATGAGCCCAGACATTTTGTAGTGTTTGCACAATCAGGTTCTGTAAATGGCATGGCATTGAAGTCTATCAGTTGGAGTTTTTGTGTCCTCTACAATCTCATTTCACAGCCAAGTAAAAGGGAGACTTCTCACTAGCAAGGGGAAACTGGTACAACGTTTCCAGTGTCCAGTTAACAGGGCGACCAAAGGTCTGTGATGAGAGTCATGGGAAAAATACATGAGCATCAGCTTCATCTCCAGTGGTCCCAGTGCCAGTTGGAAAGGTGAGCCGCTGGTGCACTTTAATTCAGTAATGCTATTTATAAGCACCTCAACTTTAGATGTCCATATTTTGTAAATAACTAGTGGTGGTTTAAAATGTTGTGTGTTAGGTGCATGTGAAGTTCTGACTGTCAGCTGATCAAGGCACTGCTTTTTGTTTAATGCCTGTGACATCTGAAACCATTGATATCTTTGGGCCCCAACATTGTAGGGAGATGATGAAAATGATTCCCGAATCATGATGACCTATGTCCATCAATAGCAACCATTCCAATGTCTAAGGTGAAAGGGACAACTCTCTTTTGTTCTTCACCGTTTGGATATGACACAATATGGACTCCCACAAAGCTGAGGGCAAAAGGGCAGCTCACCATCTGAGGTCCTGTGAGCAACATATTCTTAACCTTTAGGTGATGTATTTAATCAATCAATTATTTGGTTTGGATCAAGCAGCCTGGTATCCAGAAACTCCTTGCTTTATGTCAGAATCTTCTACATGAGTCAAACTTCACAACGGTTTCAGTACAGCTGAGTCTTGCCCTTGTCCTCAGGGTCAGGGTAGCTTCTAATCTGGATGGTTTAGTTCTTGCTATTCCATGCAGGGACAAGCAAGCATGACTACTTAAGATTCTAAGCTTTTTTTCCAGACATGAGTCAAACAATACCACAGAAATCTGGTTTTGGTCCTATTCCTCTTCTGAGCAGGGCTGCAGATAGCCCCTTCCAAACTTGGTGAACCAGTTCTAGGGGAAACTGGCAGGGAGATTGAACCAGTCATAAGGTGTACTACCTTCAAAAATGTTTCCATCCACGTAGTGCAGTACATGTTCTTCTCACTTGAGATAGTATAGCACCAAGTGTTATCTGAATTATAGAGGCACAATATAGATTCCCCGTTTAGAGTGGCTCCTTTTTTCTGTACACCTTCTAGATCAGCTCGGGGGGGGGGGGAAATCATAGAAGGCCTGAGGATTGTGCATTCTTGAAGTATACAGAAAGAAGCCTAGTCTCTAGGCAGGGTGTAGGGTGTAGCACAGAAATCAGGCAGTGGAGGATACCATTCATATCACACAAAGATTCCAGTCATAGCAAACCTACACACAGTTGTGCCACACAGTTGTGCGAACACACACTCAGGAGCAAGTGAAACATTCCAGTATTGGGAGAATGTGTGGATTTACCAAGACGGTCGGGAGTCACCAGTCCGATCAACACACTAAAGGCCTGTGGCCTTGCACTAGCTGTCACTAATCGAATGTCCCACTTCCCATACCCTGGTGAGGAGACAGCAGTCAGCCTTCGCTATGGGTGTCTCTCCAGTCTAGCAGATACAAACACTCTCTTGAGGGAGCAGCTACAATACAAGTAGAATATTTACCCAGTGATCTTGAGACGTTGGGCCTATGGGTACAAGATTAATATGGAAGGCCAAAATGCACGAAGTGAAAGTAAACTGTCATATAAAATGGTCCTTTGTGCCATCCAAGCAAACAAACTATCTGTTTGTAGGATATCCAGTTTATGTAGTTTGGAGGGAGTCTAGCATGCTTTGTGTAATACAAAGAAGCAAGTTTGTGCAATATGAGAGTGTCAGTTTAGACTGATGTGGTGAGTTACATACTTTCACCAATTTTCCAATTTCCATATTAATTTAAGCGTCAGATTTGTGTGTATAGGGCAAAATAACCTATAGAGTTTAGAGACCATGTGGACCCCCCCCCCGCCAATCACCACCCCACCCTTTATAAGTTCTTTAGAGTAAATCCAGGGTGTCTGGGACACAAAGGAGACCTAGTTTTGATAGACCTATTTTTAGTTCTGAAAAAATAAAGAACTTATACTTATTGTGATCACAAATCACTTGCAGTTCTGCATAAAAGCGTGGTGACTGCTTACTCCCTAGAGTACTGACCAAAGATATGCCTTTGTTGAACCAATCATCCCATCATTGACAATTTACAGGCTTCTGACGCGTTTGTTGTACCACAAAGACATCAAGTAGGAGTTACGAAATTTGTTCTCGAGCTTAGTGTCTATTTTAAGGAGAGTAGCTGCTATAATCAAAAACCTAACGTGATGTGAGTGCGGTATCTGGGTACTAGTGCGAGGTTGGATAGATATGCGACGAGGAAAGCAGAATCTTTTCAATTTGTACTTGTATCGAACTGGATGATGACTGAGAAAGGATCCAACACTAGTCTTAACGAATTAGAGAGGCTCTTTTACAGGTATAGAAAATAACTACGTTCAAGCAGCCTAATATGTTACGTAACCTGGGTTTTTGTAAGGCACTCCTTGGTTTATGGCGATTTCCAAAGGAATTTTGAAATTATTTGGTCCATTTTTTTATTTTATCTAATTGGAAGCAGATTACCAGCAAGGCAGATAGCAGCAGTTTTATTTGATCTAATTGGAAGCAGATTACCAGCAGTTTTATTTTATTTAATTGGAAGCAGATTACCAGCAATGCAGATAGCAGCAGTTTTATTTTATCTAATTGGAAGCAGATTACCAGCAATGCAGATAGCAGCAGAGTGATCATTTTAAGGGCCTCAACCCTGGTAAATGAGTACATGTACTTCTGGGAACAATCGTCAAGCATGTCAGAGATTTTACTTTAAAAAAACAAAACTTTTCTATAATGGAATGAATCCTTCAGATCATTACTAAACCAGATTCATAGATATTTGAAATATTTTGATTGAATCAATTTTAAAAATCAAAATGTCATCCACATAGGCCGCCACCTGGTATATAGCTCTCCTAGATTAATACCCAGCATTCTGTCATCTATCCTAATGCTTTCCAACAACGGCTTTATAGTTGGTAAATAAAACAAAACCGAGGTAGCAGGGGACAGTCTTGCTTCATACACCAGGCACAAACTAAAGGAGTCAGGACATCGTTTACTCTCACATTAGCGGATGGCTCAGTGAAAAGGCCCATTATCATCTGTACGAAACCTTCGCCAAAGCTAGATTTAATCAAAGAAGCACGAGAAAAAGGGCAGCAAATGTATTGAATGTATTTCGGAATCTATGGCATTTGCAGCTACGAGGGAATATATCAATTTATATTTGTCTATCATATGGGAAAAACAGCAACACGGACTGCTTTCTGTATAGAAGGCATATAGGGGATAAGAAAGTGAATGTGACAAAGCGTGATGATTGAGTGTACTTTTCAGAAGTGACATAGGGGTAGATTTAAGGAAAGAGGTGCTGCACCCAGTGCACTACCACTTTCCTTGCACCCCTTAGCGCCCTCCTACCACCACCATGTGTGCGCCGTATTGAAAATATGGCACACCATTGAGCGGGTTAGGGGGCAATAACGTCTTTTTTTTTTTTTTTTTTCCACTATTGATGTACCAAAATCTTGGCGCCACTCCAGCGGGATACATTGCGGCCCATTATTATAAATAATGGTATTCCCCCTTTTAGCCCCTGTTCTGAATAGGTGTTAAAAGTGGTGAAAAAAATGGTGCAAGGAAATCTCTTGGATTTCCTTGCGCCATTTGTTCAGACCCCTAACGGGGGAACGCCTCCCTTGCATACATTTTGCCTGGCGCAGGCATAATGTGGCGTAAGGGTTTACAGAGTGGCAAAATGCATGCATTGTGCCACTTTGTAAATATGGTGCGGGGAAAAGGCCACTATAGCGCCGCCTTAACATCAATAAAACGACACTGGGGCGGTGCTAAGGTGGCGTTAAGGGCACTTAAATATGACCCTTAGTCGCTTATGAATTCCAAAGGGAAATACTTACTTTCTGAAAGGTGGGAATCATAAAGCTAATAGCAAGAGGTAAGAGACTGATACTCATCTGGGTGGTGCCAAGGCTCACTCTGTGTGTATTTTAAAGCTGTGGTTCCCAACCTGTGGTCCGGGCACCCCTGGTGGTCCACAAAGCCTCCTCAGGGGTTCCACAACTGCTTAGAAAATGTAAGAATCTTAACAGATTAGATCTCATCTTTGAGTAATCACTCAGTGGGGGGTCCCCACAATTCAATAATGATTCAGTGGGGGTCCCTAGGTTCCAGTATTGATAAAGTGGGGGTCCACAGAAGTCAGAAGGTTGGGAACCACTGTTTTAAAGAACTGGTAACAATACATAATGCATACAGCTGCGCTGTGCGGCCAGACCTAAAACTAGAAAAACAGAACTAGGATCAAGGTAGTGACGCAATTTAACGGGATGTTCAGTGTTGGAATTTAAGCCAAGTGTTTTCTGTGGTGGTTGTTTTAATGGCTGCTTAACAAATCCCTCATACCTTCTAATGTTTCATTGATAGGATTTCCCACCCTCCTAGTGGCAGGTCCTTGGAGGTGGGGACAACACTGCCCGGCGTACAGTTTTACACTGCAAACTTTCTGGATGGGTCTCTAAAGGGCAAGGAAGGCGCAGTGTATCCCAAACACTCAGCATTTTGCCTGGAAACTCAGAATTGGCCAGATGCTGTGAATAAGGTAGGCACACCTTGGACTCCTACTTTTTTATGTGATTATGAAGACTACGGGTCCGAAACTTGAGACTATCATACAGAAGTGCGTTTGAGGACTAATAAAGATATCTGTATGCCATGGCTAGCAGTTTTCTGAAAACGTTTCTCTTAAAAAATGCCCTTTCAACGTGTGAGCGTTGCTTTGTCGTTCTAGTTAAGCATGTTTAAAGTTTCCAGTGGTACCCATGCATAATGTCAATCAACAATACCACAGGTGAACTGTACAAAGTTGCTAGTGGCCCTATTCGAGTAACATCTGACTTTGCGGAAGTGAATAATTTAGTGCTTTTGACCATTTTTGAAAGCCAGTATCAAAACTGATAAAGAAATGTATTTATTTGATAATATGTTAACTACTTATACAGATGTTGTCACGTTAAGAAGCCTCCGTTATGGCAAAGATGGATCCTGCTTTACCAAATTTTTGCTCACAAAACTTCTGATTTGAAAAATGGAGGCTTTGCGTCTCCAAAAGCCGTGTGTGAAATGTACCTACTATGAATTCTTATAAATGGGTAGGAGAAGGGGATGTGAAATGGACCTCCAGCCTCCCTTGCAAATCCAGCCATCCTAGTCATTTGCACTGAAGTACCCCAATGGTTAGCGACCTCATCAGCAGTCACAAAGTATTGATTGGTTACCGAAATCCGAAAGGAGGTAGTATCCATTTGCAAAGTGGAAACTATTAGTAATGGACAGCTTCTGCTTTGTCGAGGTACCCTGAGGGAATTGGGGAGACCACACAGGAGTCCAGGGACCCACGGTCAGGGGATCACTGTATGCTCTCCCCAGTGCCATTCATATCAAGCCATTTAATTATACCCTTGTTCCTTTACGGGACAGGGTCTGCAGTGTCAGCATTTTGCAAATGCCAAAGCAGGGATGAAGGTTTGCTCTATCCTTAAAGGCCACCGTACCTATATCAATTGTCATTCAATGGGATTCCCAAATGGAATACTAGCTCATTAATATGCATGATGTGATGCAGGATTTTTGTGGACCCTACCAACTGATAGTTTTTGTGCTGTCACGGTTAGCACATCCGTGCCAGTGCAAAAATATTGTCAAGTCGCAACCCAGCCGCTGTGCAAAAACTGATAGTGCTTTGTGACCCAACAATCATACATCAGAGAATAAATCTAAAATCCTGTAGCTACTTAATACACATATAAAAATACTTAGTCACATCATATAAATGTTTTTATACGCACAGTAAATGAATTTGCGGGTGGTTTTTGGCCTAATCACAAACATACTTTTGTTAGCAATATTTGAGTTATAAGCAGTTTGTAATGGCACACAATACCCTTCACAACAATAAATAGTACATAAATAGTCGACATGAAGCTAAATCAAGCACTGTATACATTTATATAATGCTGACAGTTTATTTTCCTGGCCATATACCCTCATAAATACAAATAAGTTGACATAAAAGGTTTATGTGATCCAGCCCTATCTGGTAATATTCTCATAGGGCTGTTTGGTCAAAAGACAGTCCTGTGAGCTGGTTATGGAGTTAGAACAGAGTAGGGGCTTGCTTAGTGACTGGGTGCCAAGAGCACTGCTTACGTAAACCAAAGCAGAAGTGAAGAGTGATTTTGATAGTTGGAGCTTACTAAATCAAGCAGTACAACATGTAGTTTATAAGATTCCAATAGTCAAAACGGATGTTTAGGTAAGATTTACTGTTTGAAAATGGCCAGTGTCCATCAACTCTCAACCATCGGGCTCCCGAACTGATTCTAGGCGCATGTACGATTGAAAAATAACTTATGGACGTACAAGAAGGGAATTGAGTAAAGCATGAGTTGCAACCAGCTGGAAATTGGCTCTCTCTAGATAGATGTCCAAATGAAACATGTCTGTCTCAGTACATTGGCGTTAACTGAATGGACATCTTAGTTAAGAGATCCCTTTTCAAGTAGGTGAAAGCCATGCAGTGCTTTGCCTCTCGCTATTATTTATCAAGAATATGATATGATTACCTCAAAAAGGGTGTTGAAATACATTAATTTGTTTTTTTTCCAACAGCCCAATTTTCCTGACGGCCTGCTACGCCCTGGAGAAGAATACAACCACACAGCATGGTTCAAATTTTCAGCTGCTTGAGAAGGTTCATCCCTGGGCATCCATCCCTAGGCACATTCACATCTTTGCTTTGAAGGACAGTCTTGCTGACCACTTCCAGTGCCCAACTTTTTTGGTGGCGGTGGGGTGCGGGTGGCATTAAGGGTACACTGTTCCCCTCGAGTTATTGAATCTGACCTTGCTCAATGTACTGTACAAAAATCAGCTGAAAACCTTTTCTCAAACCCTCAACAACAGTCTAATCCTGTTTGATCAACATCTCCAACACATTTTTTTAAGAAGTGTACAAATAAGCAGTACATTCACAAAGTGATTACTGTAATATAAAGGTCAAGTTCCACATCATTGTAAGGGTATAGCCTAACTAACTTGAGAAAGTTCTCGTTACAATCACTTTACTGAGGAAAGGTACTCACAGGACCTATTTTCTCCACGGATTCAACCCATTCTGCTCTGCGTTTGGTGAAAGACGTTTCTTTCTAGCTTATATGAGTGAAAAGCTCTATAGCATAAACACCACACACAGATCTGATGAGTTCACACTTTTTGTTGGGGCATCATGGTCTACTTGATCCATGGACCCCTCGCCATACTCGACAGTTATGAAAAATATATACATATATTACCCAAGGTACCTCTACATTTAGACTATATCTCTGTATATGTGATACACCCTTGTGGTATCTTGTCTCGTTCTATGTGCCAGGGACACACTTTGCATTATGGCCTAGGCTGGAACGTGTGCTTTTTTAGGACAGACTACAGTCTTTAGTATGAATACGGGTTATGATAAGACAGATTGCACTTTTTCACTGGCCAGTTTCACTTTGCATTATATAGTAGTCAAATTAAGTTAAACTGATGCTTCAGAAGAGGAGATACATATAGGCGTTCCTCCCAGTTAATCAGTGTGGCATGGCAAAATGTCTGGGAAATTCTGATCGGTGTAAAGAACTGTTTTATACTGGTGATTCAGTTGTGCTTACAATTTTAAATAAGCATTACAAATAAAAGATACCCAAAAAGAGTGCCAAATAGATGTCCTTGTTATTTTTCTCATTATGGTGTATTGTATTATTACGTTCATGAACACCTCACTATAAAGTTAAAGTCCAACGAAAAAAACTTGTAAGCAAGAACATTGCTGGCAAATCAAATAAAATGAATTAAATGGATGTGAAAAATGGAAACTAAGCATTTTTGACTATGCCAGCTTGAGCTAGCTGTGTAGTACTGCCATGCCTGTGAGCCGGCATGCACTTAGGCCTTCTCCCAAATAGATGTGTGGATTACAAAATCGCTGAATTATAGTGCCTTCACCCAGTAGAAGGGGCAAGGTCCATTAAGTTTAGCTTTCCACAGACCTAACAGAATCGAGCAAATGTCATCATCACCTTTGTTATTTATTGTTTGAGAAGCCTTTGCAATTCAAAAAGAAAAATGTTACATAGAGGGAGATATGAATAGTGATTGTACTTAGAAAAAGATCATCAAAATGTAGGATCCCCAACTAATGTTACAGTTAGTTTTTAAAATAATCTACAATCTAAAGTCTCATCACTGCTCAAAGAAACCATGTTTAAAATATCGTAGATATTGAACTGATGAATGTGTACAACAGTTAAGTTGCTCCTACCCACCTCAGTTTCTACACATAACTCTGGGTTCAGGTGATGGCTTAGTTTAATTTAAATTTCCTACATTAGAGTCACACCCGTCGGCTTCTTAATCTCAGTGTTCGCCACAAGAGCTGAATTACCAGGTACTGATTTTGTTCTCAGTACTCTGTAAAGAAGAGATGGGCCTCTTCTACTGTACCTAGCCGGTAGTTACAGAATAGCAGAGCCAACCATTTCCTTCTATGTTTTGTCTTTTAGGGACAAAAACAATTCAAATGTGCACTGTAGTTTCTTGGATGGTACCGTCACTATAGCAGAATGCTGTTGGCCACCCAACTCTCCTCCAAAATGAAGTCCTTGGTATCAGCACAAGGACTTTCAATCATAACTGGAGGTAAAGTCAGATGCTACTGGGGCTACCTCATGTTAATAGTTTTCATTCAACCTCATCCCTTTAGCCAGAAGGAAATACTAAAATGACTTTAGGAAGAGGTTGCCTATAACAACCAGCCAAATATTTATCAGTTGCAGCATACCTAGAGTGCAAGGTTTCAGGAGCATACCATAGGTACATCAAATCAAGATTTTCATCTATGTTCTCAAATACACATACATACATGCTGGAGATGCTGTAAATAAACTTTGGCACATGGAATTATCCAAAGACAGGACCAAAAATGATTGCCTTAAGGGCTGTGTGGATCTCGTTTGCAGTTCGGATAATCGGTGTCCCTGGCCCAAGAGAAGCAACCTCCTCTGCTACACTCTTCCATTGGCAGCTTGCATGCCAACCTACAGCTTAGCACAATGCAATACTGCCATAGCCGCCTCACAAGAATATGTTTTCACAAATGCGTATACCACTTATCACAAAACCGCTACAAGTGTCTTTTGATCCTCCACAGATAGCTGCAGTAGATTAGTGAGAATACTGTCTTTCACACCTGGGAGTATCATGAACCATTTACCTCAAATCTGATTCCCCCTGGGCAGTCACAACCTCCATCACCTCAAGGGGGAGGGAACTATTTGCACAGAATGTCCACCTCTGTTGCTGCCATCCACCACCATTCTGCTGAAGATTTAACACTAACCCTTCTCATGATGTCATTATGTAGAGACTATGGCCTGAGGTGCATTTTTGGAGCATTTAAGCAGAATGGCGTAGTTCATAATTAAAAGTATAAGGGTTTCTTATGAAGACAAGTAAGTATGTGTAAACATTTTGATATTTACATTTCAAAATTGAGGAACAAATTTCTCCATTTAGCTAAATGGAATAAACCAATTTCTGATGGATGCTTCTAACTGCAGGCATCTCACATTAGAATACTGGATCCAGAAACTATATCAGCAATACTCCTGTGTACTGCTATGATCGCCTTCGAGTGCGTGAGGGCACACTTGTTGCACGATTTAAAGTCATGCCTGAGCACTGTCACCAGAGGCAGACCTTGTGCAGGTCCATGACTGACATCTATTTTCTGCACTCATGGTATGACTTGAAGCCTGTCATTTTAGGAGGGGCATCATTCCATTGTATGCTGTTTTCTTAAATCTGAGAAATTGTTTTAGGCGAACAAATGTGGGAGTGGAGCGCCGGATCTACATTGGAAGGCGCGGAAAGAAAGAAATTGACAGCACACAGTGGCGGCGCTTATATGCGGCTCCACTGCGTCATTTTCAGAGTGACACAGAGCCACTGCGAAGCCACGCAGCCCCACCTATAGGCATGCAGGAGCACTGCTACAAAAATCCCCAGAACCAGTCTGACCCCTGGAGGATATTGTAAGGTGATGAATCTACAGTTAGAGTATCTACCCAAAAGAGCACTATTGATAGTAAATAGCTTGTTCATTAGCCCTTAATATGTATTATTTGTATGAGAATTTTATTATTATTCATAATAATGATAATTATAATATTAGTAACTGTAGTGATAAAAACAACTGTGATGATAACATCGACAACACAGGGGACGCTTGTTTCAGAGTTGTGGCTCAAGAAATTGATCCACTCTACATTTGCCTCTAGTTCAAGAAACCACTAGTAGGTACAAATCGCCCAAGCTGGGAAACCCACTTGTCTGCTGCTGAGGAATTTTACTTTTCAGATAAGGAAGGTCGGGCAAACATTTAAATACATAAACAAGTAGTCCATCCTCCACTGGAAGGCAGTGAAAGGGGAAGCAACCGTACAACACTGGATTGAATTTACTTAGGCCAAAAACCATTCATAGCTTTTTGTACCATTTGCAACCTGAGTTTGCACCTAGAAGGCTGTCTTTGAGGACATTGCCATAGTCAAGCTTTAACTTTATCCTGTCTGGCAGCACTTTTAAATGGGAGAACTTTGAATGAATTAGTGAGAGGTGAATCTGTAATTGCTCCAACAGTAAAATGTCATGACTGGGGCAACCTGGCAGGGAAACCTGAAAAGAATGGGCAAGGTGACACATCATCGGTTGGTCACCAGAGGAGAAAGACCAATCAGCATGCTTTAGTTCCTAACAGCATTAAGTCACAGGCTACAGTTGCTGGCCACTTTCTAACTCTGACACTCCTCTGAACCAATACAGATTACAATGTATATTACCTTGCCGTAGTCTACAGTGGCAGGCTTCTCTGCCATTCTGTCCGGAAAGATTTGCTTGGTGTTATAGGACCATGAATAATTTCCTATGTCCTGGCTCTTTCCTGTTTCAATTCATGGGCCACCATGTCACCTAGTGGAAACTGCATCTGTTTTAAAACAGTTTTGCAAACTCATACTGATTATGCATGTGTACCTTGTATAGGGCAAGCCCCAAACCCCATGCCACTGCGTGGTGTTGCCGGTGCCATTTTTCATTGAACACTCGATAAGAAAGTGCTTCTTGCACACACTGTAATTTTCCTCTGTGCAGAATGGCTCAAAATGTTTTTTATATTTCCATATCTGTTCGAGTTGTTCTTTCAGATCAGTTAGTTTATCCACAAAGCTCTGGCTTCAGTCGTATGTATTGGGACTTAAGCCGTTTGTAGCAGCTGACCCACATAATGTATCATAGGTAACAGTGGTGCTTTAGGTGTATCAGTATGTGACTGAAAATCTTAAACCCTAATGTCTCTAAATACTGACCTCAAAATGCATGTAATTCAACTGAAGATTGGCGGTCAAACATGACCACCATCTGAAACGAGATGGATGGGATTCCTGTGTTTGAGCTCCAGGGTCAAGGATAACAATCTGATGAATATCCCTGTCTAGACCCACTATCCAATCAAAACAGATGATCATGGACCTTGAAGACATAAATACTCTGGGCAAGGAATAACAGAGAAGACAAGAAAGAGTGGGGGGGCAGCCAGATCCCAGTCAGCAAACCTTCAGGCCCTCTATAACTTGTGAAACACTCACCCAGTCAGTAATGCAGTAAGAGGAGTGCGATGAGCAGTAGATGATAAGGGGCACAGCAGTCTGCATCCCTGGAACATGCATCTGATGGCGAGTGCTGCTAGTTAGCAGGGCAGAGCGGTGCACTATGGTGATGGGGCTTGGACCTGATTGATGTCCCTGCCTCATGCGAAGTGGTGGAGACACAGCTGTGTCTACACTCAGAAGCCTTTGGAGCCAGCTGCGAGTCCCATCTACCCGATGTTTTCTGCTTCTACCCGTTTTTCTGCTTTCTTACCTTTCCCCGAGAGTAGCGACAGGGAGCTCTAAGCTCAGGTACTGAGAATGACTTAACCCCTCTCTCCATTCGGGTAGGGAACAACCATATTTGAGCCTTCCTATTTGATAGTAGATCTAAAAATAGCAGGCGGGCTACTGTCCTATGATGTATCAAAACTGTGAAAGTACTATCCTCATTTCCCTGTCTTCAATATGATCTTCCCCTTTGATACCAGCTACTAAAAACTAGTAGATCTGCTAATATTCTTAGAGGAATGAAAACTGTGGATGGACTACTCCACCTAAAGGACTAGAAACTGTGAAAGGACTACTCTACTTAGGACTAAAAACTGTAAGGACTATTCTCCTTCCACATTTAGTGGCTCGGTCCAGAAGGATAACAGTCTTTATTTTTCCCTCTTTACTGGGCACGGGCAGAATCATATGACTCAATAGGAGGTGGACAGTGTACCCACATTGTCCCCACGCATTAGTTCAGCATAGATTTAAATTTTTTCGCTTCCTCCTTTAAGAAGTTTCTAGCTGCAAAACAGGCAAGTAATTAGTATCTTTTAGAGACAGATAATGAAGCTATATTCCACCCACCCCCCTCCAGAAGAGGAGTTATTGGCATGTGTTTTAAAATGGTTTGACCAACTATACTTTCCTTTTATGTCAATGGCTACACAATGTTTAGTGAAAGTATGTTTTGTTGACCATGTTACTGTATTACAGCTCTCTCATGTGTCTCGTTCAAACACAGCCTACTTCTTTTCTGTGGTGTGCACTCTCGATTTAATGTCTACACTTTTGTTTGCCACATGGTAGCATAAATGAAGTGCTTGTACAGTCAAACTTGCTATAGTACCTTCGCTGACTTCAGTCCCCAACTTTGCAGAGCATATTCATAGAAAGAGTTATTACTTTTCTTAATGTTTTGCATCTCTTACATTCAATACATTACTGCTCTTACATCCAATGTATGTAATGCTCTTTCTGCTACATTAGTAGTATTTTTAAAGAATAAAGAAAGCTGAATTGATAGACTAAAATGGAAATTTGAGACTACCCTTGGTTTGAATGATGGGTTTGTTCTCATGAACACCTTGTCCTTGAGAACAATTAGGTATGGTTTTTCCACTGTTGAAAACTGTATTTAACTACCTCTCCTTAAAGATGTTAATTACAATTTAAGAAAGCTTCTGACGTAAGATAGTTTAGACTTGCCTTCTACACATGCCCAAATGATGGTTTCATCAATCCTGCTAGCCCCAACACAAGTTCCACTGAGATACTGGTATCCCATGTAGAAGGAATAGCCTTTTAGCACCTCCTCCAGAAATCTTCTTATGAGTAGCAAGTTGATGATCGTGATCAATCCCTTTAGTATGTGTTGCAATAGTGGAGATACATATTCTTATAGAGGCATAACCAAGGTCAGCTCACAAATAAGTTAAGTAAGGTACAATTATTTTTATGTTGTTTATTATTTGCAAGTGGTTATTTTTGTGACGCCAGTTGTAAAACCGGGATGAAAATATTTGGCATTTTGTGTTTTCCTGTATGGCAAACAAGTCTATGTTCAACTTTCCCCACACACTGAACATGTACTAATTCCTGCTTTGGTTCCCATTTGTATGAAGTGCCTGCCGATCTGATTAAGATGTCTGCTTGACCAATTTCCACACTTGTACAAGATGTGTCTTCTACGTTGTGTTATGTGTGGTCACTAACTTCCATATCCTCTGCATAACTACAACAGAAGAAAAGATATGGTTATGCCTTGAATTTAGATAACACATTATAGTTGTACTGGTGGTTAGGATTTGCACATCCTTGTTCTGGATAGGTAATTTGAAACATATTTAAAAAGTAGGTAAATATTTGTTAGCTTTACAAGGTTTGTCCAGGTGTTCCCGCCCATCCGTGATGCATCTGCAGTGATGGCTTGGGCCACTAGAAAGTAAAATTGCCATGTAATGTTTTATATGTGACACCCTTGTAACTCCTTTTATACCTTGTATGTGACAACCACCAGATCTTCCCTTTGTCCCTGAGTTTGAGACCTTTGGCTATTCGTGAATTGGTCTCCGACAATTGCATGTTTTAAATCGATTCGATACACACATCCATCATCCCTAAAAATGTACATTCATTACCATCAGAGACTGGGATGTCTGGTAAAGGGGAATCAAGTTCTGGAATGCACTAATGCACTAATTCTCTCCATAATCAAGACGCCCATAACTTTAGTGATATCCAAGATCACCCCAGGAAAGTTTTTATTTTCTCTGGTTTTGAAGATGATTTCTTAAAAGTGATAGTGAACCCCAATTGAAAAAGAGTATACACCAGTATCTATATATTGTGTCTGCACTGCTGGAATGAACTCTGCTTCGCCTGTCAATCACCTAAGTATAGGTTCACATAAACTATTTGATGTATTTGATGTATTAGATATGCTTGCAGAGACATGTCTTTGTGAGCTCTTCTGGAGCAGACTTGATGATAAAGGCCAGGACCTTGTATCGTCTTTAATACAAACTTTATATCTTTCATGTGCATCAGGACTCATGTATCCTTGAGGTTTATTGTCACAAGGAAAAAGTTATTTTCTAGAAGAGCACTCGCCTCTTAAAGGGCAGTCGTTTGAAACTTTCATCCTGATGAATTTGTTTACAAGGCACAGGTCCAATATCAGTCCTAGAGTCAAGTCCTGCTTGGGATTGAGGAGGTACAGGAATATACTTCTGTATCTCTTTCTTGTAATGGTATTGTTTCAACTGCACTTTTCGAGATTAGTTCTTGGATCTTTTGACTCACTTATTGCAAGACATTTAGTTGTTGTTGTTTGTATTCAACTTTATTGTAGAAGGTTTCTTTACAAACTATATAATATCCGTGTTTTATTAGACTTTAATTTGTCTGTTATTTCTATTGCTGGTAAAAAAAAAAAAACGGCTTCCCACTTTTGTTGGATGTTGTAGCAGCAGATTTAAAGAGTCATTTTTTAGTAGCCGTTGAGCCTCGAATGATGCGAAAACTTAAATGCAGTTTCTTTTTTGCTTTTAATCTCCTAAGCATTATACTATTACTGTTTGCAGTCAAGAACATATCAATGTTTTATAACCAAATACGGATGATATGCTATTTTATTTGCATGGTTCACGTAGGCCTGGAAGCCTTGTAACTCAAGGTTGCACATGTGGACAGTTCTAAGAAGAGTAACCTCGCTTTTGAACCAGGCAAGTTAGGGATTTCAGTAGCATAAGGAGCCTAGTATTGAATGAATTATATCTTCTCCTTAAGGACGTTCTGCATCTTGTTGAGAAGACCCTGCTGTAGATACATTTTTACTGAAAGTAAAACAGTTGTGTGGTATAATTAAGCTCCATTTTTTCTTTTCTTTTTTAGCAAAAGCATATATATTGGTCTACAATTCTGTGTATTTTGACGTTATGCTCCAATTGTTCTTTTTTAGCGAGAGTCCTGGTCACTTGCACTGACAATTGCCTTTGTTCCTTTTGCTGTGCTTCTTGCTATTTTACATTAAATACTAGTTGGACTTGAAAATTAAAACACAACCCCTTGGAAAGTCTAAACGGATTATGCAAGTTGCATTGGGAAACTCTGTAAAAAACAAAAAAGAAAGCAATGGAGTGCTGCACCGAGCACCACACAACAACCCCTTGTGCCAGAGGTTAAGGGAGAAGTTTCTCCAGGGGACACTGGAGGGAAGAACAGCCCAGCGATGGACCTTGTGAATAAGCTAAAAGTATGAGTTCCAACCAAACCAAAAATTCAGATAAGGTCTAACTGCTTTTACTGCTGGACAGGTTACTCACCTTTGGTAATGATCTTTCTGGTGTAGAATATTCCCATGCGCCAGACTGGATCCCAAATATTTAACCCCATTCCTCCTGTGCACCGATAAGTGGCATTGTGCTGCTTCACAATTATTTAGGTCCACAGTCAAAGTGCCACCCTCACACTGATGTCAGTTTCTCTCTTGACAACGTCAGATCCCACCAATAATCAGCAATACCAGTGTGCAGATTCCTAGCTTTGGATCTTTTTATATTGGAAATGAGACCATTTCACAAAATGAGGAGGAGGGAGGGTGGTGAGGAATCTGCAGTTAGGTAGAGTTTCTGCCACAAAGAGCATTACTGGTAAGTAACCTGATCTTCTGCAAGGCCAAACAAGCTTGCTCTTCTCATCTGTCAAAACAGTGGTGCATTGTGAATGTGAATGTGTATACCGATACTAATGTTGCAGCCTGACAGATGTCAAGTGCAGGCATCCCGAGTACCATAATAGTGATTGCAGCCATGGCTTGACTCTGGTGGAATGGGCCGTTAATCACTTCATACTAAAGTATACAAAACATTGATAGCTGGAATGCTTGAATTAATCTCAGCCAATAGTAACTACTCGGGCTGCTGCCAATCCATTGTTATTTTGCACACCATGTCACTTCAGTTTGGTCCCAGCTATAAACAAATCAGTCTTGATCCCGCTCCAGTTGGAACAGTGCAGCCTAAACTGCCAAGCCAGGTCCTCCCTGGACCGGAACACAAGCAACCCAGGTCCAGTTTCATCCTAGGTATGGGCTAATTAGCTGGGTGCAGCTTGGTTCCAATGATTCAGTGATGAGAGCTATGCATGGATTCGAATGACATGCATGTGAGGAAAGTAAGAACCAAATTAGGATTCCATTCTGGCATCACAATGATTTAAGAGGAAATAACTAAGCCAAACCTTTCAAAAACACATCACAACCGTTGATCTGAAAAGGGACCGGTTGGTCCAATAAATGTAAAAAAACAGAAAGGGCCCACAGATAACCTTTAACAGTGCCCAATGCAGGTCCTTGCTATGTCAACGATAAGACAAACAACAGGACATCTAACAAATAAGCCTACAGTGGATCAGTACTTGGAGTACCACATCAGAATACAAACTTGTCCCAGTCTCCGATGTACACAAAGAACTTCAGGAGAAAGATTGAATAATGTCAGCTGCTGCCACAAAATGGGTGGCAACTGCAACAACAAGGTGATCAATGGAATGCTTGAATTAATCTCAACCACTGGCAATCACTCGGGTCTGCATCTCAATCCATCGTTTTTCAACCACCATGCCACCTCAGTTTGGACGCAGCGATATGCAAATCAGCCTTGACCCAGCTTGAATCGGATCATTCTGGCCCAAACTGCCAGGCCATGCCCTCCCTGAATTGGAAAACAAGCAAACGAGGACCAGTTTTGCCATAGGTTTGGGCCCATCTGCCAGCCACAGCTTTGCTCCATTGACACAGTGTGCACAGGACTCGTGTCTGGGCATACCCGTCCCACTTAGGGCAACACAATAAGTATATAAAACAGTGATGGATGGAAAGCTTGAATTAATCTCGGCCACTCATAATCACTCGAGGCTTGCATGTCTCCATTGAAGCACCACCCCAGTACCAACTGCTCTGCTCATGCCAGTCTAGAGCTGATAATGTTTTTTGCCACATCATGGTCATCTTGGATGATCTGTTCCAGATTGGCTTTCAGTTCCACAGAGACTTCCTGAAAGATCTTGCCAGCTATATCCCACAAAGCATGGCTAGACCTCCCCAGAAAGCAGCCGCTATTGACTGACCGGCGGGCTAGGCCAGCCAAGAAAACGTACTACCAAAAGGTCCCAAGCAGTTTCAACTTGTAAAGAGTCTTTGCAGGGAAGAACTTGGGGTGCAACCTATTTATAAAACTTAAACCACCAAAATCTCCGTAGTGTGTTGTGTACGGAAAGCAGAGTTGCCTGGACCAGGCTGTGGTGTCTGGCATCCTGCCTGTTTACTGGAGGACAGGAACAGGGCTTAAACCATAAGTGTGTCAGTGAAGGCCTCATTAAATGGGAGTAAAGACTCCAATGAGGTTTGTCCAGGTTGTAAAATCTCTGCTAGAATTTTGGGTTTGACCACAGTAGTAGGTGACTTAAAGTCTAAAACCTCCACCATGTCTCTTATCACCATGGCGAAGGAGGTACTCTCTTATGTTGCTGGTCCAGGGGGAGAACATAAACCAGTGGCCTGGGAAGTGTCCAACTCAGTTGCTTCTGTCAGTCTAGATATAAATTGTCATCCTCGTAATGTTGGGGAAACATTATCGCTTATTACCGTAATCATTCCTATAGACAGGTTGGCCCTGGTCAGAGACAAATTGAAAAGTTGCGGGAGTGTAGGGGAGTGGCTCTGAGATAAAGGGATGGTTCTGTCTGAATCAGAAACCCCTGTGGTGGGGTGCTTTCAGGTGTGACCCTGGTCAAGGCTGAAATGGATTTGGCTCAGAGTCAGAGAGGGGAATAGGCACAGAGTCGTCTTCTGGCACTTGCAGGGTCAAGAATGCGAGACACCCTGACATCCTTGCATAATCTCCGGTTGAAAGTGGTGGGGCTGGGGTGAACCCTGCTTGGTCTTTTTGTGTTCCATTTTGACTTCCACTCACTGGAAGACTTGGACCTCAATGACGACCTGTCTCAGGTATGTCCTCGAGAGCAGCCTTTCAGGACTCTGAGTCATGGGCTGCACCTAAACACCAGAGGCAGTCTTTGTGAGGATCTGTCATAGATATCTATTTGTGATTCAAACTACAAAGCTTGTGCATACACGTTTTTCATCTTCATAGGAATCAAAGCGCTTCACTGAGGTCGAGGAATCTTTTGACCCAGTAAGGAGTGAGGTTAACCATACACAATTACATCAGACCCACGCCAACACATTAGACACCATGACCACGAAAGGAAAACTCAAATCAATAAAAGTTTCAATCTTTATTATACATCCTCAAAGCTAATGTCACGTAAACTGTGCGCAAAATCAAATTGCAAAGATAAGTGAACACCATTGGTTGCCCAAAACGGCGAAACAAGTTTAATCTAATTAGCATCAACACAATTAAGCATTCAAGAAGAATATTACATATCATCAAGGATATGATGCGCTACAGAGATGTATGTCATATCAGACTGTGTTAGCATTTGTCAAATGAGAAATTAAGCAGAGAACGTAGATTGTCCCTACAGCTAACCAAATGAGGACATGCATGTGTGGGGAGGAGCTAACACATATAGGCAAAATGCAAAAGAGACAAAATAATTTGGAAAAATATATCTATCTAGGACTAACTAGAAAAGTAAAATAAGTGAGTGTCAACACAGTAGCTTCTGTTCTAGAAAAAGGACATGTCAAGGGAAATGGCATCAACAGAGAGATATATCTCTCCTAGGGTCGGCATTCATAGATCCTTCATCAGCAAAGCACGTAGATCATTAGCAAAATCCATTTAGAAGTACCATAAAAGAAGTGCAGAGCAAGAGCTGCACAGAGTCAATAGTTCTCGAAAGCCAATGTACAGACTAACAGAGTGAGTGTGAAGAAGTGTGACAAATTTACGAAGTCCAATCCCTAAAGTAAGCACACATATAGATTTTATTTGTCAGTTCAGTGGCCCACATCACGTAAAAGGGCTAATGTCCAATCAAAATTAGTGATATGACTTCAAGTTGCAACAGTCGGGAGGTGTATGCGGAGTCTTTGGAGGCCAGGATTCTTCCTGCTTCACTACGGGAGGCCCTGATTGTCACGACCCTCAAGCCGGGGAAGGATCCGCGGTGTTGTGATTCGTATCGCCCGCTCTCTATGATTAACATTGACAATAAAATCCTGGCTAAAATGATTGCGGTGCGTTTGCAGCCGTTGCTTCCTCGGTTGGTATTGCCGGATCAATCAGGCTTTGTGCCTGGGAGATCCACGTCTCATAACTTGCGTACGTGTTTTGCGGTTGCTGGTTCGATGGAGGCTGATGATAACGCTGCGGCGGTGTTTCTGGATGCTGCCATGGCCTTTGATTCCTTGGCATGGGAGTACAGGTTTGCATTACTTGCTCGAGTGGGACTGAGTGCACGATTTGTGAAACTGGTCAGATTATTGTATACTCTCCCCACTGCTAGATTGCGTTTGAATGGGAATGTTTCGGCTTCGTTTCTGATCGCTCGCGGGACTCAGCAGGGAAGCCCATTGTCCCCGTTGCTTTTTGCGGTCGTGATGGAGCCCCTTGCAGCGAGGTTGAGACAGTGGCATAATGACATGGGTCTGCAGTTCCAGCAGCGGCCCATTTCGATATCTATGTATGCTGATGACATTGCACTGTATGTACGGGATCTGTGCCGGAATTTAGATGTTCTGTTAGAGGAGATCATGCACTTTGGCACTTTCTCCGGCATTGTGATTAATTGGTCGAAGTCAGTGGTGTTGCCTATATCTCCGGGTGTGGCGGAGTTTCCTTCCCGGTACCCTATAGCGTGGGCAGAGGGCCCGGTTCGGTATCTGGGAGTCCAGTTGAACGGTGACATAGAGACTCTCTGGATGGCCAATTATGGCGCGGCGATCTCATGGTTGGAGGAGAAGGTTGAGGCATGACGTTCATTACCGCTTTCGCTGATTGGGCGTATTGCTACTCTGAAGATGGTGGTGCTCCTGAAATTTTTGTATCTGTTTGTGAATCTCCCGCTCATACTCACGAAGAGCTTTTTGCAGGGTCTTCGCTCTGTTCTGATTCGTTTGGTTTGGGCGGGCTGCCAACCTCGTATCGCTTGGGAGAAGCTGACGCTGCCATTTGAGTTGGGTGGTCTTGCTGCCCCTGATCTGGAGCTTTATTATCATTGTGCACAGGCGCACTTTGCGCATTATTGGCTGCGTCCGATTCTGTATCTGCCTCATCTGGCGCCTGAAAGTGATGCGATTTGGCCAGATGGCTTGGCACGTGTGCTAGGGAATCCGTCTCGGCATCGTCCGCGGGGTGTTGACACAGTGATGTGTACGGCTGAAGCGTGGATGGCACTGATTCATTGCCCTCAAGCTTCCTTGCCCTTTGCCCCTTCGTTACCTGTTCTCGTCGTTGCTGATGTTCAGATGTTTCGAGACCGGGGGTTACGTGATTTTCTTCAGGAAGCCAGCTTCACGGAGTGGGGAGATTGGTTTGTGGATGGCCGTTTGATTCCTCCTGGTGAGGTGCTTGGAGATGAACGCGCCCCGGCGCTGCAGCGGATGTATATGCTGCGTGTATGTGCTATGCTGCGTGCCCGGTTCCCCGGCCTTCCGGAGGCTCCGTCGGAGTGTCGTGCTCTGGAGGTGATGTACCGTGCTCCGTCGCCACGTAAACTAATTACAAGATTTTATAATTGCATCCAGGAGCAGCGGGGTGAACTTGGAAGGTCTGCCAGGGTTCGATGGGAGATGGATGTGGGAGAGACTATTACGGAGGAGACGTGGCAAAGTTGCTGTGCGCACATGAGAGTATTGTCCCCTAATTATAGGTTGCGTCTGCTGCACTTCAAGTTTTTGCACTGCTTATATTACACTCCTAGCGGACTTTGCTCTATGGGTCTGCGTGCTGATGCGCACTGTGAGCGGTGCTGCACCCCTGATGCTGGATTTCTACACCTTGCTTGGGAATGCGTTGAGGTCCATGCTTTTTGGGTGGAGGTAATGCGTATGATTACTGAGATGAATGGGCCGGAGCTACCTATATCCCCCAAAATTGTGCTGCTTGGGTGTGTGAACGAGGTCTGCCGGACCCATAGAAGGCTGGTGGGCCTGCTTCTTTTGCTGGCTAAGTGCAGAGTTACCAAGTATTGGGGTAGGGGGCGGGCCTCTTGTGAGTCTGATTGGCTGCGCGACACCTCCTATTGCCAGGACCAGCTGATGGTTTTCTGGGAGTTGACTCCTGAGGGCTCCCGACCAAAGGATATCTGGGCTCCGCTGTGAGCTTACTTGGCGGCCTCAGTGGGGGGGGAGTGAGGGATGTGTGACTGCTCGCATCTCAGGTGATTACATCTCCCACAGTCCTCCTCTTAAGCTGTGTATTGTGTATGGATGTTTGTGGTTGGGCACTTCTTGGCGCATATCCTGCCTGCCTTCTGTTTCCTTCTTCCTCTTCTTGTTTTTTTTCTGTTGGTAGCTCTTGGCTCCACGGTATTTGATAACGGGCCTCTCCTGGACTTTCTGCCTGGACCGCACTAATCGAGGAGGCTGGTGAACTCTGCTGACACTACCAGTTCTATTTATGATGTACCCGTGTGGTGGGAAATTTGCGCCCTGCAGTATAGATTGTATTTTGTGTCAGGAGAGAGCTGCACTTAGACATAACCTGTATTTGTACTTAGTGGGCCAGTCTTATTGTTTTACTGTTGTGTAATATGTATTACTTAATAATAAAAAATACAAAAATAAAAATAAAAAGTTGCAACAGTCGGGTATTTTCTCAAGTTTGGTCTAAAGTCATCTCCTCTTTCCATGTGAATCCAAACAGTCAGTTACAATTTAATGCCACTTGCAACAATTCAAATTCTTCCCAGGATGTTCAATGGACTTGTCTCTGTCCCATGTGAATCCGCATGTTACTTGAAACAATTTTACATCACCTTATGTTCAGAGGCCTAAATGTTCTGAACCAAGGTCATTTACCTAAAAGTCTCTGTACAATTGAACAAAGAGCTTATTACTACTCATGAGAAGGAAACCTAATGGAAAAATACAAATTAGAAAAAACAATGATTCATCACTTTTACATGACTGCAAATTCGAGCTCAGCAGGCCTAATCATGATAAACAAAGAAATATGGCTTCATCAATATATTTTTGTTAATAAATGTACATAATATTCAGACTTATAAATTCAATGTTAATAATATGGCAACAGAAAAAGTAAAAACGTCATTATGAATTGCAAAGCTTGTTAAGGCATCACATTAGATGTGACAGAAGTGCATTTATTTTTATGCGTACATTTATTTAAACTCATAAATCACATATTCAACATTAGAAATATAAATTTGTTTCAATACTAGCAGTTACTCTATTGTCTAAAATATACTTTGCCATTATATAATACTTAGTAACGCATTGTTACAAATCAAGTGGGCACAATTGTGATAGTCACAAATGAAACATGAAAGCTTTTAAAATACGTGTCAGTGCAGCTTTCCATGTTAGGCTTTTAAACATGAGACATAATTTATCACCTTCTGCTGACGTCTAAAAGCATTACCAAATTTTACGCTCCTACACTCGTACCCTGTAGTTTTAGGAGGGCACACTGGGGGAAAAAAGATTTCGAACAAATAAACTTGTCAAAAGACTAAGAAAATGGTTGAAAGTGGGCACTGGTTTGGTGTAAAAAGACGCAGAAAGAAAGACACTGGCATAAACACACATTATATGTGGCTCCATTAGTAACTTCCGGGGCAGAACAAAGGCAGCACAGAGCAGCCAAAGCCACCTACTGGCACACAGGAGAGATGCTTGCAAATTTTCCACATTTAGTCAGCTGCCTGTAGATATTCTAAAGATTAGAAATCTGTGATTAGAAGTATCTATCAAAATGGTGCTTGCTTGCATTTGTTTGGCTAATGTGATGTCATAGAGGGCATACACAAATGTCGATGACAAGAGAAAATAAAAGGAAAATGAGTAAAATAGTGAATGCATGGTTGAGAAATAGTGTGGCAATGAGGAAAATAGTCAGGACGGCCAGGACCAATGAGCATAGGTCCATATGAGAAAAAAAAAAACCTCTTATTTAGTCACCAAAACCCTTTCACAATCTGATCCATGTGTTGAACTGACTGAAGGTTCATCCGTCAAACACGAGGAGATCTTTTGGTTGAGTGCACTATACCTTCCCCCTCTCGCCACAAGATTGGTTAAAAGAAACATAACTGAAGAGAACCATATCCTGTATTTAATTTCCTTCCCTAACTCCCTCCATATGATGATGTGCAAGCAAAAAGCCTGCATACCCTTTCCCCTGGTAGTGTCAATTAATTGAAAGAAAGAGTATTGAGTGATAGACAGTCTAAACTTATCGTGCCACCACTGGAAGGGACTCCTGCTCATTCTATGCACCAAGAATATGGTAAACGGATATGAAAAAATTGATGAGTGGGAAGGGCTCTCTAGTGAGGACAGGAAATAATTATTTCCATAGCAAGTATCTTCAACATAAAAAGATTAGCCATTTGCAGAAGATACTAAAAGAGACTGAAAACAGAATAGATGTTGAGCAATGGCCACTGTTCAAATAAAATGAGAATGCACACAAATATGAATCCCAAGTTCAGAGTATGAAGGATACTAAGGAAAAGTTGGAATAAATTCTTTTGATACTTTAGTGACAGAGTTAGAGTTTGTTTATCAACTCCTCCATACCAATCCAGATAAATGAACCACGAGTAGAAAGAGAGCAGAGGCAATAATAAAATGATTTGTTGGACATATTCCCCATGCTAGCCAGTGGGTTTGGGGTGCACCCAAAAACAGAGCAATGCCAACAGTACTGCTATAAGTTGGAGCACAAGGATGTAATGCACGAGTGCTGCAATTGCCTGCAGTACAGCGATCTCATTCCACAGAAGAATTCCACTGTTGATCAGTTTAGTGTACTCACACCTTCCATCTCTTTGTATAGAGACTGACAAGAATGAAGCCACATGATTAACTCAAAAAGCTTGATACAGGGTACAGGACTTCTGTCTAGAAGGCATCTCTTATCCCCAATCCAAGTGATGCCAATGATGCGAGTTCATCCATTTCCACTTTTCACTCTTTGAGAGAGTACCCTGCATCCGTGGTCCATCCCTTGGAACCCCTTTCCAACTTAATGAGCATCAAGGAACAATTTCCCAATATTCTGGAAAATCCCCCTCAGTTTCAAGAAGAGCTTCATAGTGGGTTTAAGATATATAGAGACAATTGGGCATATGTGTATCAGTTATTGTGATTACTATTGCATAGTGAAGTGAGAGAAAGTGGTTTAGAAAGTGCCATGGCAGTTGCCCCTGAGAACTGAATGCTGCAAAGGATGCATTATTGAATGCCATTGCAGAAGAATGCCCAGTGAAAACTGATTGGACTAAGATCTAAAACTGAAAACAAAATCAGGTTCAAGTGTCAGCTGATTATTTGGATAGATTTAATAATGTGTTTGAAAGGTATATGGGCACAACCCATCCAATGGAGATGGCTCAGGAAACTGTAGGTGCTGTTTCTGTTCGGGGCTTATTACCAGAGATAAAAATCAGCTAACCACTTTGGATGGCAAATTAGGAAGTTAGCGGAACTGGTGAGTCACCAATCACTGAACAACCCCATAGGAAAACAAGATAGAAAATGCTGAATCAAAATTAATGTCTTTGAAACGGAACAATGTGCAGAGAGCAATGAAAGGGATTGGATGAGGAGCTCTACGAAGCATGGAGGATGGTGGCAAAGGATAGGAGGGAGGTGGAAGAATTGGGAGAGGGGTTCAGACTTTATGAGTATTCTAATACCAGTAGAACAGAACTGTGTCACTAATGATACCCACACTACCTGTAAGATGCAAACCTCTGAATTTTCCCTTTTACCTTTCTCGGTTATGTTCATAGCTGCAGTCGGTATTTCTGAATTCCGCACCAAATTACTGATCCTTTTTCCATTTTTGTGGGATCTATCAGTTACATGCATTCCTTTTTACTTAGCCCAACTTCGCAAACAAACGTATTAGATAGGGATATATTTTGTAAATTGGATTGTATTGGGTTTTGTACCCCAAAGGGGGTGTTCCTGAATATAACTCTACATCAAGAGAGTAAACATACTTGCATTACTATGTGAGAGTGTGAGTTGTCTACAGGACGCAGACGAGGTTGCTATGTTTCCGGATTAAATACAATTGCTTTCTCGGGTACTGTAAGGAAATGCCTCCTTGGCATGGTTACCCCCTGACTTTTTGCCTTTGCTGATGCTATGTTTTGAATTGAAAGTGTGCTGAGGCCTGCTAACCAGGCCCCAGCACCAGTGTTCTTTCCCTAACCTGTACTTTTGATTCCACAATTGGCACACCCTGGCATCCTGGTAAGTCCCTTGTAACTGGTACCCCTGGTACCAAGGGCCCTGATGCCAGGGAAGGTCTCTAAGGGCTGCAGCATATCTTATGCCACCCTAGGGACCCCTCACTCAGCACAGACACACTGCTTGCCAGCTTGTGTGTGCTGGTGAGAACAAAACGAGTAAGTCGACATGGCACTCCCCTCAGGGTGCCATGCCAACCTCACACTGCCTATGCATTATAGATAAGTCACCCCTCTAGTAGGCCTTACAGCCCTAAGGCAGGGTGCACTATACCATAGGTGAGGGCACCAGTGCATGAGCACTGTGCCCCTACAGTGTCTAAGCCAAACCTTAGACATTGTAAGTGCAGGGTAGCCATAAGAGTATATGGTCTGGGAGTCTGTCAAACACGGACTCCACAGCACCATAATGGCTACACTGAAAACTGGGAAGTTTGGTATCAAACTTCTCAGCACAATAAATGCACACTGATGCCAGTGTACATTTTATTGTAAAATACATCCCAGAGGGCACCTTAGAGGTGCCCCCTGAAACCTAATCCAACTACCTGTGTAGGCTGACTGGTTCTAGCAGCCTGCCACACTCGAGACATGTTGCTGGCCACATGGGGAGAGTGCCTTTGTCACTCTGTGGCCTGTAACAAAGCTTGCACTGGGTGGAGATGCTATCACCTCCCCCAGGCAGGAGCTGTAACACCTGGCGGTGAGCCTCAAAGGCTTACCCCCTTTGTTCCAGCACCACAGGGTACTCCAGCTAGTGGAGTTGCCCGCCCCCTCCGGTCACTGCCCCACTTTTGGCGGCAAGGCCGGAGGAGATAACGAGAATAACAAGGAGAAGTCACTGGCCAGTCAGGACAGCCCCTAAGGTGTCTTGAGCTGAAGTGACTCTAACTTTTAGAAATTCTCCATCTTGCAGATGGAGGATTCCCCCAATAGGGATAGGAATGTGACCCCCTCCCCTTGGGAGGAGGCACAAAGAGGGTGTACCCACCCTCAGGGCTAGTAGCCATTGGCTACTAACCCCCCAGACCTAAACACGCCCTTAAATTTAGTATTTAAGGGCTTCCCTGAACCTAAAGATTTAGATTCCTGCAACTTACCGAAGAAGAAGACTGCTGAGCTGAAAACCCCTGCAGAAGAAGGAAGAAGACACCAACTGCTTTGGCCCCAGTCCTACCGGCCTGTCTCCTGCCTTCTAAAGAACCCTGCTCCAGCGACGCTCTCTCAAGGACCAGCGACCTCTGAATCCTCAGAGAACTGCCCTGCTTCAAGAGGAACAAGAAACTCCAGAGGACAGCGGACCTGCTCCAAAAAGACTGCAACTTTGTTACAGAGGAGCAGATTTAAAGACCCCTGCAATCCCCGCAAGAAGCGTGAGACTTGCAACACTGCACCCGGCGACCCCGACTCGACTGGTGGAGAAACAACACCTCAGGGAGGACCCTCCGGCGACTCCGAGACTGTGAGTAACCCAAGTTGTCCCCCCTGAGCCCCCACAGCGACGCCTGCAGAGGGAATCCCGAGGCTCCCCCTGACCGCGACTGCCTGACTCTAAAATCCCGACGGCTGGAAAAGACCCTGCACCCGCAGCCCCCAGCACCTGAAGGATCGGAACTTCAGTGCAGGAGTGACCCCCAGGAGGCCCTCTCCCTTGCCCAGGTGGTGGCTACCCCGAGGAGCCCCCCCCTTGCCTGCCTGCACCGCTGAAGAGACCCCTTGGTCTCCCATTGAATCCTATTGCGAACCCGACGCTTGTTTGCACACTGCACCCGGCCGCCCCCGCGCTGCTGAGGGTGTACTTTCTGTGTGGACTTGTATCCCCCCCGGTACCCTACAAAACCCCCCTGGTCTGCCCTCCGAAGACGCGGGTACTTATCTGCTGGCAGACTGGAACCGGGGCACCCCCTTCTCTCCATTGAAGCCTATGCGTTTTGGGCACCACTTTGAACTCTGCACCTGACCGGCCCTGAGCTGCTGGTGTGGTGACTTTGGGGTTGCTCTGAACCCCCAACGGTGGGCTACCTTGGACCCCAATCTTAACCCCGTAGGTGGTTTACTTACCTGCAAGAACTAACAATACTTTACCTCCCCCAGGAACTGTGAAAATTGCACTGTGTCCACTTTTAAAACAGCTAAATGTGTTTTATGTAAAAAGTATATATGCTATTGTGATTATTCAAAGTTCCTAAAGTACTTACCTGCAATACCTTTCAAATGAGATATTACATGTAGAATTTGAACCTGTGGTTCTTAAAATAAACTAAGAAAAGATATTTTTCTATAACAAAACCTATTGGCCTGGATTTGTCTCTGAGTGTGTGTTCCTCATTTATTGCCTGTGTGTATGTACAACAAATGCTTAACACTACTCCTTTGATAAGCCTACTGCTCGACCACACTACCACAATATAGAGCATTAGTATTATCTCTTTTTGCCACTATCTTACCTCTAAGGGGAACCCTTGGACTCTGTGCATACTATTCCTTACTTTGAAATAGTATATACAGAGCCAACTTCCTACAGGTACCATCCATATTGTGGCCCACAGGGGCCAGCAATGTGAGATTCATCTCATCTATGGATTCCGTAAAAATGAAAGTCAAAAGAGTATTCCAGTAGCCATTTAAACTAAAGGCAGAGGAAGAGATCTGTCCTGTAACAGCAGTTTTTATTAAGCAAGGCTTTCTCTGCCTATGATTAGTAGCTCCTGATACACAAGGTAGGAAAAGCCAACATGTCAAGTTCGTCCAAAACCTTAGAGCTATTAATAATGTGGTTATCCCAAGTTTCCAGGTGGTTCCAAACCCTGCCACCATCCTTTCTCGATCTCCATATATGGCCAATGGTTTACTGTTTTGACCTTTGTTACGCTTTTTCCTTCATTCCTATACCTGAGCGGAGTCATTATCTCTCATTCACATTCTGAGGGTCTAAGCATTTATGGACTTGACTCTTCAAGGGATCACCATCTCTCCCTCTATCTTTTACCAGGCCTTAATGAAGGATTTGGAGATTCGGGTTTTCCCCGGGTTTCTACCTTAATTCAAAATGTGGTTATTTACTTTTGGCATCTGTTCGTCTAGATCAACGGTACTCAAAGTACGGCCCGCGGGCCGCCAGCGGCCCCACGGACCTAGCTTGGCGGCCCGCGAGACGCACACCAAACGCCACATCATAATGGCAGCAGTATGTAAACATAGAAGAGGGCCGCGGGAGCATGCTCCCGCGGCCCTCCTCTATGTTTACATACGGCGGCCATTGTTTATGGCGTTGCCCTGACGATCCTGGAAGCCAAAGCCCCATAAAAGTCAGCGCTTGCAGCTAACTTTTATGGGGCTTTGGTCGTCTGCTTCCTGTCACCGGTTCCACGTCTGCTGCCCGCCTGCCTGCCTGCTGTTCCACATTTGTGGCATCTTTACAGTGCTTTGAGTCAGGTAAGGCTCTTTGGTTATTTATTTATTTGTTTTTAATGTAGTGTGTGTTACTGGGGTAGGCGTGAGAGCAGATTGCGCTGTGTGTGTGTGTTACTGGGGTAGGGGTGAGAGCAGATGGCGCTGTGTGTGTGCGCGCTGTGTGTGTTACTGGGGTAGGGGTGAGAGCAGATGGCGCTGTGTGTGTGCGCTGTGTGTGTGTGTTACTGGGGTGGGGTGAGAGCAGATGGCGCTGTGTGCAGATGGCACAGTGTGTGTTACTGGGGTAGGGGTGAGAGCAGATGGCGCTGTGTGTGTTACTGGGGTAGGGGTGGGAGCAGATGGCGCTGTGTGCAGATGGCGCAGTGTGTGTTACTGGGGTAGGGGTGAGAGCAGATGGCGCTGTGTGCAGATGGCGCTGTGTGTGTTACTGGGGTAGGGGTGGGAGCAGATGGCGCTGTGTGCAGATGGCGCAGTGTGTGTTACTGGGGTAGGGGTGAGAGCAGATGGCGCTGTGTGTGTTACTGGGGTAGGGGTGAGAGCAGATGGGGCTGTGTGCAGATGGCGCTGTGTGTGTTACTGGGGTAGGGGTGGGAGCAGATGGCGCTGTATGCAGATGGCGCAGTGTGTGTTACTGGGGTAGGGGTGAGAGCAGATGGCGCTGTGTGTGTTACTGGGGTAGGGGTGGGAGCAGATGGCGCTGTGTGCAGATGGCGCAGTGTGTGTTACTGGGGTAGGGGTGAGAGCAGATGGCGCTGTGTGTGTGCGCGCTGTGTATGTTACTGGGGTAGGGGTGAGAGCAGATGGCGCTGTATGTGTGCGCGCTGTGTGTGTTACTGGGGTAGGGGCATTGTTTTGAAAAAGGGGGTGGGGTGGTTGTTCCCCCTCTAAGCCCCGCCCCCTCTAAGCCCCGCCCCCGCTGTCACTTCAGTGCGGCCCTCGGCCGCAAACCATACTGCAATTTTGGCCCCCGAGAAAAAGTTTGTGAGTACCCATGGTCTAGATCATTATAACGAGGACTGAATTTATCTCCTCACTGAACTGGCTATTAAAGGGTACAAAGCTTCGAAGGAAAAGTTGCAGTTCTGCTTTCCTGGAGTGTGATACCTTGGTCATGAAATCTCTCAAGCTTCACTTATCTTGTGAACAAGTCGAAGCCAACCATAAATTCCCAGTCCTGTAACTATCTCTCAGATATTTACCTTCATGTTGATGGCTCGGTACTGTAAACAGTAGATTCTTGGCTTGGCCGAAATGGAAAGTCTTTGCAAGAGTATATTTAAAAAGAAATCTTGAAACCTTACAGTATTCTAGTGAAGCTGAAAATGCTTTTGTAAAAACTAAACAAGATCGAACTTCCACACCTGCGCTAGTGCTCCCAGATTATGCCAAACCTTATTTTGTGTTGTTCTTTACAAAATGGATTTGCCTTTTGGAGTGTTAGTGCAACGTTACGGGGATCAAAAAAATACCATTGCTTATTACTTTTCAGTTCTGGACCCATTTAGGTCTGGTCATCCCCCTGTTTACGATCCACGGCGGCAGCTGCAAATCTTGTTGAAACTTTTAAAAATATTGTGTCTAGTTCCCCATTTACTATTGCTGTGCCCTAATCTGTGATTGCACCTTCTCACCACAAAAACCTAACATCTCTTCACAGCCCACTGTCTCAATATGAAATGTTGTTGTCCGCTTCCCATATTACTTTAACACGCTGTCCTTGGAATTCTACTACCTTAGTGCCCATAAGTGAGGACAGAGAGCCACATGACTATGTCCTAACCACTACTCAAGTTATGAAACCCTGTATCAATTTTACTGATATACGCATCACGGAATGTAAGCTAAAATATTTTGTAGATGGGTCATGGCTTAGGAACGATTAGGGTATCCTAGTTGATTATGTTATTTGTACTGTATATCAAATTGTGAAGAATTGCTGTTTACCCCCTGAGAAGAGACATCAGGCCTCAAAGCTCATTGTCACCCGAGCTTGTATCCTAGGCAAAGAAAAAATTGTTACTGTGGAAACAGATTCAAACAGACTGCGTTTGGAGTTATGCATTCCTCTGGTTGCAAAGAGGTATCTTGATCTCAGCCAGCATTCCTATTAACAATGGGCAGTATGGTCAAAACACTTTAAGTACCTGGAGTTACCCAAAAAGGTGGTAATAATGCTCACCGGTACTCTTATGACGATGTTTCATGGTGCAATGCCCCAACCGATTCAGATGCTAATATGTCACACTGCTTAAGTTGCTGTCAACCAATCTATTTCCTGTACCAACTTTAACAGATTTGTCTCAATTACAGGTGGAAGCCTCTGTAAATGAAACAATTCTGGATTAAGCAGCAATGGGAAAGAGACCCTGAGGGGATATGGAGAGGCAGAACTGGACAAATAGTTGCACTGAAATTTCCACTCCTCAACCTCGCTAGGTTGTATCATGGAGTAGCCTATGTTGGTAGGTACAGCATGCTATGTAATATTGCAACCCTTTGATAACTGCCCTTTTCTTCCATTGCTCAGTTACTGACAATCCTGTGCCATATTCTTGTCACACAACATCAGAAAAGGGATTAAGGCCTCCCCTTGGGCCCGCTTCCTGCACAGCTAGATAGATTTTATTCAGATGCCCAAATATGCAAAATACTCATATATTCTTGGTCCTCTACATATGTTTTCACAATAGGTGGAAGCAAACCCTTATGAAAAATAAATGCCATAACAGGATCTATGTAGTTAGAGATATTATTCAGCAGTTAGTGGTACTGCAGCGGTAGAGACCACAGAATACACTCTGGTTATCTACTCCTACCGCCTTACAATATCCTGGACCAGTAGCTTGCACATTTTCATTGTGCCCATCACCCAAAGTCAGATGCCCATTTAGAAAGGAACAATGATACTCTTAAGGACAAAATAGAATAGAGAAGCTTGCAAAACAGTTAAAAAGGGCCTGATGGCCAAGGCGTGCTTTGCACGACCAACATGGTGGACGTGCTTTAGCAGAGCTCCGCTGCATCACCCTGTTATTCTGTTATAAACTAAATCAAAGTTGGCCATACATCCCTCACAACTATGTACGAGGAACATCGGAACTGAGGGCTCTCAACCTGCATGAACAATGAACCTCAGGTGTCCAGATGCGGCGACTGCTGGTACTTCAGCCGTCACTCGCATGGCACATGGCCCCACTGTACAGCAAGACATGCAATGAGACTGGCGCCTTCAACCGCCTACTCACATCGCCACCTGGGTGGAATAACAGGAAAAACGCACCCTTACAGGTGTGGCAGACACCGCAGCAGCAGCAGCCGGATCGCCTGACCGGGGCCTCTGAGGACTGTGGACAGGTGAACCCTGCTTAGAGGCTTTGAAGGAGCTCCAAGTCCTGACCAAACGTGTGGCCTGCCACAGCTGGAAGATCAGAGGCGCTTCCGCTGGGGAGTGTGAGTGACACACCCACAACGCATATATAAAGGAATGAGGCGTGACCCGCAGCACGAGGCCTGCGAAATCCCCCCCTTTTCTGAAGCACAGCAGATTGCAGAACCGCTTTCACAGCAGAGGCCCTACCGGAGCCGATTTGAGACGGCATAATAATACATGCGTTGCTGGATTGACATGGCAGAGGACCCTGGGCCCAGTGGTGAACGGAGAGGACAGCCGGGGTTTGCCATAGTGGGGCGCGCCCCTTGCAGACATGATAACCCCTCTTGTGCACTGCAGGCTGGCTGCCCAACCAAAAGAGCCTGACATCATAAATCTCCTGCGGGCGGCCCTACCCTCTTACATAACGTACACCTTCTGATACCGCCCTGAGACTAGGCACTCATTTTGAGGCAAGCTGCCTGTGATCTGCAACACGCCCCTGTCTCATTGGTCCCACAAAAGTCCACTCCTATGAATAACTGCACAACACCAACCCAAGACTACCAGTTATAACTGCTGCTGTGCCCCCCACCCCTCATTAGTGGGAGCTTGCTCGGCCGCACCGCTAGGAAGAGCAAGTGAAGACAACCCCTCCCTGGTACTGGAGTAAGCAGCAAACTCCCTTACTCACCAATGGAGAGGTAAACTATGTCTTATACACTCAACAGTGCCCTTAAGTCTCCCTCCTGGACCTTTGCCAGCCACCGGAAACCCATCATGACTACTTAACAAACACTCCCATGGGCAGAGACTAACTCTGCCGCAGCCATAGTAACAAACCCAAGTACAGAGACATAACCAGAGCTGCTCGTGCTGCAGTGCGCTTGATGTCCTGAGCTGCTGACAAGCGGGTTCTGCTATGTTACCCTGCCTGCCACCGCCCACCATGGTTGACTCTATGAGCACAGAGGTGGGTCGCCTGCATTCCACAGGATAAACACTGCCTCAAAGCCCTGAACGCCTCCTGCAAAAATGGCGTCATCACCAGCAACAGAAGACCATAATGAGCACCCTACCTCGCTGGAGGATAAACTGGAGGATAAAGCCGACGCAGTCCTTCTGGCTATTGAACGATCTAGGACGTCACTGGAGGCTAAAATAGACACAGTTGCATCGTACCCTACTCTCCTACATGTAGACCATTAAAAACTTGCAGACAAACTTGCTGTGGTAGAACAAACTTTTGCAACATTGCAACCCAAGACGCAGAGTAAGGAGTCCTCTCTAGAAATGCTAGCTGACCATGTACAAGTATTGGAAAGGTGGGCTCAGGACACAGAGAGACAATACCAGAGAAACAATACACTGGAGGGGTTACTAGGTTTATAAAGAGCTTGTGGTCACACTGAGACGAACATCTCGACCTCACTGAGCACCAACAAGACAAGTTCTGTTTTCACTGAGGGAATCACACACCTATTCACAAAACACCACGGGCTATTGGCATGAGATTGCATTAAAAAAAAAAGAAGAGAATTCATAGCATTCCAAAGAAAAGTCACTTTTTATATAAAAAGAACACCAGATGAAAGAATAGTGGCCTAATCCTATATTTTATCTCCAGGGTATGTTGTGAGCAAAGCCGGTGGGCCTGGATCCATTTACACTTGGAAAACACTCCTTCCAATAATCTGTCGGTTTGCGAAGTCCACCATCTTGTTACAGGGACCTTCTTCCTTCGACTGGACTCAGGGCCTGATTACGACCTTGGCGGAGGGAATTACTCCCTCACAAACATGACAGACATCCTGCTCACCATTTTACAAGTTCCATATGACATAATGGAACTTGCAATATGGAGGACGGGATATCTGGCACGTTTGTGACAAAGTAATCCCCTCCGCCAAGGTCATAAACAGGCCCTCGCGGCTGAGGGAAACGTGGCAGCTACCTGAAGTAAAAGTGGACAATGCCAAAGTCATATTCTTCCCAGATTGCACACGGCTGTTCCACGACACCTAGTGTCCTTCCTCACAGTCAAGCGCAACCTGCGCGAACTGGGCCTAAGATACTCGCTTCTTCTCCTGGTAAATCTATGGGTGGTTGCAGAGGGTATTACACTTTTTCACCACCCTGGGGGAAATGTGGAACTGGCTAGATGAATCAGGCCGTCAAACCAACCATTTCAATCGTCCAGAGGGAAAAGGGAACCCCCGCCTTGTTACAGCTAACGATATTGCCTTGGGACACAGCACGGACACGCCAAGGCCTCTTTGCTGCCCCTGGCCTGTAACAAATAACTGCTGAACCGAAATGCAGCAAAGCATTTAAATAGACAGCTGCAATGATGGATATCAAGCGCTGCTCCAGCCTTGATGCTTTGGACTTCCGTTCATCTGACAGGGTACGCTCCGTTGCCACCTGGCCTTCCGGGTGGGACTTATTGGCCCCACCAGATATCACTCCACCACACAGGGGATAAGATTGTTGAACTTGGCCTTCACCTACAGCTCCTAAATGACGCACCTCGATACATAAGCAAGATATTATGCTGAGTCACTAACAGCTGCCATTAGACTCATGCCCTTCAACAAGCAGCAGTCAGGCCAAGCAGGCCTCATACACAACAGATGACACAGGGTGGTTCTTGCATGGTGAACCATACAAACCCTGTCCACTGCTCCCTGCCGGCGTTGGACTTCACCTAGCTCCCCCCCACTGTAGCACAAGTTCTATGTATGGTTTGGGTAGGCACCTGTTTTTGTGCACTTCTCTTTTGGTATTTACCATATTGTATTTTAATCTCAATGTTGTTTGTTTTTTCTTTCAAATTACGATTTTCCCTGGGCAACCTGAGACATTATTTACCACTACTACTTTTACTCGTCCAGGACCGACAGTTCAGTGCCTCAGACAGCGCATTATATGCTGTACATCCACCACCAACACTAACATTATTCATGACCCGCATTAATGTACTCACTTGGAATGTGTGTGGAATGCACACCCCTGCCCGATGATATGCTATCTATTCCTATCTTAGACAACAAGGCATACATGTTGCCCTACTCCAAGAGTCACATCTGACGACTTCCGAGGGCAACAAACTCAGAAAGAGACAGCAAGGCAAGGTTCATGAAACAAACTACTCTTCCTATGCCTGGGGGTATTCATATGGATTTGCCCTGGAGTCTCGATTCTGCAGAGGAAGAGGTCATAGTTGATGAGAACACTGTATTCATTAAGGGAAGGCTACATGACAGGCATTTATTCGTAAGCAGCATTTATGCTCCTAACACTGACCAAATCCCCTTCTTACATACACTTAAAACGTTGCTTTCTCATGGGAGTGGTCGTCCCTGCCTACTAGGGGGTGACTTCAACAGTGTTTTAGGCACACAGTTGGACCGCTCACGCCTGCCACTGTCCTGGATAGCTGCATCCTCTAATGCTCTCTAGATGGCAAATTGGCTACATCATTGGCACCCAACAGATATATATGGAGACTCCATAATGACTCCTCCAGGGTGTATTCCTTTTACTCAGCCCCACATGGACTTCATGTACGTATTGGCAGACTCCCTCCCATCCCCATGTGGCAACTGCAACCCATGGCGCTCGAAGACCCCGCGTTTTGAACCTCTGTAAGCCAGATGCTCAACGACTACTTTGATTTAAATACAGGGTCTGCTACTACACATTCTGTGTAATGGGACACCCTTAAGGGGACCCTCCAGGGCCCATGCCTGGGACTGACTTGAAGCATGTGCAGACAGCTGGATGGAGAGGTGTTTGATGCAAAGCGCCAGCTACCGCAGTTTGAAACTGAGGTGACCTGAGCCCCAAAAAGCCTGCTGCTTCTAGTCTAAGAACACTCAAAACTTCTTGAAAGACTATGATGCTTAAACTATGCAGCACGCCCCGCCAAAGTGCACGGAAATGTGGACAAGTCAGGCTCTCTCCTTGCTTGGCTAATGCGCCAAGTACGTCCTCAACTCCCCATTGCGGCGCTCCACTCAGCTGCTGGCTCACTGCTTTACATGCAACATGATATCCACAAGACATTCCACCTTCATTATGCAACACTATACCAGTACACCACAACATTCTCCCCAGCTGCCATTGATCCGTTTCTCTACAACACACCCCTCCACTGTATCACACCAGATCAAAGGATGGAACTAGACAAGCCTATTACACTGATCGAAATCAAGGAAGCCATCCGAGCCCTTGCCAATGGAAAAAACCGTGTCCCAGATGGACTGCCAACCGAATTTTACAAGGCATGTGCATCGTAACATGCACCCCACCTACACAAACTTTATGAGGAAGCCCTTGCTGCAGCACAAATCCCTGACATGCGCTGCGTAAACCACACATAAACTCAACCAACATACACTCATACAGACCACTGGCACTACTGAAGTCTGATTATAAAATATAAAGCAAAATCATAGTGAACAGTTTGGCTCCCCTTGTTCCTACATTGGTGCACGTTGATCAGAATGGATTTGTGCCAGCCTGCACGACATTCCTTAATACACAACGCTTCTTTCATGTCCTGAAATATGCACTGCTCCATTGGCCCCTAGCGGGGTGCCTAGTGCTTGATTTAGAAAGAGCATTTGATTCCTTAGAGTGGTCCTTCCTGTTTAACGTCCTGCTGCGGTTTGGAATGGGGTCTCAAATCATACAGCTGTTCAGGCTACTAAACACAATGCAGTAGGCCAGAATAAAAAGGAGGTCCCCTTATCTCAGACTCGGTCAATATAGAGAGGCACAAGGCCGGGGTGCCCTCTGTCTCCTCTCCTCTTTGCTCTAGCCATAGAACCCCTAGCTTTTGCGCTGCATCTGCAGGGACACGATTGGGGCATACCCTTGTGGGACGGGATCCATTCAGTGTCTCTCTATGCTGATGATCTCCTTATCTACTTGAAAGACCTATCCCAGTTCTCCACGTCAATAACAATTACATTTAACATTTGTGCGTCCCTATCAGGACTATGGGTCAACTGGTCTAAGTCCTGTATTTTACTGCTGACCTCCACCACACCTGATCTTGGTACACTCTCTGCTGACCCGCCTTATCCTGGCAGCCAGTCACTTTCAGGTACCTTGGTGTCCAGAGCCAACATACAGATACCGACCTATTTGATGGTAACCTGTTGCGAACAATCACCTCTCAAATCTCAGATGACATTCTGGAAGGCACTGCCCTTGTCGGTAACAGGTAGGGTGGCACTCATCAAAATGGTTGTCTTGCCTCACCTCTTATATTTGTTTGTCAGCCTAACATTGTATATCCCTGCCTCATTCTTTCACTCCTTCGAGCGTGTCTTGTGTGGATTTATTTTGAACACCTCCCACTGTAGAGTAGCTCTCTCCAAACTGTACAGGCCGGCAGACCAAGGAGGACTGGCACTCCCGCATCTGGAACACTACTACCTGGGGGGGTGGGGAGGGGGGGGGGGGCTTCAGTGGGTGGCATGCTGGCTTACATCTAGGCATTTATCACACACAGCCACAACATCTCGCCATTGGACACATTCTAAACTCCTGTATCTATTCTCCCCTTGTGCCGAACTCCCAGCACCATAGCCTCTGCTATTACGTTTGGCATATCGCTGCTACCACAGATGTCTATATCTCACTAGAACAACACTAACAATTACTTTTCTTTTAACCCAGTATTTCTCTCCCCTATTTTCTCCTTTTTATCTCCCCTCCAATTCTAGTTTCTTTAATGATTTCACTTGTCAATATTATAAATATTATTTGTTTCAAACGGTTGAATCTAATGTATCATTTCTAATTTTAGATTAGCAACAATACCAGTAAGGGCACCGATCCTGATACCCACCAACTTAAAACTACATATGTATGATATAGAACACAAATCAAGGACTTTCTTTTAATCGCTTCTAGAAACAACGTACTGTATTGAGTAAGTCTTTAGCATATGTCAAATTATGTGATCTGTTTATTACTGTTAATGCTTCTCTCACACATGCTTTATTTCTGTAATAACAAAGACGTTGCAATGTGTATCAAATGTGTCTAAATAAAATGCAATAATAATAATAATAAAATAGATTCAAACAAAAAATAAAAAGGGCCTGATTGCCCTCATTTGCCTTGAGAGCTATACCTTCCCAGAAGACAAAATTGACCCTCTTATGTAATAATCATGGGCTGACGCGTGATGCTTCCCTCAAATCCTCATCTCTACCTAGTTGGATTTGCAGATCACTGATGATGCAGTCCTACAATACTGCAGAAAGCATATTAAGGGGGTCATTCTGACCCCGGCGGGCGGCGGTCGCCGCCCGCCTGGCGGGAACTGCCATATGGCCGCTCCGTGGTCGAAAGACCGCTGGGGCCATTCCGACCTTCCCGCTGGGCCGGCGGGCGCTAACATTGTTAGCACCCGCCGGCCCAGCGGGAAGGCGGCCTGCAACACTGAAGCCGGCTCCGAATGGAGCCGGCGGTGTTGCAGGTGTGCGACGGGTGCAACTGCACCCGTCGCGCTTTTCACTGTCTGCTAGGCAGACAGTGAAAAGCAGGCTGGGGCCCTGTTAGGGGGCCCCTGCACTGCCCATGTCAGTAGCATGGGCAGTGCAGGGGCCCCCAGGGGCCCCAGGACACCCGTTCCCGGCAGCCTGTTCCTGGCGGTAAAAACCGCCAGAAACAAGCTGGCGGGAAGGGGGTCAGAATCCCCTGGGCAGCGCTGCTTGCAGCGCTGCCCTGGCGGATTTGCCCAGCCCGGGGAAATCCGGCGGGAAACCGCCGGACCCGGTTTTCCGACCGCGTCGGAATGGGCTTTGAAGCACCGCCAGCCTGTTGGCGGTGCTTCAGTCATCCGCGACCCTGGCGGTCATAGACCGCCAGGGTCAGAATGACCCCCTAAATGTCTTCACAGTTTCGGTTCTCAGATGCAAGCAGCCTTACCTGAGTGTCCGTCTGAGGTCTGCCATTCCCTCCAGTCAAGTGGTTGGCTGTACTTTCACTTGTACCAAAGAAGTTTGACTGCAGGGGGCAAAGATAGCTTGTGATCTGAAAGTATGTGCAGTGCAAGAGCTTCCTGGCTGCCTCGAAGTCTTAGTAGGAATCCTGATAATGGGACTGAGCAGCAGTGCAGACATTTAGTGGCCAGCATCAAGGAATGAGGAGGAATTGAACGGCACACGGAGTTTGTCGTTCGCCCAGTGCTCTAAGGGGAAAAATTAAAGAGGGTCAGCTGCACTGCTTGAAAAGCAAGATGGTGGCTTCCTTGAAGCTGGAGAATCCAAGGCGTTCGGTCAGCCCACCGCCCTAGTACAGCTTGAACGGGGCAGCGGTGGGAAAGAGAGCAGCATCGACTGCTGTGGAGTGCAGCAGGCAATCGCATGATAGGTGGTGAGAGGTGCTTCCAGTAGGAAAGTCCGAGTGCTGCTGCTGATACAATTGCTGTGGGGCGGCTGCCTTGCAGTACACTGTGCCCCGGTAGAGCACACATGAAAGACCCACTAAGAATGTACAGTGAAGGATAGGGGATGGATGTTGGACGGCTCTTGCAGTACCACAAAATAGCTGTGCAAAAGAGAGCCCCTTTCCCCCAGAGTGACTAATTACCGTGTCTGCTGAGAAGGGGCGTCGGACCCGCATTGGAGTAGTTGGTACAGCAGTGGTGGCCGGCAGATTTAGGAGGGAGGGGGGCAGGGGGAAGCACACACACTCATTCTTTCACACACACACGCACGCACATGATTATTAACACTCATAAAATTCAAATATTCATTTTAAAAGATCACACACGCACTCATTGTTTCACACACACATGCACATCCATTAACAACACTCATAACATTCAAACATGCACGCACGCACGCACGCACCAAACATTCATTTTAAAAGATCACACACATCCACACACACACTTACCTTCAGCCTCGGAGGTCCCAGGAGGGTTGGGACTGCTGCCTTAGGTCAGTCAATGAGGGAAGGCAGCAGTCCCAGCCTCATCACAGAGTGGGATGGGGTCAATGAGACTGCTGACCCCACCCCACTCTGTGACGAAGTGTCACTGATTGACACTCGCCCGGGGCGCTTCAGGGCTTGAACCTGAAGCACTGAGGTCGAAGTCAGTGGGTGACGCTTTCCTCGTCACCCATGGGAGGGCCTCCAGGCAGCTTTGCTGAGCCGAGGAGGTCACGCCCATAGGAGCTGTGACCTCCTCAGCCCAGCAAAGTTCAGCTCAGGCAGCCAGGAGTCTGTGCAAATCGCGCATTTCCACTCCTGGCTGCCTGATCTGAAAATGAAGATTGTCTGTCAGGCTGACCTTTGTTCTGCCTGACACACTCTTCATGAGGGGCAAAAGGTGGGGGGGGCCCTCTGCCCTAAAGGACGGGCCGCGTCTGCGGTACAGTGAGCGGTGTTAGCTTGGCATGGTGTAGAATGGGCTTGGGGCTCCTGCTCCAGTAATATGCAGTGCTTTGAGCATTCCTTGAATTGAGGATCGAGGAAAAACCAGAGAAGCGATGGTGAGTTATACCTGATGGACTGAGTGGCTTATTGGTACGAAACGCACACCCTGCAGTGGTACAGGAGGCCCTCCTCCCCTCATTTCAGAATACTCAACCCAGACAGGATTGTTGCACCTACATGCCCTTAGGAGATTACCAGGAATTTGAATTTTTGATGCTCCCTGCTGACAGCCTGGGCTTGGAGGAGGGGTACTACAGTGAGGCCCTGTATAAAAGTGAACTGCACCTCTTTAAAAGGGTGCTATAAGGGTTGCAATGGGGAGGAATCAGAAGCAAAAAGCTGAGTTGCAAACAGATGGTGCAACTGGGCTAAATAAAGTCACTGCCAAGGATACATCAGCACATGCCTCTAAATCTACTGACTTAGATAAACTGAGGGCCTGATATACGAAACGTTTGCACCGCCTTAGCGTCCTTTATTGACGCAAAAGTGGTGCAAACTTACAAAATACAATTATATTTTGTAAATTTGCGCCACTTTTCACATAAAAAAATGACTCTAAGGCGGTACAAACTTTTCATAAATAATTGTTATATGTGAGTGTAGGAAAATGGCTCCTTGCTGTAGCTACCCCCCCACCCCCCCACACTTTTTGCCTAATATTGATGCTGACTTGACTGCGAGTGTGCTGGGACCCTGCTAACCAGGCGCCAGCACCAGTGTTCTTTCACTAAAAGGGCCATGTGACCAGGGAAGGTCCCTAAGGGCTGCAGCATGCGTTGTGACACCCTAAGGGACCCCTCACCTATCACATGCACACTGCCATTGCAGATTGTGTGTGTTAGTGGGGAGAAAAAGGCAAAGTCAACATGGCATCCCCCTCAGGATGCCATGCACACAAAATACTGCCTGTGGCATAGGTAAGTCTCCCCCTAGCAGGCCTTAAAGCCCTAAGGCAGTATGCACTATAGCACAGGTGAGGACATAGACACTGTAGGGGCATATTGCTCATGCAGCTAAGTCCACTCTTAGACACTGTAAGTACACTGTGGCCATATTAAGTATATGGTCTGGGAAATTGTCAAAACAAATAATGGCTACACTGAACACTGGTAAGTTTGATTTTTTTTAGAATATATTTTTATTAACATTTTGCTATTACAACGTTACATATTTATTCATTTCACATGCACTTTTATATCTGCTTCTTATTTTGTACTTTTTCGCTTATTGCTCAATCTTTATTAACAGTCGTTTTATTTCTCTTTATTCAACCAGTTACTCTTTTACTTATTCAATCACTTTTCTTTGTTACAGCTCTTTGTTCTGCATAAGCAATAGTCAAGCAACAGGTTTAAACCCCTTCTTCCTTGTAACTTGGAATAATGATATAGAGGGTTAGGTGCCACCCAATTGGGTGTGGGAGGAAGGAGGAAGAGGCGGGAATAAAAAAGAACAGGCCACACAGGGCCAACCATGCGGCTATGTGCAAATGATTTTTATAGTTGCTGAACTGAAGGTGCTATGTCAGATCCACTTTTTATTTTAATTTTAAGCAGGGGGTAATATCGACCCAGGGCGCAGGGACGCGCCGTGTAGGCGGAGGGGCACGCACACTGCCTATCATGTTCGATGGCGAGGTGGGGATCCACGGCCCAGCTGTCTTCAGGCCTCTACACTTAATGAAAGCCACGTGGGGGTCGGGTTTGTTCTGGGCGCCTATCTATGTGCTACAATCGCCTGGCTCCGACCTCGGCGTGGGTTGGGAGTCGCTGGTTTCTCTTGCTGGGTTCACCAATCTCCTAGTTATACTCTCCCAATTCGTCACTAAGTTCTCCCACCCCGGAGCTATGGGAACCCGGCGGATACTCCTGGCTTCTTCTGCTTTTAGGACCTGTAATTCTGCTCTAGCCCACGTTAATGTATCATTCTCCCAGACAGTCAGTAAAGGACAACCCGCAGCTTTCCAGCCCCTCGAGATTAGTCTCTTATATAGTGCCAGGGTGAGGTCCAAAAAGCGCCCCTTCACTTTTCCACGGAGTGCCGTTGGTCCAAGGCCCAGCAAGCACATCTCGGGGCTGGGTCTTAACTCAACCTCAAGCAATTCAGTTAAGGTAGTCAACATTTCCTTCCAGCCAGTCTGGATCACCGGGCAAGTCCAAACCATGTGGTCGAAATTCGCCCCACCCCCCCCGCATCTCGGGCAGGTCGCTGGAGATCCACCGTATATACGGAACAGCCTGTGGGGTGTGAGGTATGTTCTATGCAGGTAATTATATTGAAGGTACCTTAAGCGTGTATTACGGGACACCATCCGGGGGTAAGCCAGTATCTTTTTCCACTCTGAGTCTGTGAGTTCTCGACCAACCGTGCCCTCCCAGCCTCCTCTCAGTGAACGTAGGGGGTCTAAAGCTGCCTCAACCTGGGACCGATATATCTTGGTGATGAGACGTGTTTCCTCACCTAATGTCATCAGTGAGTGCAAAACCCCGTGTGTGTCAGGTTCCGCATTTGCCGTGTCCCAGTGAGCCCTAAGGGTATGTACCAGTCTCCCGTACAGTAGAAACTGTCCACCGGGAACACCCTCTTCCATCAAGTCATCAAATCCCCTCAGGACACCCTCTTTGAAAAGTCCTCCCACTACTTCTATTCCCGCTGCTAGCCAATGACTGAGTCCCATACTTCCCGGCCCCCTTCCCCTGGGTTCTATAGCAAGTACTGCCAGCGGCAGAGCTGGAGAATACGGGTGACCAACTCCTACTCTTTTCGTGCATCTTTTCCAACATCCTATTGCCACTTTTATCATTATGTTGTTCCCAGGGAGAGTTATCTTCCTGTTTGCCATGTTTGCCGCAATCCACGCCGTATCAATCACTCCCTGGGCCGTATATAAATCCAATTGGCCCCGACCCGTAAGCCACCCGGCTATCCACTGCAATTGGGATGCAAGGTAATATGCCTCAAAGTCAGGTGCCCCCAGGCCTCCCGCTTGGGGAGGCCTGCAGATGGTCACGAGAGTGGTACGTCTTCGCCCACTATCCCAAATTAGTTCTCTAAGCAAGGTGTTCAGATCACGGAACCATGCCCGGGGTATTAGCAGCGGTAAATTGGCAAAGTAATAGAGCAGTCGGGGGAGCATGATCATTTTGGATAGCGCCACTCTAGCCATCACTGACAATTTTAAAGAGCGCCAGAATGTTACTGATGATCTCAGCGAACGAAGCACTCCACCTAGGTTACCCTCTCTTAGGTCAGCCATACCATGGTAGATCTGGATCCCCAAGTATCTAAATGTACGCGGAGCCCATTTCAGGTCCACCGGGCACGCTATGGGGCGACCATATCCAGACGTCAGGGGGAACACATATGTTTTATTACGGTTAAGTCTTAATCCTGATACTAAACCAAATTCCTCAAGTACGTTCAGGGCCCAGGGGAGTCCACTCGCCCCGTCTCTAAGGTATATCAAAATGTCGTCTGCATATAGCGAGATAATGTGATCCCCTGGTCCCCACCGAATCCCTCTGCCCGCTCCTTCACCTCGCACCCACGCCGCTAAGGGTTCCATCGCCAACGCGAACAACAATGGGGACAGGGGGCATCCCTGTCTAGTTCCCCGATGCACTGGGTAAACAGCTGAGACCGTCCTACCCGTCTTGACCCTTGCCAATGGGGACGAATATAACAGGTCCACCCAGGCAACCCAGCCACCACCCAGGCCCATTTTTAACATTGTCGCCCTCAAGTAATCCCATCTGATCGAGTCGAAGGCCTTTTCAAAGTCCACAGCTAGCAAGGTCCCGGCTGGTGGCTTCGCCTCATCAGGCATATGCATTATAGAGAAAATCCGCCTAAGATTCAAGGAGGTGCTGCGACCAGGAATAAAACCATTCTGGTCAGGGTGCACCAGGGTCGGCATAAGGGGCAGTAACCGATTAGCTAGTATCTTACTCAAGATCTTAAAGTCGCTATTTAGCATTGATAGTGGTCTAAATTCTGTTACCGATGGATCACTAATGTTTGTTTTTGGGAGCGGCACAACCAATGCTTCACGGAGCGTGGAAGGGAGCACCCCATTCTTTACCGCCTCCATATACATTTCCTTCAGTCTGGGAGTTAATAAGGATTTATACTTTTTATAAAAATCCATCGGAAGACCATCTGTGCCCGGGGTCTTCCCAGGAGCCAGCTGCGTGATTGCTTCGTTTATCTCTTCTACAGTCACTGGACCCCCCAGGCCGGCCCCGTCCTCCGGGCTCAAAGCCGGCAGAGACATCCGAGTTAGGAAACCATCAAGGATCCCCACCTCCAAGTCTGTAGGCTTCCTATACAAGTACGTATAATAATCTTTGAATGCGTCGTTAATGGATTCTGGACTAATTCTGCGTGTCCCACCCCTGTCCAATACACTTGCAATAGGACCACTATCACCATTCGGGCGCACTAGCCATGCCAGAAGTCTACCGGATCTCCCCTCCTCTGATTGCATGGATACCAAGTATCTTTGCACACTGTGGCATCTAAGACGCTCTTCTATTCGGGAGTGCTCCCTACGCGCACTCTCGTACTCTTCATCCGCTTGTCTTGTGGGGCCCTGTCTCAACTCCCCCTCGTGGATGACCTTCTCCAGTGCGTTTAGTTCTCTCTCAAGTGTACGTTTTATCCCCACTGACTGTCCCAGACAATGACCCCGCGTCCCCACCTTGGGTGTCTCCCACTCTATGCCTCTGGAGGAAGTGGATCCCCGGTTATCCTCTATGTGTTCCTCTAAGTAGCTTTGTACCCCCTCCCTGTACGCTTGGTCCTCCAAGGCCGACGGAAGCATTCTCCATGCCGGTATAGGAGGTCTGTCCCGAGATACATTCAATGTCATCAATAGAGGATTATGATCAGATATTGTGCGGGCAAGGTACTCCGCGTGGGTCATATTTCGGGCCAGCCCTGCTGTGCAAACTATCCTGTCGATTCTAGTATGTACCTGGTGGAGGCCCGAGTAAAACGAATAATCCCTGGCAACAGGGTGTTGTAGCCTCCAAGCATCCACCAGTCCCCAGGCGTCCAGCCACTCTGCTAGTTTTTTTGCTGCTTTAATTGATGTTGCTCCCTGCAGTGGGGGGTTAGACCTATCTAGGTCGATATCAAGCACTGCGTTAAAGTCTCCTCCTATTAGTACTTCCCCCGTGCATTGACGAGTGAGATGCCCAGACAGGCCCGTCATGAATAATGCTTGTTCCTGGTTGGGGGCGTATATACAACTCAGGGTCAACTGGAGCCCCTGTAGTTTCCCTTCTAGAATGACAAATCTTCCCTCCCTGTCTATGTTGGAGGAATCTAGCACAAATGGAACTCCCGCTCTAATCCAAATTAGGGTTCCTCTTGCGTAAGCTGAATATTCTGTGGCAAATACCTGACCCCTCCATCTCCTCCGTAATTTCTCCCCCTCTCCGGGCGCGAGGTGAGTCTCCTGTAGCATAGCTATATGCACCCCTCTTCTTTTTAAAAAGGAAAGAATTCTATGTCGCTTACTCGGAGTGCCCATCCCCCTAACGTTCCAGGTCATAGTGTTGTAGCCCCCCATCGTATTCTTAGAACCCGTTGTACATGGAGTCTACGCGCCCCCGGCCCCGGCCAAGCCCCCCAGAAGCTTGCACCTTCATTATGATCAGCCCACATCGCACATATAGCCGGTATAACTAATAACAAAAAAACCCAACTCCCCTTCCCCAGGGCGCCTCCAAAACTGTAGGCTGCCCAGTAAGTCCTACAACACTGCAGATCACACAAACACATCAAGTCAATACTCGCCGGTCAGGGTTGACAGGCGAGAAACAGGTCCGGGGGGGCGGCCAGGTCCGGAGGGGCCACCGTACTTCTTATCTTGACTCGCCTTTCAGCGCCGGTGCAGGTTCTGTTTAGATCAGTTCATCAGCCGTTTGTGGGGTTACCTCCGGCGCACTAGTCGATCCCCCAGAGCCCTCGGGCGAGGACACCACTATGTCTTCTGATTCCTCTTCAGAGACCGCCGGCGGAGACGATTCCACTCCCATCTTGGCTGCCGCTTTTAGGGCTTCTCTCTTTCCAGTCTCCCTTTGTGCCTGCGTGGGTGCTAGCCGTCGGCCGCCCCCTGGCCTTCTCCCTCTCAGGGCCCGCCGGGACCCCCCCCCACCGCGGCCCCCCGGCGCAGGCCGCGCCGGGCCCGACCCCGAGCTCTCAAGCCACTCCCATGCCTCCTCCGGAGTCTGGAGGAAAGTGGTTTTCCCCTCCACAATCACTCGTAGTCTTGCTGGATAGAGCAATGAGTACTGTATCCCTTCTTCTCGTAAAGTTCTTTTAACGGCCAGGAAGGAGGCACGCTTGTTTTGGACCTCCAAGGTGAAGTCAGGGAACAGTGTTGCTTCGCCATTGGCCACTTTAAACGGACCCAATTCCCTGGCTTTCTGCAGGAGGATGTCTCTGTCACTATAGTGCAGGAGTTTAGCAATTACAGCCCGGGGCGGTCTGCCAGGGGCAAGCGGTCTAGCCGGCACCCGGTGTGCACGTTCCAATGAATAAAAGGGGGTCAGGCATCCTGGTGCCACAACCGTACTTAGCCATTTCTCCAGAAACTCCACCATGTTAGTCCCCTCGACCCCCTCAGGGAGACCCACCACGCGAATATTGTTTCTCCTGTTTCTGCCCTCTGCGTCCTCAGCTCGCCGTTCGAGCTTCGCCACTCTATCTGCCAGAGAGGTCACCTCCTCTGATACTTCTGCTTGTTTTGGAACAACTTCCTCTAGTGTTGCTTCTGCCTCCTTTACTCTGTCGGCCAATTTGTGGTGGTCGGCTCTCAATAGCCCAACCTCTATCGCCACCTGATTAATGTCACGCTGTAGAGTGGATTTGGTGTCCTCAATGGCACCCAGTATCTTGTCCAGGGTGTCCTGAACCTTGGTTTGTGACTGGCTCTGTGTGGTCAGCTCGTTGTCCGCCATTGGTATCAGTGTCATGGGTTCCATGGCTTTGTTCTTGTGTCTGCCCTTGGAGGGCATTGGATATGCAGAGGAGGGCGTCTCAGCGAGGCCGGCGAGCTGCACAGGTAATTATGCTGCCTGCTGTTGGCCTGCTCGTTCACCCAATCTGTTGCCGTCAAGATCTCAGGTTCTGGTCGCTCTAGGAGGAGTCTCAGCCACCAAGCCAGTCATCTCCAGCTCGTTGGGCCACAGTAAGCAGGTGCGCCCAGGATCCTCGATGTCGCCGTGTAGCTCGCCTCCGCCGAGCGTCCCCACCAGCGGCGTAGTCGGTAACAAGGTGGTTTGGATCGGGTCAGGGGCGGCGCCTCCCCCAAGACCGCGCCGCCCTGCGCGGGAGGGGCAGCCGCGGCAGGCCCCCAAGGCCGCGCCGTCTCCAGTAGCCAGGAGGGACCCCAACAATGGTGCGCAGTCTAAAATTTCGGATGATAACAGCAATCAGCACGGGGCGGACCCTCGCCGCCACACCCCGCGACGGGCGATCAGCGTCCAACTTGAACCGTCCTAGGCACAGGGGGCCCCCCCGCCACTATACAGGGGCCACCCGGGCAACGGCAGTCGCACGGCCCCCAGGGGGCACAGGAGAAGCGGGCTCCCTATCAGTCCTCCTCGGGGCGCCTCTTGTCCCCTTGTCTCCTCACCGTCCGTGCCCCCGCAGCCGGGAAGCACCAGGCCACGTCTCCTGGGTGGGAGGCCAATTTCACTCCGTCCGGCGCCCCCACTCGGCACTCCGATCTGCCCCTCACACCTCGGGGCGGGCCCGCGCACAGCCTCCGCGCCCGGCGCGGCACGCCGCACGTCCCAGGACCGCGGCCGCAGCCCGCCAGCAGGCCCCCGGGCACGATCCCCGCCGGGCCACACGAATCCGCAGGGGGCCACCCCCGGGGCAACGGCCCCTCGCCAGTGGCCCCACCCGCAATCGCCGCTCACCTCCTCCTTCGCTCCGAGCCAGCGGCACCTCAATTCAGCGCGGGGCGGCCCCGCCCGTCAGCTAGGCCGCAGCCACTCCGCAGCCCCGATCAGCCCCGGGAACCCAGGCGCTCACCCCGGGGGCCAAGCCGCGCCGCCACCGTCTCCCCACGTCTTCAGCAGTCGTTCCGCTCCACTTTGAGCGCGACACTGCCCGCCCCAGCGCGTCTAGGCATACGTTTGAAGTCGGCCCCTCCGGAGCCGAGCGGTTAAGCGTGCGCCATGCTCAGCTCCGTGGCCACGCCCCCCCAACACTGGTAAGTTTGATATCAAACTTCTCAGAATAATAAACCCACACTGATGCCAGTGTTGGATTTATTACAAAATGCACACAGAGGGCATTGTAGAGATGCTCCCGTATTTTAACCAATCCTTCAGCGCAGGACTGATTGGTCTGTGCCAGCCTGCCACTGAGAGACAAGTTTCTGACCCCCTGGGGTGAGAGACATTGTGCTCTCTGGGGCCAGAAACAAAGCCTGCACTGGGTGGGTATGCTTCACACCTCCCTCCTGCAGGAACTGTAACACCTAGCAGTGAGCCTCAAAGGCTCAGGCTTCGTGTTACAATGCCCCAGGGCACTCCAGCTATTGGAGATGCCTGCCCCCTGGACACAGCCCTCACCCCCTCAGCCAGTTCTACCCCTAAGGTAACCAGAGCTGAAGTGACCCCCTCCTTGGAAAATCCTCCATCTTGTTTTGGAGGATTTAGCCCAATAGGGATAGGGATGTGCTCCCCTCCCCAAAGTGAGGGAGCACAAGGAGGGTGTAGCCACCCTCAGTAACAGTAGCCCCTTTGCCGCTGAGGGTGTGCTTTGTGACCGGAACAGGAGCACCCCCTGTCTCCATAGACGCCCATGTTTTTTTGGCCCCTATTTGACCTCTACACCTGACCGGCCCTATGTTGCTTTTGCTCGGTGTTTGGGGCTGACTTGAACCCCCCCAACAGTGGGTTACCTATGCCCCGGAGACTGAACTTGTAAGTGCTTTACTTTTTTTTAAATCTGTTTATTCAACGTTATTAAAAACATAATTCAAGAGCTGCAGTACATTCCACTTCACTTAGCGAGAGAATACACAACTTTACTACACATATATATCCATGCGGATTAGTGTTTTTTGTATAATACAGGTACATTTTAGCGTACTGGCATACAACTTAACACTGTGTAACTTTTAATACTAGTCATGTCAATTAGTATGCTTAGGTCTATATATCGGTATCGGGAGTAGTGATGGTAGCATTAGGCTGTGCAGGCACGAGAGGTATCTATCCTTTGCGTGTGCATAGCGTGGTTAGTTAGTAATATTGGATCAGGGCCAGCAGGCTAGTGGTGCGCGAGCATGGTGTTTCTGTTCACCTTTGAGTGTGGCTCTGTTTAATAATTGCTTTTATGCTTTGGTTGAGTATGATGGTATCCTGCCAGTACAATGCGAGAGGAATGAGGGATCGGGTGCTGTGCTTGCTGAATAACAGGCAGGGGATCCTCGAACGGATGTCCTTTTCTTTGGGAATCTCAGGGAGGGTACTTGTCATCTCTAGATTCTATTTTTACTACGAAAAGATCTCAGCTTGCAGTGCTTTCCTGTATCTGACCCTTAAGTTGCAGTTGTCTTAGTGTTTGAGCCTCTGCTATTGCGCAGCTGTGCAAGTCTCTCAGCCAGGCGGAGTGAGGAGGGGCATTTGGGGCCATCCAGTGTGTGGCAATCAGGCGCTTGTATATCACAAATGCCAGGTCTATAAACTTGTGGGTGTATTTATCTCTCTTAGCCCGGTGTCGCATACCAAGCAGACAGGATTCTAGAGTGGGTGTTAACGCGTGATCTACTATGTCTGCTTTGGTTTCAATAATGCGACACCAACCAGTATTTATTGAGTGACATTCCCAAACCATGTGGTAGAAATTAGCTGCAGGGGTGGTGCTCCTTGGGCATATGGGTTTAGAATGTGGGTATATTTTATAGATACGAGCCGGGGAGAGATATGATTGATGTATGTAATTAAATTGGGTATATCTTAGCCTAATGTTACGGGATATGGACTTAATTGAAGCGAGGGCTGCTTCCCAGGATTCCTGGGTGGTTGGTGTATTAAGGACAGAGTCCCATCGGTGTTTAACCTGAGTTAAAGCAGTGCAATTACTTGCTAGGAGTGTTTAATATAATTTGGCGATGATGCCCTTTACGTTGCCCATGGAGAGTATTGAAGTGAGTAGAAGGGATTCATTAGGTTTGTTGGGACAACGTCCCCAGAGGTTGTGTAGGAGATTAGCGATGGCGCTGTATGTCAAGAAAGCCCCAGGTTGCATTACATCAGCCGCCACCAATTCTACGAACGTGCTTGCTTTGGAGCCCGAATAAAGGTCTCCCAAGTTCAAGGTATTAGTCACGCGTATATCGTGATAGGAGGAGAGAGCTTGTATGCCTGGCACTTGTGACAATGGCAGCAAAGGGGAGTAAGGGGGGGGACAGTGTTCTGCCCTGTACATATCTCTGCCAACATTGCCTGGCCGTGTCCCATAGAGGTGAATTATTTGCTGGGTAGGGGGGTCCTGCTAGGAAAGAGGCCAGTATCGCTTGTGGTCCTGTGTGTGCAGCTATTGCTGTACACTCCGGGATGGACGGTTCGTTGAGCCATTGAAGTTGGGCTGCTACGTAATATAATTCGAGATTTGGCATGCCAAGCCCGCCTTCTTCTTGTGGGTATTGTGTGATGGCTAGTGCTACTCTGCGTCTATCCGTGCCCCAGAGTAAATCAGTTAATAATGAGTGTACTTTGTGAAAAAACAAGCGTGGCAAGGAGATCAGGAGCACAGTAAAGTAATATAGGAATCTCAGTAGTACTAGCATCTTGGCTATGGCCGTCCTGCCCATAGGTGATAGGGGTAGCGAGCTCCAAAATGACAGGGAGCCACGGGTGGAGCTGAGTAATCGGTCTAGGTTGCCTTCTCTTAGGTCTGACAAAGAGTGGTATATCTGGGCGCCCAAGTATTTGAAGGTCTGGTGAGCCCATGGTAGTTGGTGACTAGGGAGTGTCATTTGCTGTTCGGTGGGTATACCAGTGAGAGGGAAAATACATGATTTAGCGCAATTGACATGTAGGCCAGAGGCAAGGGCGAAAGTATCCAATATATGCATAACCTCAGATAGAGAGGTAGAATAATTGCGCAAGTATATCAGGCCATCATCTGCGTATAAGGATATGATATGATATGCTTTAAATTCTTGGATGCCCCATTTTTGAGCGTAGCTACGAAGCTTAACTGCCAGTGGTTCCATGGCTATTGCAAATAATAACGGAGAGAGTGGGAATCCTTGTCTAGTGCCTCTACCGATGGGGAATGCTTCCGATATTACTTGACCGGTTTTGACACAGGCTATTGGTTTGGAGTATAATGTTGCAATCCAGCTGATGAAGCTGCTCTGGAAGCCAAACGCTTTAAGAGTACGGAAGAGATAATCCCAGCTGAGCGTATCAAATACTTTTTCTATATCTAAGGACACGGCCACAGTTTCTGGTTCTGTGGTATTGTGCATGATGCAAATTAATCGTCTTATGTTTAAGAAGGTATTCCTACCCGGAATGAATCCTGATTGGTCTGAGTGTATGAGATGCAGTAGATGAGGGAGCAATCTGTTTGCCAGGATCTTCCCTAAAAGTTTGCAGTCAGAATTCAGAAGGGAGAGTGGTCTGTAGGATCTGACGTCCAGTGGGTCACGGCCTGGTTTTGGCAGGACTAGTATTAGTGCTTTGCACATGGAGTCTGGCAGCTGTTTTCTATTGCGTGCTTTGTTAAACACCTGAAGCAGGGGTTGCAGAAGGTGAGTGGTTTGTGAGTTATAGTATTCTACTGGTAGTCCATCTGAACCAGGGGTTTTGCCGCGTGCCATTTGAGAAAGAGCGAAGCGAAGTTCCTCAATAGTAATGGGACCGTCTAGTATATCTGCGTTGCTGGTAATGTTTGGACTTTGGGGAATCTGTGCTAGTAGCTCAGTCAATTGTTGGTCTTTTGGGGGGGTAGTGGATTGATATAGAGAGCGGTAGTACATATAGAAGGCCCTGTTTATGTCTACCTGAGTATTAACCATATCTCCTGATTGTAACCTAATCGCACCTATTGGCAGAGATTGCGACGGTTGACGTACCAGCCATGCCAACAATTTTCCTGATCTGTCTCCTTCTGCGTGCTGCCTCATTTTAAAGTGTTGATAGTCATGCCTGCCAAGTCTATCGTCAGCTTCTCTATATTTTGCCTTCAGTGAATTTAGTGTTGCTGATGGGGTATCACTTGTTGAGTCTTCAATCTCTGCTCTATGTATATTGACTTCCAGCGTTAGTAGCTCCCTAGTAAGCATTTTTTTGACCCCCACAGAAGCTGCCTAGCATTGTCCCCTAATTACGACTTTATGGGCATCCCATTCAGTGGCGCGCTTTGATGTTGAGTTTTTGTTTAGGGAGAAATAGTCCAACAGCCACTTGGTTATTTCAGCATTAAAAGGAGGATCAGTTAGGGCGTCTGGTTGCAGGCGCCATGTTGGGATGCGGGTGTGTGTGTAGCCCCATAGCAAGGTTGCATACTGTGGGTTGTGGTTTGATATGGTGCGGGCTAGATAACCAGATGTGCTTATCTTTGAGACTATGTTGGATGATGCGAAAAACATATCTATTCTGGTATAAAGTTTGTTACTGGTGAATAGAAAGAATATTCGCGTAATGTAGGGTGGCCGGTTCTCCAAATTTGCCGTAACCCATTGTTGGAGGCCCATTCTGTCAGGTCGAGCGACGCTCGTTTAGTTGGGGCACTGGCTAGTGGGGGGATGGAGCGGTCTTTCTGGGTGTCTAAGACACAATTAAAATCGCCTCTCCATATGGCATCTGTTGCAGGGTCTCCAAGCTTACTGTTGTTAAGTGACCAGAGGAATTCCCGTTGGTGTACATTGGGAGCGTATAGTGCTATCAGTGGTATAGGGTTACCGTCTAATGCTCCTTCTAGGATCACGTACCGTCCATTTGGGTCACTTTGAACGCAGGACATGACATATGGGACCCCGGGGGCTATCCAGATTGCCACTCCTCGTGCATATGTTGAAAAGGTGGTGCCATATAGTTGTCCCCTCCATTTTGTTTTTATGTTTTTATGCTTGTGAGCAAGGGTGCAGCCAAGTGTGTTTCTTGCAGCATGGCGATATGTATTTGGTATCTCCTGACATATGCATAGATCCATTGCTGTTTACTTACGGATGCCATGCCTCTTATATTCCATGTGAGTATTTTATAGTGTGGGGTATGTCGTTGATCTTCAGAAGCAATGGGGTATATGTGGTTTTACGCTAGCGCGTAATGATTTCGCAAGCCCAACTACATGTACGTTGATGATGTACTTCGTGCCTATTATGCCCAGCCATTTTGCATTAGGAGTACCTAGCATGTTCTTTAAGTTCACATTGTAATGAACCGTCTTGGTATTGACATTGACCAACTCATGTAACAGGGAAATGTCCCATTTAGGTATAACAATAACATTTACTATGGTTAGCTTTAACTGTAAGTGTGACAAGCACAGGGTTGGTGCGGAACTTGCCAACCTGGTGTAATGGTCCATATGGAGCGGGGGGTGCTTCAGGTTAATGGGTAGGAGACATTTTACACTTGGTGGTGTAGCTACTGTCCGGGAGCCTCAGTCGACAAAGTGGTATAGCTGGGAGAGATGGTGACACGATGGCATGCCACAGTGGCGTTCGAATAACATTATCAAGCAAGTTGTGAACCCGTAGGTGAGACATATACCAGTGTATCGTGGTATTGAAGTTAGAGAAAAAAAAAAGGGAGTGGGAGAGGGAAGCTAACAGATATCATCCGCTGCCCGTGGAGTGAGGTTGGGGCCACGGGCAGAATCCGCAGAGTCAGAGTTTACTTCTAGGGCAGGGTCTGCTTCCGATTGCGCTGACATGGATGTTGGAGATGCAGTGACAAAACGCGAAGTGGCCTGCAACAGTAGTGAACGTTCTTCATGAGACTGCTCAGGGGTACGCTTGATGTCTTGTTTTCTGCGGGGTCTTCGTTTATCCATTGGAGGAGGACTTTTGTCTGTGGGGTTTCTCGTGGATACCGGGTCAGCGTGGCCTTTTGCATGTAGCCATGTCCATGCACCTTCCAGAGTAGTAAAAAAGAGAGTACGGGTGTTATCGGGTATTCGGAGTATAGCAGGAAACAACAGGGAGTATTTGATGTTATGGTCTCTTAGTCGTTCTTTGACTCGAAAAAATGAGTTGCGCTTCTTCTGTACCTCCACAGTGAAGTCTGGGTAGGCTGAGATTTCCGCACTTTCGAAGCGTATTGGGCCTGACTTACGGAATAGTTGTAATATGAGGTCTCTATCGCGATAGTTAAGGAGTCTTGCTATTAGGGGGCGAGGTTGAGCGCCAGGTGGCAAGGGCCTTCCAGGGACCCTGTGGGCGCTTTCTATGGAAAAAAACTTTGGGACATTGCTCTTTAAGACCGCTTAAGTTAGCCATTCTTCGATGAACAATTCTGTGCTGGGACCCTCGGCTCGCTCTGGAAAACCCACAAAGCGGATGTTGTTGCGGCGAGATCTGCCTTCTGCGTCTTCGGCTCTGCGTTTTAGTGCTTCCACCTCCGCTGTTACGGCTCCCATCCGTGACTGGAGTTTGAGTATAGATAGAGTGAGGTGTGACGTGTCTTTTTCCAGTCCTGCAACCTTTTCAGCCAGTGCTTGTTGATCTGTGCGCAGCAGGTTAACATCCTCAATTACTGAGCCTATTTTTGCTTCCAAGGTGGTTTTAGTGTCTAGTATGGCTTGCAGTACTTTTGCAAATTGTACTGTATGTGTTTGTAGTGTTGCGTCCATTTTTTGTAGGGCCTGATATGTGTCGGAAGCCCCTGCTGGTGGGGGCGATGCGCCTGGGTCCATGTCTCCTGGGGGCCCTCGTGAGGTCTTTGGTTTGCCCATTGGTTGGCTGTTGTATGATATTGTTGCTGATAGCTGAGTTTTATGCTGCGTTGATTGATTGATATTGCAACAATTTGACGTTTTTATGTGAGCGCCTTGTTTAGCATGGTGCGAAAAAGCTTTAGGGTGTACTAGTCCTCAAGTGCAATGGTCGATTGGATTAAGTATTATAGTAGGTACTCAATCTTTATAAATTCGTTACTTGGTTTCCCTGGATACTGTGCATATATTTAAGGCTTTGGGGCAGACAGTTCTGAGCAGGAATGCATGTTTGGGCAGCCTGTTGATTGTGCAATGCGTATTACACGAGGTGTTTGTGTTTCTTTTTCTTTTCTTTTCCTTTTCCCTCCTTCTTCCTACCTCTTCCCTTCTTTCACCTCACTCCTCCTTTGTGTGGTGGTTAACACGTGTTGGTAAGCTGCAAACTTCAATTTTGCAGGCGTTTGTTTTTTAATTGCTTTGGGAGGGCTGATTTCAACAAGAATTTACTTTACTGTCTGCCTTTGTATTCATTGAGGGGGAAGTCCTTGTCCTTTATATACGCTACGACTCGCTTTGTGTCACAGGTGAAGCGCGTTGAATGTGCCCCTATTTATGACTGTTTGGCTGCTGCGTTGCATTACCATTAATTGCGTGTGGATGCAACCTACCGCTCCCTGCTGAAAAGGGTCTGACACGCTTCGGTGCAGCATCTTGCACGGAGACCCCAGCCGAGCCACGGGGGTCCACCGTGACGTTCAGTGGCTCCCACGGCGGTAGCCTCGGGCACTCCGTCTCAGGGTAGGGCGCGAGTAGTTAGTGGGGTGCATGTGCGCCGTGTCAGAGCCCGAGACACGCCCCCGGCGGGCGCGATCCAGAAGGGACAGGGCCACAAAGCAGAAACGGCGGCGCAGTTTTCAATCTGCGCCGCCGAGAACAGACTCGGCCCGGGGCGCGCGTTGACCTCCGTGCGCGCCGGGAGCTCGAGCCGGGCAACAGATTTTGTTTATGCGGCGTGAAGGAGCCTCTCGGCCCGGCGCTGCTTCAAGGTAGGCCGCGTCACTCACTGCGTCGTTCGACTGCTCCTCGGACGATTAGCGTGTTTCCTTGCTCCCAGCGGCTCCCGGCACAGCGCTTCGTGTAGCACCGGTGTTCCACTTCCACGGAGCGGTCGGCATCTGCCTCTCCGGAATGTACAGGTGCCTGGGCCAGGAGATTTGTTTTGGGCCGGGATCGGAGCTGCGATTTATGCGTCCGTCCCGGTCGCCATGTTGGACATGCCCCCTTGTAAGTGCTTTACTTAATGTATTAATCAAACTGTACTTACCTCCCCCAGGAACTGTTGAATTTTGCAGTGTTCACTTTTAAAATAGCTTATTGCCATTTTATGAAAAGCTGTTTTCGTTACTGTTTTGGTTCAAAGTTCTAACTATACCTATGCAAAGTACCTTACATTTAATGTACTTACCTGCAATTTGAATCTTGTGGTTCTAAAATAAATTAAGAAAAATATATTTTTCTATATAACAACCTATTGGCGTGGAGTTAAGTCATTGAGTGTGTGCTCTAATGTATTGCTTGAGTGTGTACAACAAATTCTTAACACTACCCTCTGATAAGCCTAAGTGCTCGACCACACTACCACAAATAGAGCATTATTATTGCCTCTGTCAAACCTCTTGGGGAACCCCTGGACTCTGTGCACACTATATCTCATTTTGATATAGTATTTACAGAACCAGCTTCCTACAGTGAGGCATTCAGCTCTACTAGGGACTATCTGGAGAGTAAAAGTGGTACATTGGCTAAGGATCTGAACCTACTCCTGAAGGAGCCAATAAAACAAGCATTTACTATGCAATGTATCTCGCATTTGCTCGAATTACAGTTAATAGCATTGTAAACTCCTAACCGGACATTTCTTGCCACATAAATTGAAAATGAAAAGTGAAACAGTTTCACATAAGCGAGGCGATTCACAGCGGCACTGCCGCCATGAGCATGAGCAAGAAGGAGAGACACAAAAAGAAAAAGAAGTTCACTTGCATTCAGACTTATTGGCAAAAGTGCAAGTAGCAATGTAACAGGGGCGATGGCCAAGGCGGTAACAAAACCTCCCCAAAGAGGGACAAGTGTAAACCATTTACCAATATCATTAAAGGATTTTTGAAGTGCAAGCCCACGAACGAGTGGTAGTGATGGGCGTGAGGTGGGGGTTGTTAAAAACCCAGATACATATAAACACGTCGGAAAAGCAGCGTGTGCGTGCTGCTATGCTCAACCTAAAAAGGGAGTGCATCCTCAAAGTAGATATGCCGGTTTTGGACCTGCCAATCACTATGGAAGACCTAAAGACTCAACTAAAGGAGATGCAATGCCTGCTGCTGGGCTTGGGAGGGAGAGTTGAGGATCAAGAGGGTCATGCCTGCCGGAGCAATACAAAAATAATGGGCCTGCTCGAGAAAGTGGAGGGTGCCTCAATGATCTTCACGGAGGATTAGCTGCAGGAGGTGGTGGCGCTGAAGGGACATTTTATGCACTCAAAAGAGCCCATACAGTATCGATGCATTCCCTGCAATGCTGCTGTGGGCAGTGGTGGCTAAACTATTATACTACAGAGACTGGGATTACATCCTGCGGCAAGTAGGCACCACTAGCCCTTTAATTGGTAAAAATGAAAGTGGCTCAATATTCCTAGACCTTACAGCAGCATTCAAAAACAAAGAGGGTCATACATTGTTGTGAAGTGTAAAAATTGACAGCTCTTGGTTTCCAGTATGCATTAATGTGTCTGGTGAACGTGACAATACAGCTGGACGGAAAGTCTCTGCTCTTCCCTACCCCACAGGAGGCATGGGACCAGCGAAAAGTACAGGTAGGGACTTCTATTCCTAAATTGCAAAAACACAAATGACACCGGACAAGGCGATTGGTTGAGGCGCATCTCGACGAAACAGGCCATTGTGGTGCTGTGCCAGGCTTTCGCAGCAGCATTGTTGCTGAGATGCGACAAGAAAGAACTGCAAGCAGAGGGTACTTCTGAGTACACAGTCAAGAGATGACGGCTCTGAATCATCGGATGGCAATGACGACACTTCGAAGAACCCTCCTGGTACATAAGACAAGATAATATATTTTTATCCATCAAGTATAATATTAAGCGTTGGCTCTATAATACTGCTGCCGACCCGAGCATCCTGTATCTTTAATGTTATACTTACTTCTGCTAAACGGCTGAGGGGGGACTGAATACTGACCTCCTACCTTTCTCTGCCTTCCCCCATGTAGCACTGTCTGAGGGAGGCCTGAGTTACAGGTTCCGACAGTGTTGTGCGGAAAATAACACTTACTGGATGGGGGGCTCTTTGTGCTCTGGTATCAGAGGGGAATGTTGGAGGACTTTGAAGTTGTTAATTTCAATTAATGCTACTGGAAGAGAGCTCAAAGCTGATGAGTAGGGGGGATCTACGCATGTCAGGGTGCGGATGGGGGTATCTTATAAAGGATATAACTGCGGGTGCCTAGTGTGACTATACAGAATGGCCTATTTAAATAGTTAACCTGGAATGTCAGAGACAATAATTCACCCACCAAAAGCAAAAATGTGTAAACCTATGTTAAAAGGGGGGGGAGGAGCACAGATAGTGTTCCTCCAACAAAAACCTACAGACACCAAGGGAAGGGTAGGCAGAATAGATGGCAGGGGCTTGTTTGTTTCACAATCTACATTCTTTTGCATGCGGGGTGCTTATTTGGATCAGCCTGGGAGTCCAAGATAATCATCAACAAAAAGGGGAGATACATACTTGTAGCAGGCAGACTAGAGGGGAGGAACATTGCTTTAATAAATAAATGTTTATATGCCTATTCCATTATAATTTGGCACCAAAATTAAGTATGGCACTGCACTCATATCCTCGGGGGAGGCATTAGTTGTGTAGCTGACATAGGACTTGACAGATCACATCCTTCATTGCCGTGTTCCGAAATATATAGGATGCTAGGGCATTTAAAAAGAGGACTGTCGGGTGAGGTGGTGGACTTCAGGATGGCACACAACCTCACACAGTAAGATTCTTTTTTTTTTTTTACAATTGTACGCCTTGACAAATTTCTTTCTTGTCTGATGATGCACGCAAGGGTTTTTGCTGAATATTTAGCTAGAACCTACTCGGACCACAATCCCTTTATGTTTACATTCACATGGATACCTTTTGAATGATAATTCCAATCTGTAAACGTAACGTAGACATATTAGAGAACTCAACATTTAAACCCAAACTGGCAGAGGTGATTAGTAATTCCTTTTTTTAATAAACTTTTTATTGACATTTTCACATATAATGGAACAATATTGCACCTCGCAGTCATAACACATGACAGCTAGGGGCATATTTATACTTTTTTTGCACCGAAAAGTGTAAATCAGGGTCTTGATGTGATAACTGGCAAGGCAGGAATAATGTGAACAAGATTAAGGCCCTAGTTTATACGTTTTGGTGCAAAACTGTACATACACAGTTATGCACCAAAAAGTTTAGCGCCGGGCACCATATTTATGGAATGCTGCAAGACAGTGCGAAGGGTAGGCTAGCATAAAGAAATGATGTTAGTCAGGTGGGGCTGGTGGTATGGAAGAATGGGGTTTTGCACCAAAAAAATTACATTAGGCAGGTTAGAGTAAAAAAAAAAAAAAAATGAGACTAACTTGCCTAGAGTCATTTTCTGACGCAAAACCATCCATACCACATGACTCTTGTCTTAGAAAAGACAGGAGTCATGCCCACCACCCCAATGGCCAGCACAGGGGACCAGGGTCGGCCAATGAGGGAAGGCAGCAGTCCCAACCCTCCTGGGACCTGGGGGCTGAAGGTAAGTGTGTATGTGTGTGATGTTTTAAATTGAATCTTTGGTGCGTGCGTGCATGTTTGAATGGTATGAGTGTTGTTAATGGATGTGCGTGCGTGTCTGTGTTTGAAAGAATGAGTGTGTGTGTGTGTCCCGCCCGCCCACTCCCTCCTAAAGCTGCCGGCCACCACTGGATGTGGTAGGCACTGTTGTCCCACGGCCCTCCCATCAAGGGCATATGCTGGGTCTGTGAACCCCCCCCCCCCCAAACCACCAATCATTAATAACAAGGTGTACAGCCCAATAGTACAAGAGTACAATCAAATGTCAGGTGTGACAACACCCCTTTTGAACAAGGGTCAACAATTCTCCAGGGTGATGTGCGAAGCCCCATTCCTCCAAAATAATGCCAGTCGGTGTGTATTTATCCTCAAAGAATATCTTAGTGATTGGAAAGGGGTGATATTGTAACTGATACAGAAGTCGCGGCATCGCAGCCATCTTATAGATGGCCCACGACCCAAAAAGGACTGAGGAAGCGCTGCCCATAACTTATTGTTCCTTGCTAATCGCACCATCTGCTGTGTATATTCTTCCAGAGGGAAATTCATGCATCCCCAGTGACAAACATGCCCAGGTATTGGAGTCCTTCAGGTTTATCGACAATGCTGATGCCCACATCATGGTTGTTGGGCAGGAGGTTATTGGGTAGATCGCAGGTTTCCAGTGGTTAATATGGAGCTCCCAATACGCACCAAACGCCTCTAATATCTGCAGCACTCTAGGTCCAGTCGATTCCGGATGCCCCAAGTACAGGAGCACATCATCTATGCACAGCAATATCCTGTCGCTCACTGTGTCTTCCCATTTGAAACCTCTGAATAAGGTGTCCATGTATACCCATGTGGCCAAAGGTTCAATCACCATAGAGAATAGCAAAGAAAGGGCCAGCCCTGACACATGCCTCTTGGCACCAAGAACCACTCCCCCCACTCGTACTCAGGCTCTAAGGTCTGTGTTTATAAGAGCCTGATATAGCTGATAAATCTGGGACCGCATCTCATCCTCTCAAGCAGGAATAACATATAGGCCCAGTCAACTGAATCAAAAACTTTCTGAAATTCCAGCAGCAGTAATGCCCTCTGTTCTTCCACCAATTCACTTGCAGCTTTTGTGTTGTGCACCTGCCGCAGGATGTGCCGGGTAGCCCATTTTGGCATAAACCCTGACTTGTCCGGTTGGACCAGACGTTCAATGACCGTTCCCAAGCAAGTGGCCAGCTCCTTAGCCCATATCTTTCCCTCTGCATTCTGTAACAAGATGGGTCAGTAGTTCTCACTCTATGTGCCACCTGTGTCTGGTTTGGGCAGTACCACAATATCCGCTGTTCTAAGACCAGGGGGTAACCTACCAGTACCCAATACCTCCCTGAACATTTCCTGCATTGACTGACCTACTTGTGGCCATACCAAAAACCCAAACTCAGGCGAGAATCCATTCACTCCTGGTGTTTTGCCTGACTGCAAGTAGGTCAGGGCCCACCCCAATTTGTCGACAGTTATTTTGGCCTCCAGAGATGCCCTGTCCTCTGGTGAAAAACTAGGGACCAGAAGGTCACGCACAAATTGAGGTAAGTCTGCACGCAGGCTCAACGGATCTGCCTGATACAAGTCTCGATAGTAGTCTGCGAAAGCTTGAACCAGCCACTCAACACCGGCCACCATCCTTCAGTTGCAAATATGCTGCAGGAGCCGACCCACTCCAGGTGTCCACAGCCAGTGTAAGGTCTTACCAACCTTATCTAACCATTGGTAAATCCTGCTATGTTTGGCTTTCCATGCTTCAGGCGCTTCTTGTGTTAATTCCTGCCAAAGTGGGACCTGTATGTGTAGGGAGTCACGTAATAATTCCTGCTGTTGGAGGCAGCATATTGACTTTCTAAGGCCAGAATGTACTCCTCTATGTCTTGGATTTTCTGCTGGGTTTTCTCTTTGTGGAGTTTCATATTAAAGATTTGACCTTGTATTGTGGCATTTTGGTCTTCCCACATCACACCTAAAGAGGACATCAAGCCTCTATTGTCTTGAAAGAACTGTTCACTTTGCTGCCGGCACATCTCTCTAAAGTCATATTTTTAGAGGTACCACCCATCCAGTCTCCTCCTGGCCCTCTTCCACCTCTTGCCCCACAGCCTAGTCAGTTCTACTAGTGAGTGATCGGATAGACTTCTTGCAAGGGGTCTTACCTCCATCATTCTGTGACCCTCACCTCCAGGCATGAAGAAGTGGTCAATTCCAGAAAGGGTCCTGTGGGGCCCTGGAATAAAAGGTGTGACCTTGTTCTGTTGGGTGGTGCATCCTCCACACATCTATCAAATTTAGGTTGTTTACAAACGTTTCCAGGGGCGTGGGACCTCTTCCCCCTGCCCCAACCCTGGAGCGATCCATACCTGCATCACTTAAACCATTGAAGCCACCACCCAAAATCCATGGGGCCTCTGGCAGTTCTTTCAACAGTTCCCCCAATGTAACCAGAAAGCCCATTGTGAGCGCCGGCAGAACATACATGCTCACAATCGATAGAGGCAAACTCTGGAGAATCCCGGTAACTGCCATATTACGTCCCCGGCTATCTAACCACTTTTTGGAGATCACTAACAGTGTGCATTGCCTGATCAGAATAGCTGTGCCCCTGGTGCCCCATGATAAGCCTGGGAATACCCTTTATGCGCCAGGAATGGACAATTGTTGCCCAGCAAATGGGTTTCTTGAAGAAGGACAATGTCTGCCTCTGTTTTCAGGGTGGACTTGAGGACTACTCCCCGTTTGATTTTATCGAGGAGTCAATTTACATTACATGGCAGCACCCTGAGTGTAGCTGGCAGGCTGGAGGTCAAACTATAATTTCCCAACAAAGCGGTATTCCCAAAGAGAAGATATGTCCATACATTGTGCCTGCTTCCATCGAGTAAATTCTGAGTCTAATTTTGCTGTTACCAAAGGAGCTTGAAAGGAATCCCCACCCCCTACCAACAACCTACCCATCCCGCAACCCCAACTCTCTTCCCATGATTCTCCAACCAGAAGTACGTGTTGTGGTGTATCTTGGGCCTAGCCAACTGGGCTAACCTGTGATCAACATCTCCCTTGTCACCAATCCCACCCCCCCTCCCAACAACATACAACCCCAACACAACAAGGAACATACCAATAATTACACTTTACAGCTAACCCACCCTTCCTTTGTATCATTAAGCCCAAGTGAATCCTTCATGCCTCGTTCAATCTCCTTACTGCACCTTTCACAGTGGCTCCCGCCCCCTCTCCATAATGCTTGCTTCCGGATCTGAACATGCCAGAGAGGGGGCCACGCCCCCGCTTCCTTCATCAACGGGCCCATGTTCCAAGAAGGAGCATGCCCTCCTCCCTCTGTTCCGTGGCCGCTGACGTAGTGCTGTTTGTCATTCATTCCACATCTTATTACTGACACAGGCACAGAATGCTGGGAGGATTGTGCCTGCGTAGGTCTTTCCTTTATCCATCTCCAGACTGCTTCCAGGATGTTAAAGAAGAATGACTGACCATGAAACAGAACTTTTAGGCATGCTGGAAATAGGAGCATGTACATGAAGCCCATAGCCCCTAGTTTCACTTAGGCTGTAGGAACGACCACCTCTGTTGCTAGACTTTTAACGTATAGTCTGGGAAAACTGTCACTGGAGTGGACTGGTACGTTACCAGCTGTGCCTTCCTCGCAGCCTGAAGGATTGCATCCCTGTCAGCATAATTGTGCATTCTCACAATAAATGGTCTTGCTGGAGCACCCACCGGTGGTCTGGCTGTGAGGGCTCTATGTGCCCGCTCCACAATGAAACATGCTGAGACATAATTGGCAGGAACCCAGCTTTTCAGCCAGTCCCACATGAATTTCGTAGGGGTGCTGCCTTCCACTCCCTCAGGGATGCCCACCACTCTCAGGTTGTTGCATCTAGACTGGCCCTCTGCGTCCTTGGCCCTGACCTCAAGGTGACTCACCAGTCGCTGCAACTTCACCAAGCGTTCCTCATGTAATTTGACGGTGTCCTCTGTCTCAGATAAGCGGCTCTTCACCTCCATAACCCTGTCGGTGGTGTTCTAGAGATCCTGTCTGATCATGTCAAAATCTACTTTAAGTTTCCCCATTTCTCCTTCCATCGTGACCTTCAGATCATTATTTGCCTGCAAGATAGTCGCTGTTGGGGTGACCTCTTCTTGCACAGGTGCTCTGCCTGTCACTCCTCCATCGCCCCAGGGAATGCTTTGTTTAGCATTCTTGTCAATCTTTTGTTGCATGGCTGCAGAATGTGCCTTATCCTGCACCATGTTGAGGATGCGCCACCTCAGCACCTCTTCGGATGTCTTTCTGCCTGGTGATGCTACGCCTCAGCTGCTGATCAACTAGCCTTCAGGGACCACGGGAGCCTCCGCGCTTACCAGCCGAGGGAATCAGACAGAGTGAAAACAGTCCAACCCTACTGCATCACTCCGGGTGGCTTCTTTGCACAACCAACAGTCCAAAAGTGGGGAGGATGCTCGGCATGCCAGCCCACCCCATGGGGGAGAGATCCCCCCGCAATCCTCAGAGCCCCCACTCCCGATTTCACTCAAATAGGCCCCAGCAGCACATTGTAGGGTCTAGAGGACTTTGAGGCATTTCTTGCAGTGTCACCCAGTGCAGCACTCACCTTGGCTTCGGATTGACACAGAAAGGCAAGGGGCCTCTGGTGGATCCTCCAATTAGCCAGTTATCGCAGGGCAACTTTGCCTTCTGGCCCTAGGTGTCCACAGCTCACCAGACATTCATCTCGTATGTTACTTCACCACTGCAGCCCATCTCAGTGCTCATAAATGGCTCCTCCAGTGGATGGGAGCATTGCATCTCGTCCCTACCGCCTCAGGCACAGAGCCTAACCATGTCACCCAACTTGCCTCGGAGCTCCAGATCTATCTCCAGTCCTCCACAAGGGCCACCACACCCTCTGCAGCTTTGGCTCAGGCAGTGGGGTCAGATTCCCCTCTCACAGCTCCGAGAGAGCCAGATGAGGCAGAGCCACGCAGCTTGCTAGCTCCAAGCCTCCCACCCACGTGGTGTGTGGACTCCTTGGCTCATTAGACAGTGGCCGCTCTCCTCACCTCTTTGGTGCTCTCTCTGCCATCTGTGGGGAGCACCATGCTGTTCTGCCGGCCCTTGCTTGCAGCCTGCACCAACAAGGCACTCCCCAGGTTTCCTCTGTGTCTGCCTCCAGGCCATCTCCACCTCTGAACAATGGGGTCAAGAGCCCCACCAAGCCGCACCGTGGGGTCAGATCCAGCACATTCTGGGGCTGTGGATGTCCAGCAACTCCAGGCGTTCTTTCTTGAATTTGAGCCCAGCCCATCTCCACCACACAGAGCTGGGGTTGGATCCAGCACATTCTGAGGTGGTGGACGTCCAGCAACTCTGGGCGTTCTTTATCAGATTCAAGTCTGGCCCATCTCCACCATGCGGAGCCGTCCCACTCCTGTAAGCCGCACCCAACAAAAGATTGCCGGGGGGAGACAAGCGACAACAAACGACTTCCCTCTCTCATCTGATCTGCCTCGCCAGGGAGGCAGTTACAGGGAGTTTGATCAGATAATGGGGGATATGGTGGTTATTATGCCACGGGAGCTTCACAGAGCTGCAACCATCTTGCACGCCCCCCATAAATAACTAGGGCACAAAATCATCAGCAGTTGTAAAGTGGGAAGTATTTAAGACTATAAAGGGTACACTGTATAGCTGCAACTCTAGTAATAAGGGTGTATCTACATAAAGAGATTATCAGACAGGAACAATTACTGATCGAATTAGAGGAGGTAGCAATGCAAGACCTCGAGAGCAGATTACAACTTAAGGGAAAAGCATGACAAGCTACAAGCATTGACAAAATGATAGAAGAAACAAAAACAACTTATCAGAGGTAATTTACCCGGAATAGACACCTTGCCTTTAGAGTTTTATGCGAACATCAGGTGTGTATATATAGGCCCCAAAGCTGACTGAACGCTAGACCGGGGCAAATGTACCTGGTTTACCTTCAATTAGGAGAGAGGCAACTTTCACCTAGCTTCCAGAGAAAAAGATAACAGTCCTAATCATGCCTCCTCCCACAGACAATTATCCATGCTTAATGTCACATACAAAATACTGAGTAAGATATTAGTGAATTGACTCCTTCCAAAAATTGGTGGGCTAATTCATCCAGACCAGACCGGATTTGTTGTGCAATGTAGCACGATGGTGGTGCAGGTGCTAAGCCTTTTGCAGCTTGATTGCCCTCAAGGCTCTTGTATTGTCCATTAGGTATCTGGGTATTCATGTATTCAGAACCAAGGAACAATTGTTAGAATAGAAAATAAGAACTCATTGACCTCCCTTGAACAGTCCATACAGTTGGCTGACACTCCTCATCGTGGGGATCTGAAGGATCACACTTTCAAAAATGTTTTTGTATTTTTTCTCTTCCTTACCTATACAAACACCTAAAGGGATGTTATGCAAAATAAATAGGATGCTAGAGGAACTGATAAGGTAGAAGAACAGATGAAGAATATCTGTGCAAAACTCAGGATCCCTATAAATGAGGCATTAATGGCTGTTCTGGAATTAGGGCCAGATTTACCAGTGTGTTGTGCAGTGCAGCAGCCGTAAATTATGCACTGCGTGAGAAGGAGAGAGCAGGAGTGCACCATCTTTACAGAAATATGGCATTCTCCTCCCCTCTCCCTTACACAGGTGCAGAAATGTACAGCCATGTGCCACTGACACCTGTGCACCATAGAGTAAGGGTGTCTCAGTCAGTCTAGCATAGGTTTTGTCCTGGAAGGATAGCCTTCTAATACAAAATACCATTCTTAGACTAACTTTGAACATTTCCCACTTTGTATGAGTGGTATACAGTGCAGCACACATGCAAAGTTGGAAAATAAAGGAGAAAAAAGCATTCCTCCTACATAACGCCTATCTAAAATGGGCACTATTTTCTGACACTAAGGCCCTCATTCCAACCCTGGCGGTCATGGACCGCCAGGGTGGAGGGACACGGAAGCACCGCCAACAGGCTGGCGGTGCTTCCAGGGCCATTCTGACCGCGGCGGTAAAGCCGCGGTCAGAAAAGGGGATCCGGCGGTTTCCCGCCGGTTTTCCCCTGGCCCAGGGAATCCTCCATGGCGGCGCTGCTTGCAGCGCCGCCATGGGGATTCCGAACCCTTCCCACCAGCCTGTTTCTGGCGGTTTACACCGCCAGAAACAGGATGGCGGGAACGGGTGTTGTGGGGCCCCTGCACTGCCCATGCCACTGGCATGGGCAGTGCAGGGGCCCCCTAACAGGGCCCCATAAAGATTTTCACTGTCTGCTTTGCAGACAGTGAAAAACGCGACGGGTGCAACTGCACCCGTCGCACCCCTGCAACTCCGCCGGCTCCATTCGGAGCCGGCTTCCTTGTTGCAGGGTCTTTCCCGCTGGGCCGGCGGGCGCCCTTTTGGCGGTCGCCCGCCGGCCCAGCGGGAAAGTCGTAATGACCCCCACGGTCTTTTGACCGCGGAGCGGTCTTCCGACGGGGTTACTTTGGCGGGCGGCCTCCGCCGCCCGCCAAAGTCAGAATGACCCCCTAAATCTTGTCTACTTTTTTAAGTAAATAGGGCTTAGCATCAGAAACATTGGGTGGTTGCAAGGAAATGCCCATGCACCACTCATGGTATGCCCCCTCTGTGCTAAGTAATGCTTTGTGATACTTTTGAGTGAATTTTCAGTGCTAAACAAGTAAAGCGCTAGAAAGTAAATAAGTGAAAAAAGATTTAGCGTTGGTTTGCATCACTTTTACAGCACTAAAACTTAGAAAATAGGCACCTTAGAGTTGTATTATCTGGCTTTGCGGTTGCAGTGGGCAACAAGGTTGAGAGTGGGCTATCAGATTCAGCACAGAGGTCAGAACCTTGGGCTGCAGCCTCAAAACTCACTCACACAAATGTTGCTGAAAACCACTATGGATCTTTATCTGAAAAACAGTGATATTACCAATCATTAAACTTCTCAGGTGTTGAGATACTAGGCAAGTTAATTTCTTTCATTTTCGCTAGCCCCAGACAGGACGTCTGTTGAATGGAGTAATTTAAAAAGATCATTTGCCCAGGAATCAGGCATGCTCTAAATAAATCTTCCCTACCCTGTATTTGCCAATCTTTTGTTCCCCATACATTTTTTTTTAATCAACAGAGTTCTTCTAGTATTCGTAACCTTCAACTGTAAAACGGGAAGCAAAGGACTCTGAATAAATCAGCTATGTATCGGTTAGCAAAATTTTCCTAATTTTTGAAGGAGGTAACTTGAAATAATATGACGCTCAATTCTTTGTGTCATGTCCAGTGAAATATGTAAACTTATCTGAATAATGTTCTCGGCTCCACACTGGTGGTGTAGAACAGTGTTCCCACTAATTGTAGTTAAGTACTGGTCTGTGTCTAGTAGCGCGATGCAGGTAGTAATGTCTCCAGTTATTATAACAGAACATTTCCCATTAATTCATTGTATGTCTATATACCTCATCACTTTCAAACACTGAATAGTCCTTCATTTCAGTTAACATAGAATCAACTGTCTGGACATCCCAATCATCAGATTCAATAATGACATCTGTCATAGAAATTTTTAATACATATGGAATCTGAATGACCTCAGCAGGCCCGTACATATCAAGTGGAACGTTGTCCCACACAATACCATCAAGAATTGGCACAGCTGAAATGTTCACAAGGGACAAGTCTCTTCGGACCTTATGTGAGGAATGATATGGAGTTAAGACTTCATCCACAAGCTCAATTGAGGAGTGTTCAGGAAGGTAATGACCATTTATAAGCAAAAAGAAAACTGTCACAAACCCAGTCCATAGGAACAATGCAAAAATGTCAAACAGAACCATAAATAGTTCCATGGGTGAATTAAATAGGTAATTTTAAGCCTTATGTACAGCTTTTATGTCATTGATACATTTTTAATCCCTGGAGTGGATGAGTCTGAAAAAAAAGTCATCAATGTCGATGAAATAACCAGAGGCAGTCTTTGCAAATATGGGAGCAGGTGCATTACTGGTAGATTGATCCCCTTTGTGTGGAGGCTCATAGTAGAGGGTGTCATCAGTCTGTGTAGTGTTGGTGTAAAAAAATAGCCAAATCCTGGACAGGTGCTGTCGTTGATGTGGTAACTGGTATTAGCAGGAACTCATTTTCTACCCTCTCCATGGTCGAGGAGGTGTTTGAAACATCGTTGGACATTGTTATGTAGTCCGAAGTAGTGTTGTTAATTCTACTTTGAAGAGGTATGCCCTGTTGGGTAGTGAGAGGGGATCGGAATCTACCCAAGGGACCTCTGGGTCTACTGTGCAGGATCAGCTACATGGGGAACTTTGACGTCATCAATGGAAATTAATCTGTTTGCTCTGGAGCCAGGCAGTGTTGGATTACAGTTCTGGTACCTTGTACTCCCAGGACTGGGACTGGCGCTCTGTATGGTGGACTGTTAAGGACTGCTTTAGATCACGGTTCCGCCTCGCCACAACTGAATTTCCTTCGGTATGGTATGGTGAGGAGTTATGGAGTTCAACACCCATCGTCCCTATGGTGTCCCTGAATGCCTTAGAGGCAAATGCAGGGCCCTGGTCTGAATGGAATGCTGCAACCGCATATGTACAGATAAAGATCAGCAAGTCTCTAATAACAGTTCGAGTGTCAGACGACCACTGAGGCCATACCCACAGGAATCTAGAACAAGAATCAACATCGACTAAGATGTATTTATATGCACCTTCAGGTTGGAGTGGACCGTAATGGTCCAGGTACACACACTGTAGTGGCCTGCTGGACACTAAGAGGCATGTCTGCGGTGGGCGTTTGATATTAGAGCCCTTTTTTTGCTGGCAAATGTCACAACAAAGGACGTATCGTTTTGTCTGTTTGTATAGACTTTTACAGAAACGCTTCTGGTGGCCGAGTGTTACCATGCCCGAGAAACCAGCATATGCAGAAGTGACACCCTCATGCACTGCTTTTATTAGATCTAATCTCTGGTCTTCTTGGGGATCACTTGATCTCCAACTCCAGGAATTGTTGTGTAGGCAACATTCTGTGCACTGATGTGGTAAGAATATTTTGTAGGGTATGCTTTTGGAAGAGACTTGCCTTCAGCCGACGCCTCCATGGCAGTCAGTATTTCATTATCCAATCTCGTCTGAGAACGAGTCACTGCAGCCACAGAAGCAGTAGCTACTGCAGATTTGGCTGCTTCATCAGCCAAAGTGCTGCCGATAACATGTACTCCTACACGTTGGTGGCCCAATGTATGTACTACATGGACACACGGTAACGTATCATTAAGATCAGCCACCCTCCCCCACAAAGTTTTGTGTTTTATGGTGTTCCCCTTGGAATCTCTAAACCCATTCAATTTCCAATGATTAAGGTAATCATTGTAGGACTGGACACAATAGTATGAGTTGCAGACAATCAAAGTCGGCAAGCCTGGCTTTGTGTGTTCTAGCGCAAGAAGAAGGACTTTAAGTTCAGCCAGCTGAGCTGTGCAGTCCCCTAGGGTCTGCGTGTAGGTATTATGAGGGTGGAAAACTCCATCCTTCATCACTCCACTCACGGCCTCGCAAGCTCTGAATATTGATGTTTGGTACCTACAGCTCGTTGTGCTGAACCATCAGTGTAAATGATAGTATGGTAACTGTCAAATGGCAAAATATCTAGAGGAGCAGGGTACTGCTGTTCGTATTGGAGAACTTCTTGTGTCTGAAGTTTTGGATCAAAGATGTAGTCAACATCAGCGGCGGTCAGGGAGGTTGCCCACTGAATCCAACGTGGATGTAATGCTTTAGCGTTAGGAATGCTTGCTTTGGTACTGGCAACAGGGTAACGAGAATGATGCGTTTCCTTTGTGCAAGTGGCCTCTCCTGAATGACCATTTGAACGGCGGTCAGAACTTTTTCTGTAGGTGCAAAGCGTTGTCCTACATTAGAGTATAAATGAGATTTATATGCTATGGGCACCGTGTTGCCCTCGTTAAAGGTGAGATAAGTAAACCCAATGGCACCAGCAATTATTCTGATGACCAAATTTGTTTTGTTGTCACGTGTGTGTATGTTTGGCTTCTAGCAGGTCCTGTTGCAATTCCCTAAGGATGCATGTGTGTTCAACTGTCCAGTGTTTGCTAGAAAAATCTGGGCGTATTAAGTCATAATGTGGCTTTACACATTGTGCATAGTCAGGAATGTGTGTTCTGCCAAAATTAAAGAAGCAAAGTAAGGACTGTAGCTTCTTGAGAGTGTTAGGTGGGTGACGTTGTGCACATTTCTCTAGAAAGTGCGGGCCAGGTTCTTCCCCTCGTTTGATAGCTCATATCCCAGGAACAATGCACTGAGAAAGGCTAACTTACTTTTCTTAAAGTTTAATTTGTAACCGAGGTCGGCAAATCCTAAAATGAACCGATCGACCCTGACAAGATGAATGTTGAGGTTGTTGTCTGTGAAATAGATGTCATCCACGTAGGATAACGCCTCAGGGTCAATACCATATAATATTGACGTTACACAGGCTGAGAACAGTCCTAGGCTGTTCTTATAGCCATGAGGCAAACGGCAGGAGCGTTTATGTGAGCCAAATGAAATTGCACTGAGGTCTCGACTTTCGTGTGCTAAGTTTTGGCAGAAGAACCCGTTGGAAATATCCAAAGTTGTTTTGAATGTTTTGCGCACTATATTGTTAATTAGTGCTGTGCTATGTAATTTTGTATACCGTATGTGCGTGTATGACTGTCTAAGTGTCTGTAATCTAAGACTATTCTGTAGGAATGGTCTGGTTTTGCAACCGGGAATAACAGGTTATCCATTGCAGAGACACAGGGCTCAGTTACTCCCTGGTACTTGAACTGAGTGAGGGCCTCCCTCACTGGAGCTTTTGCTTTGTGTTTATGTGAAAAAGTAGCCTCTTTCTAGCCTTGTTACTCCCACTTTTGGCCTGTTTGTGAGTATATGTCAGGGTGTTTTCACTGTCTCACTGGGATCCTGCTAGCCAGGGCCCAGTGCTCATAGTAAAAACCCTATGTTGTCAGTATGTTTGTTATGTGTCACTGGGACCCTGCTAGCCAGGACCCCAGTGCTCATAAGTTTGTGGCCTATATGTGTTCCCTGTGTGATGCCTAACTGTCTCACTGAGTCTCTGCTAACCAGAACCTCAGTGGTTATGCTCTCTCTTTACTTTAAAATTTGTCACTAACAGGCTAGTGACTAAATTTACCAATGCACACTGGCATACTGGTACACCCATATAATTCCCTAGTATATGGTACTGAGGTACCCAGGGTATTGAGGTTCCAGGAGATCCCTATGGGCTGCAGCATTTATTTTGCCACCCATAGGGAGCTCTGACAATTCTTACACAGGCCTGCCAGTGCAGCCTGCGTGAAATAATGTCCACGTTATTTCACAGCCATTTACCACTGCACTTAAGTAACTTATATGTCACCTATATGTCTAATCTTCACCTGGTGAAGGTTGGGTGAAAAGTTACTTAGTGTGTGGGCACCCTGGCACTAGCCAAGGTGCCCCCACATTGGTCAAATTCCCAGGACTTTGTGAGTGCGGGGACACCATTACACAAGTGCACTATACATAGGTCACTACCTATGTATAGCGTCACAATGGTAACTCTGAACATGGCCATGTAACATGTCTAAGATCATGGAATTGTCACCCCAATACCACTCTGGTATTGGGGGGACAATTCCATGATCACCCAGGTCTCTAGCACAGAACCCGGGTACTGCCAAACTGCCTTTCCGGGGTCTCCACTGCAGCTGCTGCTGCTGCCAACCCCTCAGACAGGTTTCTGTCCCCCTGGGGTCCAGGCAGCCCTGGACCAGGAAGGCAGGATAAAGGATTTTCCCTTTGGAAATAGGTGTGAAGGCTAGGGAGGAGTAGCCTCCCCCAGCCTCTGGAAATGCTTTGATGAGCACAGATAGTGCCCATCTCTGCATAAGCCAGTCTACACCGGTTCAGGGATCCCCAAGCCCTGCTCTGGTGTGAAACTGGACAAAGGAAAGGGGAGTGACCACTCCCCTGACCTGCACCTCCCTGGGGAGGTTCCCAGAGCTCCTCCAGTGTGTCCCAGACCTCTGCCATCTTGGAAACAGAGGTGTTGGGGGCACACTGGACTGCTCTGAGTGGCCAGTACCAGCAGGTGACGTCAGAGACTCCTTCCGATAGGCTCTTACCTCTCTTGGTAGCCAATCCTCCTTCCTAGGTAGCCAAACCTCCTTTTCTGGCTATTTAGGGTCTCTGCTTTGGGGAATTCACCAGATAACGAATGCAAGAGCTCATCAGAGTTCCTCTGCATCTCCCTCTTCACCTTCTACCAAAGGATCGACCGCTGACTGCTCAGGACGCCTGCAAAACCGCAACAAAGTAGCAAGACGACTGCTAGCAACCTTGTATTGCCTCATCCTGCCGGCTTTCTCGACTGTTTCCAGGTGGTGCATGCTCTGGGGGTAGCCTGCCTTCACCCTGCACCAGAAGCTCCGAAGAAATCTCCCGTGGGTCAACGGAATCTTCCCCCTGCTAACGCAGGCACCAAAAGACTGCAACACTGGTCCTCTTGGTCCCCTCTCATCCTGACGAGCGTGGTCCCTGGAACTCAGCAAGTGACTCCCACAGTCCAGTGACTCTTCAGTCCAAGTTTGGTGGAGGTAAGTCCTTGCCTCCCCACGCTAGACTGCATTGCTGGGTACCGCGTGATTTGCAGCTGCTCCGGCTCCTGTGCACTCTTCCAGGATTTCCTTTGTGCACAGCCAAGCCTGGGTCCCGACACTCCTTCCTGCAGTGCACAACCTTCTGAGTTGTCCTCCGGCATTGTGGGACTCCCTTTTGTGACTTTGCGTGGACTCTGGTTTATTTTCCTTCCAAGTGCCTGTTCAGGTACTCCTGCGGGTGCTGCCTGCTTCTGTGAGGGCTCCCTGAGTTGCTGGGCGCCCCCTCTGTCTCCTCCTCCAAGTGGCGACATCCTGGTCCCTCCTGGGCCACAGCAGCACCCAAAAACCTCTACCACGACCCTTGCAGATAGCAAGGCTTGTTTGCGGTCTTTCTGCGTAGGAACACCTCTGCAAGCTTCATCGCGACGTGGGACATCCGTCTTCCAAAGGAGAAGTCCCTAGCTCTCTTCTTTCTCGCAGAACTCCAAGCTTCTTCCATCCGGTGGCAGCTTCCTTGCACCCTCAGCTGGCATTTCCTGGGCTCCTGCCCACTCTCGACACTGTTGCGACTATTGGACTTGGTCCCCTTGCCTTACAGGTACCCAGGTCCGGAAATCCACTGTTGTTCCATTGCTGGTGTTTGTTCTTCCTGCAGATACCCCCATCACGACATCTGTCCTCTCTGTCCTCTCTGGGGGTAGTAGGTGCACTTTACACCTACTTTTCAGGGTCTTGGGGTGGGCTATTTTTCTAACCCTCACTGTTTTGTTACAGTCCCAGCCACCCTCTACAATCTCACATAGGTTTGGGGTCCATTCGTGGTTCGCATTCCACTTTTGGAGTATATGGTTTGTGTTGCCACTATACCTATGTGCTCCTATTGCAATCTACTGTAATTCTACACTGCTTGCATTACTTTTCTTGCTATTACTTACCTAATTTTGGTTTGTGTACATATATCGTGTGTATATACCTTATCCTCATACTGAGGGTACTCACTGATATACTTTTGGCATATTGTCTTAAAAATAAAGTACCTTTATTTTTAGTCATTCTGTGTATTGTGTTTTCTTATGTTATTGTGCATATGACACCAGTGGTATAGTAGGAGCTTTACATGTCTCCTAGTTCAGCCTAAGCTGCTTTGCCATAGCTACCTTCTATCAGTCTAAGCTGCTAGAAACACCTCTTCTACACTAATAGGGGATAACTGGACCAGGCACAAGGTGTAAGTACCTCTGGTACCCACTACAAGCCAGGCCAGCCTCCTACAGTTTAACAGGATATTGTGGCTGAGGTTGGTGTGTGGACCTGATAGGTATAACATGACAAGGAGAGTCCTTGGCCCAACCTACATGATTGGGGTATAGCGCAGGTGCCTGCAATAAAGCACAATCAACAGCGTAGGCTTGTTTTACCGCCTCCGGAACAAGATCAGAAAAAGAAGGCAAAATTACATCTTCCCCATGTGGGAGCTTATGGACGTGCCCAGGTGGCCAGTCTCTTTCGGCCAATAGGATATCACAATTAAGTTCATCCCAGAATATCACTTTGATGGTGCGCTCTATGTCTCCCTCAATTTGAAATGTTAAATCATAAACCCTATCGAATGGGAGAACGCGCCCCCGTCCGCAATCTCAGCTGAAATTAAATTGCTAGTTGCTGTCGCATCCAGATGATCTTTCAGACTCTGGCGACATGTCGTGACCTCTGCTGCGCTGTCTAACAGTGTCACTGCCTATATCATGTTCTTCAGCAATCTTCTCAAGTGTACTGGCCTTTTTTATTGACAGTGCTGCCACTTTTTTCTTTTTAAACTTTGGCTTCTGTTGTGGGGACCTGTCTTCTTTTTTTGTCTGAAGACTGTGGTGAGTCTTTCTTCTGTTTCACGTATTCAGGACGTCGATCAGGAAGGCCCCCCCACCCCCTCTATACGTCTATCCAGTGCGTCCTGAAAGGAATGAGAGGGACATGAATCAGTATATCTGTCTGGAGCTTTTATACTTTCTCTATTTCTGAGAGTATAGCTCCTTTTGGAGTTCTCCGGATGTGGAGAATCTGGTCTCTTATTTTGTATTTCTTTAAATTGTTTCTGTGTGTCCCAGTGCTTCTTAGAACTTTCCTGTGCTTGTTTAGTACCTTCCTTAGGGGTGGTACTTTGTATTTCCAGCTTCTGCGGTTTGGCTCCTAAACTCTCCCATCCTATACTTGTATAGGTATCGGAAATAACTTTTGGTAGCTCTTTCTCCTGGTCCAAATGTGGAATCTCTCGGAGACGTTGGCATATAGCCAGTGCTACCGCCTCCCCTTTAATGTTACTGAGTATGCTTGAGGAGACTGAGTCAAAGTTACGCATTAATTTCATCCCCAAATCTAGGGCTGGTGCAGCCCCGTGCTCATTCTGTATTTGTTTTAACACTTCCACTAAATTGGCAAGTGTCGGGGTACCATGTGTGGTAGTGTATATTGCAGCGAAGACTGTACCCCGTATGGCACAGTCATCCACCGAGGGAACCATCCCGAAGTGCAAGCATATAGTGAGAATTCTATGTTTCTCCTGTGGTCCCATACGGGAAAACACAGCTTCCAGCTGATTTGTTTTCTGGGCTATCCAGAATGGTATTTTCTCTCGATCTGAGGGTACCTTACCCATGATGGTATGTACTGTTTGTGGATTAATCCCAGTAGCCAGTTGGTATCCAGCAGGTGCTGGTGGCGCTGGACTTGTGTTCAAGGTTCGCATTACGAACTGAACTCATCTGTAAAGTGTTACTAATTCAAGATATAAGTCTTGCAGGTCTGCTGACTGCATGTTTTGTATACCTGGGTGAGGTGTGTATGTAGCAAACTTAGGCCACGTTGGTCCATCATTACCTAAAGGATCTAATCTCACGCCTTGTATTACATGTGGTAGGGCGCCTTCAAACCAGTTTTGATGCTCTTGGTAAGTGAGCGGTATTTCAAGATACTGGTATGCTTGTGATCAGTATAGGGAAAGGTGCGGAAGACATTGTGACGCGAAGGGATAATTAGTTTGAACAGTGTAGATGAGCGTGATGCCTGCTGAAACCTGAAGCAACGTGGAAAAGTCCACTATGTTGTTTTCAAGCTTATTTTCCAACATTCCAGAGCAGCCAAGGGACATGTGCCGATAACATAGCTAGAAGATGCGAGAAAGGGATAGAATCCAAGCTTCAGGTTATTTAGGCACTGAAGCTCGGGTGAGGGGATTGAAGCTCGCAGATGGGATTGTGCAAGGTGCCATCGCCAAGCCCACAGCGCTGCCTCCCTGGTTTTGCTGTTCAGAGACCGTGACGCTTGAGGGGGAGAGAGGTCCAAGCAGGCGGTAGAGGGCTTCCCAGCATTTGTGGATAAAGTTAAGTTCCACCCAGGGATGAAAGGCCTTTGTTTCTCTGCTCTATTATGATTGATTATTATGCTTCCACTATGTTTATAATCTGAAGTATTCTGCTCATTTATATTTTGTTTCCTGAATGTCTTAATGTGAGCATGCTGCAGTAATTGAGATATGTGTTTCGTATACAGTTAACCAAAGCTTATATCTGTCAATGAACTCTTTGCTCATATATAAATAGATGATCTTTATTGCTGGTTTTCATTCTACTTCATTGATGTGCCAAATGCATACATTTTCCTGAAATTCTAGTAAAGCTAAATTGTGTTCATAATTGGCGTGTGGTCCTTCATTGAGCGTCCTTATTGACTTATATCGAGCAGATCAGGTGTCAATCAGTCACCTGGATAAGACAGCTTGGTATCATTTAAGGAACGTTTGGAATGTTATATTTGTGGAATGTGTCTGATCTGCTGTTTTTCGCAGGGAATGAGACCCAAGAATAAAATATTTCTATTTGGTAAGCTTCACTAGCTTCTACTATTAATGTAACATCCCCGCCCTTTTCTGCTAAGCCATGTGCTACTAAATGTAAAGTTAAAGCTTGTCTAGCATCCTCAGGAATGTCTATGGCGTTTGCCATAATGTAAAAATGAGTAAAGAGATGGAACACCAATTGGGGAGTAAAGTCCTTTTATTAGTTTGAGCTCAAACAACCTACAGCCTACTTAGGTGGTCCCTGTTCAGCTGAGGAGGATCTTCCCTAAGACCACGGATGTCTCCGTATAATGGTACTTAGGGTACCTGTAGTATGTGAGACAGTGATAATCAGGGTATTTAGTGCCTAAACACCATTGTTGGTGGCGCCATGTCGTAGTTGGACTCTTGATCTAGGCAAGACTGCTGGTTTAAGGATGACAGTACTTATGTTTGTAGGCAACTATGCCAGTCCTACAACAAAACGCAACTGTCGTCCCAACCCTTCCGGCTCACAAGCAGTACCTCACCAAAAACCCAAAACAGTAAAAGGTGATTTGTGGCACCCTTTACGCATGGACTCAAGAGTGTGACATCTCAGGGAGCGTTGTGGTTAAACAGAGATTACCCCTTTGTCACTTTAACAACATGTCTCAATCATAAACAGGCAATGAAGAAGATGCAGTAAAGTTTTAATAGGTTTTATTTAGCAAAGCTCTAATCTGCGATAAGTTACATGGGCTGCAATGGTTAGGATAATGAACAGTGCAAGAAACAGAATGGTAAAGACAAGAGTTATTAATACAAAGACAGCCACCATCTTGCAATATCATGAAAAAACATGAAGTGTGTGATATGTCCTAATACCCTAGCATGCTAGGCCTAACCTCTAACCTAAAAGAAAGCTAGGTATGTTAAACCTCAATCTGCCAATGCAATGTCCGTGAGAAGAGCCTCCAACCCTCGTTACCTTGGAATGAGGTCTCTAGCTCAGACTCCATAGGAACATGAAGACTGGGTCAGCGTCAAGCGACGTGCAGCATCGATAGCAGCGTGGGCATCTGGTTGGAATCCCTCTGACTATCTGATAAAGTGAGGAGTATTTATACAGATCTACTTGGACCCCTGACGTAGGTTTGTTCCCAAACAATAGATAACAAGGTGTGCTTGGGACGGTAATTAATATAAACAATTCCCTCGAAAGCATGAAGAGGGAAAGTCTAAAGAGAACACCTACAGTTTGTTTGTCGTTGTCGCTTGATCTTGACGCCTTAGCGCGGTGACACTGATAACGCAAACTAAAACATGGGCCTAACCCAAAATAAGGTAGCCATCTTAAAATATATAATTAAATAAATGCACTAAAACAGAGTAAGCAAAGTAGGGTAAAAGTCACTGGGTGACAGGGACACGAGTCTGCAAGCCACAAGCTAAGCTAACTCCTGTTTCCCATTAAAACAAACTAGGGTTCACTACACTTCTGGTTGGTGGTGGAATACAGCCTTGCTAAAAAATGGGTAATTATTGTAAGAGAGAACTGTACTGAGCATTCCAGGTGTGAAACCGCTGCTCTGCCTATAAGGGCAACTCGTTCGTGTTGCTGTAGGAAAAGTACAATTAATTTTTCCTCCTGCTGGATTTGTTCACACACTCCAGTTGTGTGAGGATAGAATTCTTTTGATTGGAGGGCTTATCAGTTTTAGTGACACATCTGTTCTACTTCGGGCATAGACAATCAGAGTATGCTGCCACTTCCCCTTCTCCCTTCCCAGATATTAAAAGTTAAACAATCCTTTCAACCGTAACAAGCCACACATGACTCATCTTGCAACAATCTATTTGCACTTGCTGAGGATCCAACATCTCTAGTGTTTTTGTTGGATACAGCAAATGTGATTTAACAGTGGAGAACATTCCCTTTTCAGTCACCTCCCTTTGAATACCATCTTTCCCATAGACTGCTTCTCAAATACCACCCACAAGACAGTCATACATAATTTATTTGTGGGTCACAAGCTTAAAATTGGCTGTCTTCAAACTGGACTAATAATTGTTATCCAGGATACATCATCCCAGCTGTGAGGCACTTGATCATCCTTTAGAATAAAAACAGGATAGACAGGCTGTTTTAACTATCTTTATGTTCTTTTCAGGTTTGATTCCCATATATGGAATAACTGTGGCTTTAGATGAAATAAAAAGGCAGAAATATTTCAAAAACTAGCAAGTTCCACCACAGCAGCTTTAGGGTTAGTGACAGAATAGTTAGATGCCCATTTAAAAATACTAATTAAAAAAAGAATGGCCATAGATTTTTTTTGGGGCAGTCAAAGGGCGAAGGCTATGCAACTGTAGGCACCCTATTCTGTGCCCATCTTCCATATACTCCCCTTAATATACACAAGCGAATAGATAGCATTGTGGATAGTATAAGAACTTCACGTGATGCAAAGTCACAACAGTATTTGAATGTGGCTGTAGAAGGTCTTCAGCCCTCGGTACATGAAAATATTGTAATCCGTGATTGTAGTTGTTTTATATATATATATATATATATATATATATATATATATATATATATATACACACATATATAGCTATTAGAGAAATACTGTGCATTCTCCAACGCTCTTGTAAACAAAGGTGCTTTCACACTTGCCATTTTGAAGGATGATGAGGAAAGCGTAGCAGGGAGATAAAAAGGGAAGTCAGGAGACTTTTCTCTAATAAGTTGTTGTAAGATGGAATTTTTCATTTCGTAAAAAAGGGAGGTTGTGAAAACTTGCATCCTGTTGGTATCATGCTCATACACTCCTGTGCATTACAATATCAATGTTTACACTTATGATCAAGAACATACTAAAGTGTTATTATCAAATATGGATGATGTTTTCAAATGGATTATAGTTTTCAACTGGTTTGGATATGTTGACATATGTTCATGGTTCAAGTAGACCCAGAAGCCATGTAACTCATAGTTGTACATTTGCACATTTTTAAGAAGCACAACCTACATTTCTAGCCTGACAAATGGAAGCAGAACTTCAGTACAATAACGAGCCTATGATTATATAAATAAATGAAATCTTCTTCTCAAGGATATTCTGCGCTTACTCAGGGATACGATCCTGCCACCTGCTCAGTAGATATTTTTTTGCTGAAAGTAACACAGTTCTGTCATGTTGCTAAGCTCCATTGAATTGTAATTATGATAAAGCGTATATCTAGGGGATCTAAAATTCAACTTGTTTTAGCTTTGTGCTCTAACTGATCTTTTCGAGCAAGAGCCCTGGTTAGTTGAATTGATAGTTGTCTTTGAATCTGTTGTTGCACTTCTTGTTATTTTTGTATTAAATGCTCGTTGGACTTTAGGCTTCCAGACATGTTGTTTTTATTTTTAACACAGGCTTGGCTCTACCTTTGGCCCTTCCTCAAAACATTTATTTTTGCGGAAACGATTGCTGCCATCATCCAGTGTGCTGAAAACTCGTGGCTTTCTGGATTTTTATGAAAGCTGTAGTATTGCTTTCCCTTACCCTCTTCTATCTGAAGACATCTTTAAAAAAAAAAAACTCTCATCTGCAAGGCCCCCACAGCCTCGGCATGTCACTGGCTTTTATCATAGACTCAAGGGATTCAGCCACCCGAGCTCCGAACAGGTTTTTCCCCTTGATGGGCACATCAGTGATACTTGCCTGCATGTCAAGTTTAAAAACGCAGACAAGCTGCTAAGCGTGTTTGTAAAGCAATGTGCCCAAGGTCAACAGTCTACTCAAGATACCCATAGCATCTAGTGCCCATTTAAGGAGCGTAATAACTATGTTCTATTTTTTCTTCAAAAATTGCCTTCCTTCTCTTCTAAAACCCTTCTGGCAGATGCTTCAATACTTTCTTGACCTCATCCCAGGGCTGATGGGCATATCTGTTAAAACGTGCATCACAGAAGGGCGTGTCCAAGATGGTGCCTGAGTAACTGCATCTCCATGGAGCTTCCCCTTCTGCTTTTGCAAATGTAGCAGGTTCCAAGTGCTACGGGATGCACACACGACTCAGAACTGTGGAGGAAGCCCTCTGACCCACTGAGCAGCAGCTTTGCAATTTTGTGGTTGCATCAACCTTTTTCAGCGAGAACTCCGGCCCGGGGGAGGAGCTCAGGCACAGCTAAAATGGTGGACGTCATGGAGCCTTGATCCTAACCCCCCCGGCGGGCCGTACTGAATCACCTCCAGCATACCTGCATCCCTCAAATTGCGCAACACATAAAAGTCGTGAGGCCCACAGCGGTGGTTGTGTGGTGATACATGGCCAGCCCGCGTGGTAAGCGAGTACAGTGCAGAGGCCAGTGCAGAGGCCAGTGCCGGGCCCTGGTGTGGACTGTTCTGGAGCTGAGGCCCACAGGGGGATAGTGATACAACTCTGATACCCCAGTCATAAACACTGTAAAAGCGACCCCTTCACAGTGCTCTCAACCTCAGCCCACTGAGGGGGTACCCACCACTTTGGCAGCTTCAGCAAATTTCAGGCCCCCTCCCTGGGCCATGCAGTGTAAGCATCAGTGGGGCCTTGGCTTCACTGCTTCAGCAGACACACCTAATGAGGCTTGCAGTGCAGGGGTCCCATCCAGACAGACAGACCTGGGGACATAACTATAGGAGGGGACGCCCAGGAGACCCTTGTGTTTTGGCTATGCGGGGGTTGGCCCTTTAACCCCATCCCGCGGCACAACTTTACAGAAGAATTCCCACCCAAAGGTGTAGTAAATCCTAGTTCATTTTAATGGGATAACAGGAGTTAGCTTAGCCCCTGGCTTGCAGACCCGCGCCCCCGTCACCTAGTGACTTTTAACCTACTTAGCTTGCTCTGTCTTAGCCCATTTAATTATTTATTTCTTCTTAAGATGGCTGCCTTGTTTATAGATAGGCCACTTGTTATGGGTAACATTATCAGTGTCACCGCGCCAAGGCGTCAAGATCAAGCACCAAAGACAAACAAACAGTAGGTGTTCACACTTAGGGATTTTCCCTCTCTATACTTTCGAGGGATTGTTTATATTAATTGCCGTCCCAAGCATGTCTGTTATCTGTTGTTTAGGAACACACCTACGTCAGGGGTCCTTGTAGATCTGTATAAATACATCACACTTTAGACAGATAATCAGAGGGATTCCGACCAGATGGCATCGCCACCATTGCTGATACCGATGCTGCAGTCGTCGTGACGCTGACCCAGTCTTCGTGTCCCTGCGGATTCTGAGATAGAGACCTCATTCCAAGGTAGCGAGGGTTGGGGGCTCCTCTCATGGACATGGCATTGTCAGATTAGGTTTAACAAACCCAGCTCTCCTTTAGGTAGGAGGTTAGGCCTTTCACATTAGGGTATTAGGGCATATTACATCTCATATATCTTTTCTACGTATTTCAAGATGGTGGGGGTCTTTGTAATATTGACTCTCGTCTGCACAATTCTGTTTCTTGCATTATTCATTATCCTAACTATTGCAGCCCATGCAACTTATCGCAAATTGCAGTTATGTTAAATAAAAACTATTTAAACTTAATAATCTCCGTTTAACCACAACACTCCCTGAGATATCTTATTTTCGAGTCCATGCATAACGGCTGCCATAAATCACCTTTTACTATTGTGTTGCTGGTGAGGTGCTGCTAGTGAGCTGGTAAGGTTGGGACAACAGTTGCGATTTGTTGTAGGAAAGGCGTAGTCGCCTACAAACAAAAGTACTGTCATCCTTAAACCAGAAGTCTTGCTCAGAGCAAGAGTCCAAACTACGGCATGGTGCCACCAACGATGGTGTTTAGGCACTAATTTACGGATACCCTGACTATCACTGTCTCACAGACAACAGGTACCCTAAGTACCATTATTCGGAGACGTCCGTGGTCTTTGGGAAAATCCTCCTCAGCTAAAAAGGTAATACCAGATTAAGCTGTAGGTTGTTCGAGCTCGAACTCATAAAAGGACTTTACTACCCATTTTGGTGTTCCGTTTCCCTAACAAATATGGCTGAGGCCATTGACATTCCTGAAAATGCTAGACATGCACTAACACAACATTTATTAACACATGGCCTTGCAGATGAGGGCGGGGATGTTACTCTGATAATAGAAGCTAATGAAGAATACCAAACAGAAACATTTTACTGTTGGGTCAGCTTTCCTGCGGTTGACCAGAGAACGTACACATTTCACACATGTGAAGTTGCAAACGTACCTTTACGGTACCAAGCATACCAGTATCATGAAATATCGCTCACCTACCAGGAGCATCAGAACCGGTTCGAAGGCGCCCTACCAGATGTACCAGATGTATTACGAAGAGTGAGGTTAGGTCCCTTAAGTAATGATGGACCTACGTGGCCTCTGTTTGCCACATACACACCTCACCCAGGCATACAGACTATGCTGATACCTGATTTACGAGTTTTATATAATGAATTAGTGGCATTATATGGACGATTAGTCCAGTTCGTATTACGAACATTGAACACAACACCAGCGCGTCCAGCACCGCCAGTAGCTGGTGGTTATCAATTGGCTACTGTGATTAATCCGCAAACAGTACATACTATTATGGGTAAAGTGCCCACGGAACGGGAAAAAATACCGTTCTGGATTGCCCAGTAAACGAATCAGCTGGAAGCTGAGTTTCCCCATACGGGACCACAGGAAAAACATAGATTGCTCACTATGTGCTTGCCTTTTGGGATGGTTCCCTAGGTGGATGACTGTGCCACATGGGGTACGGTGTTCGCTGCCATATATACTACCACACATGGTACCCCGACACTTGCCAATTTACCGGAAGTGTTAAAACAAATACAAAATAAGCATGGGGCTACACACCGTATCCTCAATCATACTCAGTAATATTAAAGGGAAAGCGGTAGCACTGGCAATTCGTCTGCGTCTCCTGGAAACTCCACACCATGAACAAGAGAGACAGCTACCGAAAATAATCTCCGATACCTATACTAGTATAGGATGGGATAGTTTGGGAACCAAACCTAAAAAATTGGAGTTACAAGGTACCGCCCATAAGGAGGGTACAAAGCAGGCACAAGAGGGCTCTAAGAAGCGCTGGGACAAACACAAAGATTTCAAAGAAAGAAGAGAGCTTATTCTCCACACCCGGAGAACTCCGAAAGGAGATATAGGGGGTCATTTTGACCTCAGCGGTCTTTTGTCAAGACCGCCGAGGGACCGCCGTGCTGAAGACCTCCAGTGGTGGCGGTTTTCCGCTCGGCGTATTATGACTGTTGGCAGCTCTCCGTCCTTTTTGGGACGGAGAGCCGCCAACAGCCATACTGGCGGTCGGCGGGGAAGTTGAGGTTGCTCCACCTCCACCGCCACGTCAACAGAACACCGCCCCCCGAATGACGTCCTGTGATTCGGCGTGGCGGTGTTCTGTTGACTGTGTGGTGTCGGCGGAGCAGCCCCCATGGATCCCGTCCCCTCCCGGAGGATCGACGGACCAGGTAAGTCCATCGTCCGTTAGGGGAGGGGGAGGAGGGTGGGGTGTTGTGTGTTGTGTGCGTGCATGGGGGTGTGCGTGTGTGTATGTAGAGGGGGTGTGTGAGTGCGTTTATGCTTGCGGGGGTGTTGTGTCTTTGGGAATGAGTGCATCTATGTCTGTAGGTATGTCTGTATGGATGTGTGCGTGTATGTTTGAATGTGGGTGTGCGTGTCTGACTGTGTGTGTGGATGTTGGCATGTATGTCGGTGTGTGTGCGTGTATGTGTGTTGGTGGTGCCTGCGTGCGTGTCGTGTGTGAATGAGTGATGTGATGTTGGGGGTCGGGGTGGGGAGGGGGATCCTGCCACCTTTGGGGGGTGGCAGGGGTGGTGGTGGGTGTAGGGGAGGGAGTCGGGTGGTGGTGGGGGGTGGGGGATGGGGGATACCCCTATCAGTGCCAGGGAAGGAATTCCCTGGCACTGATAGTGCTTACCGCCATGGATTTCATAGCAGTTCCAAACCGCATGAAATCCATGGCGGTCAGCCGGGTCCAAATACCGCCAGTGGTATAGTGACGACCGCCGGGCTGGAGACCCAGGTCTCCAGCCCAGCGATCGTCTCTTCCATGGTCATAATTGCAAAAATTAGACCGCCAGCCTGTTGCCGGTCTTACCGCCGCTTCTCCGCAGTCCGCCAGGGTCGTAATGACCCCCATAATCTCAGAAATAGGGAGAACATTAAAACTCCAGACAGATATACTGATTCACGTCTCTCTCGTTCCTTTCATGACGCACCGGATAGACGTAGCGAGAGAGGGGGCCGTCAAGATCGACATCCGGAATACGTGAAAGAAAAGAAAGACTCACAACAGTCTACCATTAACAAAGAAGAAAAGACTCCTTAGCAAAAGCCACAGTTTAAAAAGAAGAAGGTGGCGGCACTGACAGTTAAAAATGGCAGTAAAATTGAGAACACTGTTGAGGAACAAGACGTGGGCAGTGACTCTGTTAGACAGCACAGCAGAGGTCACGATATGTCGCCAGGGTCTGAAAGATCATCTGGATGCGACAGCAACCAGAGATTACATTGCGGTTGAAACAGCAGATGGCTGCGTTCTCCCCCCGATAGGGTTTATGATTTAAAAATTCGGATAGAGGGAGACGTGGAGCGCACTATTAGTGTGATATTTTGGGATGAACTTACTAGTGATATCCTATTGGCCGAAAGAGATTGGCCACCTGAACACGTCCGCAAGCTCCTGCATGGGGAAGATGTCATTTTGCCTTCTTTCTCCGATCTTGTTCCGAAAGCAGCAAAAGAAGCCTGTGGGCTGAATGGGCTTTATCGCAGGCACCTGCGCTATATCGCAATCATGTAGGTTGGGACAAGGAGTCTCCTTGTCATATTATTCCCGTTAGGTCTACACCCCAACCGCAGCCACAATATCCTGTCAAACATGAAGCAAAAGCTCAGGTGAAGAAAATCCTCACCCAACTTGAGTACCAGGGAGTTATTGAGCCCTGTACATCTGCAATGAATAATCCGTTATTCCCCGTTGCAAAGCCAGACCATTCATATAGAATAGTCATTGATTATAGACACTTTTAAATAGTCATACATGCACGTATGCTATACAAAATTCACACAGCACAGCACTGATAAACAATATAGTGCGTAAAAAACATAAGACAACATTAGACATATCTAATGGATTCTAATGGATTCTTCTGCCAGAATTTAGCACATGAAAGTCGGGACCTAAGTGCGTTTTCATTTGTCTCTCAGAAACGCTTTTGTCGTTTACCTCAAGGCTATAAAAATAGCCCAGGACTATTTTCAGCCCGAGTTACATCAATATTACATGATATTGATTCCGAGGCATTGTCCTATGTGGATGACATATATCTCACAGACGAAGTCCTCGACATTCATCTTGCAAGGGTCGATCAGATCATTTTGGGATTTGCAGACCTCGGTTACAAATTCAATTTTAAGGAAAGCAAGATAGCCTTTCTTAGCGTCTTATTCCTGGGATATGAGCTATCAAACGAGGGGAAGAGCCTGGCCCGCACTTTATAGAGAAGTGTGCTCAACTACAGCCTCCAAACACACTCAAGAAATTACAGTCATTACTGGGTTTCTTCAATTTTGGCAGAACATACATTCCAGATTATGCTGAATGCATCAAGCCACTTTATGACTTAGTTCAGCCCAAATTTTCTAGCAGACACTGGACAATTGAACATACGCACATCCTTAGGGACATGCTAGAAGCTAAACACTTACACACACGTGACAATAAAACAAATTTGGTAATCAGAATAATTGCTGGTGCAATTGGATTTACTTATGTCACGTTTAATGAGGATGACCTGGTACCCATAGCATATAAATCACATTTATACTCAAATGCTGAACAACGTTTTGCACCTACAGAAAAGATTCTAACGGCAGTTCAGATGGCCGTCATAAAAGAGAGGCCACTTGCCCAGGGGAAACGTATTATTGTTGTCTCCCCGGTGACGGCCTTAGAGGCTGTCACCAAAGCAAGCATTCCTAACGCTAAAGCATTACATCCACGTTGGATTCAATGGGCAACGTCTCTGACGGCCACTAATGTCGATTATATATTCGATCCAAAACTTCAGACACAAGAGTTTCTCCAGTATGAACAAGAGTACCCCGCTCCTCTAAATATCTTGCCACGAGACAGATACCGTACTGTCATATACACTGATGGTTCGGCGCAACTGGCTGTAGGTACTAAACATCAATACTCGGCAGCTTGCACAGCCGTGAGCGGCGTGATGGAATATGGAGTCTTCCACCCTCACAATACCTACACGCAGACCTTAGGGGACTCTACAGCCCAGTTGCCTGAGCCTAAAGCTCTTATTCTAGCACTTGAACGTACTGAGACAGGATGCCAGACTTTGATAGTCTGTGACTCATATTATTGCGTCCAGTCATACAATGAATATCTCAATCATTGGAAACTGAACGGGTTTAGAGATTCTAAAGGGAACACCATTAAACACAAGACATTGTGGGGGAGGGTGGCTGATCTTAAGGATAAGCTACAGTGTGTCCATGTAGTCCATACATTGGGTCACCAACGTATAGGAGTACACGTTGCCGGTAATACACTGGCTGATGAATCGGCAAAAATAGCAGTGGCCACGGCTTCTATGGCTGCAGTGACTTGTTCACGAACGAGAATGGATAATGAAATATTGATCGCCGTTAAAGCTTCGGCTACAGGCAAGCGCCTTATGAAAGGATACCCTACAAACTATACTTACCATGTCATTGCACAGAATGTTGCTTACACAATGATTCCTGGGGTTGGAGATCGAGGGATCCCCAATGAAGACCAGAGGTTAGATCTAATTAAAGCAGCGCATGAGGGTGTCGCTTCTGCACATGCTGGTATACAGGCCACAATAACACTCCTACAGCAACGCTTCTGGTGGCCTGGTCTATGCACACGAACAAAGCAGTATGTCCTTTGCTGTTACATTTGCAAGCAGATCGAGGGCTCTAATATCAAATGCTCACCGCAGACATCCCTCTTAGTGTCCAACAGTCCACTACAGTGTGTGTACCTAGACCATTTTTGTCCAATACAGCCTGATGGTGCATACAAATATATTTTGGTCGCTGTAAATTCTTGTTCTAGATTCCTGTGGGTATGGCCACAGCGGTCGGCTGACGCCCGGACTGTTATAAAAGATTTGGTGATCTTTATCGGTACATATGCGGTTGCAGCATTCCATTCGGACCAGGGCCCTGCATTTGCCTCTAAGGCATTCAGGGACACCATGGGGAGGATGGGTGCTGAACTCCATTACTCCTCACCATACCATCCTGAGGGAAATTCCGGTCGTGGAGAGGCAGAATCGTGATCTAAAGCAGTCCTTAACAGCTCGAGTATTAGGTTCAGGCCGCAGTTGGTTACACCACCTATATGAGGTACAGAGAGCACTGAATAATCTGCCAAGACGGTCCTTGGGGGGACGCTCTCCATATGAGGTTCTCTTTGGGATACCTATGTATGTCCCATATCTTGATGCCCCTGGTATGGTGGCAGCAGATACACCATTTGACATAAAAGAACGTCTCACTGTTTTACAGGAGCTTCAACAATTCCGTGATGATAAATCATCTACAAGTGCTGCCACCTTAGGAATAAGGGATTTGGCGAAAACTTCAACTGGCTGGATTCCTAAAGTTGGCGATCTGGTTCGTGAGAAGATCGCTGTGAAGAAGGAGTTTGGTCCATCATACAGAGCACCTGTATCGGTCTTGGGAATACAAGGCACCAGAACTGTCATCTTACCACCACTGTCTGGTTCTAAGAAGAACAGATTCATCTCCATTCATGACATCAAACTACACCATGTGGCCGATCCTTCACAGTAGACCAGGAGGTCCCTTGGGTGGTTGCCGATCCCCTCTCACTACCCAACAGGACATCCATCTACATAGTAGGATGAACATCACTACTACAGACTATGCAACAATGTCAACTGCTGTTCCAGACACTTCTTCAACCATGGGGAGGGCAGAAAATGAACTCTTGCTGGTTCCAGTTACATCTTCAGTGACCACCCCGCTTTAAGATTTAGCTGTATTTTACACGAACACTTCTACGACTGATAACGTTGTCCACCAAGAGCCTCCACGTGCAGTGGATCAGAGTACACAGGCTCCTGTGTTTGCAGAGACTACCTCTGGCTATTTCATTGACATTGTTGATTTTTCTTCGGATTCATCCTCTACTGTGATTGACAATGTTTCAAAAAGTAGTAAGCTATATCGATGGCTTAAAAAGAACTATTTGATATACCCATGGAAATACTTGTGGTTCTGTTTGACATTTATTGCATTATTTTTATGGATTGGTTTTGTGACTGTTTTCTTTTTGCTTATAAATGGTCACTATATTCCTGATCGCTCCTCAGTGGAGCCTGTTGATGAAGTTTTAACACCAGATCATTCTTCACATAAGGTCCGCAGAGATTTGTCCCCTGTAAATATTACAGCAATACCGATTACTGATGGGATTGTGTGGGACACAGTTCCATTCGATATATACGGGCCTACAGAAATTATTCAAATACCATACGTGTTCAAAATTTCAATGACTGATGTAATTACACCTGATGTTGTCTCTGATGATTGGGATGTCCACACAGTTGATTCCATGCTAACTGAAATGAAGGACTATTCCGCTTTTGAAAGTGATGATGTATATAATTATACAATGAATTATGGGGATGTGTTCTGCTATAACAATTGGGGACATCACTACCTACACCGTGCCACTAGATACAGGCCTCTATTGAACTACACACAGTGGGAGCACTGTTCTACACCACTGGTGGGGAGTCCAAAGTATTATGGCAATAAATTTACATACTTTTCTGGGCATGATACGAGAAAAGCAGAGTCGTATTATTTTAAATTACCTCCGGCACAAATTAGAAAAATGTTGCTAACCGATACAAAACTGATTTATTTAGATCCCTTTGTTTCCCGGCTCTCGATTGAGGGTTACGAATATTGGAAGAGCACTATTGACTTGAAAAGTGTAGGGGGAACACAAGTTTGGCAAATACAGGGTAGGGAGGCTTTATTTCGAGCATGCCTGATTCCTGTGCAAATGATTTTCTTAAATGACACTATTCAGCAGACGTCCTGTCTGGGGTTAGCGAAAATTAAGGATCTGAACACGCCCAGTATCCCTACTCCGGAAAGGTTTAAAGATTGGCAACACTTCCTTAATATCACAGAGGAAAGGCTAGATGCAATGGTTAAGGCTGGTACCTATAATTCTTCACTTTCCAGTCCCGGCGGGTGGTTAATATGGCCCACTGACACTAATGAGTGTCAAGCGTGTTTTTTGAACTCTTCAGGGGTTTTTTCAATTAACAGGCCAGACCCTCGCTTTATATCGGGTCAACATACAGGTATAGTTACAACATACAATGTGGGTAAGCTGTGCCAGCAATGGGTGCAAACGAACACGTTAGCCGCAGTTAAGAAACACCTGAACACTCTTTCTGTAAATATAGACTTGCAGGATTTTCTGCTGGGTCCTAGGAAACAGCGCTCGAAAAGGTTTTTATATGCTATGTACAATGAAATTTGGAAACTTTCCCAGATTGAGGCTGCTGCGCGTTTAGGGCAACTAAATGAAGAAAATTTCGAAAAAACATTAGCTGTTGTCAACAACGGCATGAATACACTGTCCAACAGGATTTATTCACTATCAAATATAGTGTCGTCTGCTATTGATATCACTCCGACGGACTTGTCCTGGTTATATCATGGGCAAACACAGCTACGTTCCATCATGCTGCTAGGTTGGACATTACAGACACTGAAAAGTGGCCGCATTCCATGGAAGTATATCAATGGGAGTGAATTCTTCACTGCTTTTAATTTTTCCAAAGAAAAAGCGACAATGGCTAAAAGGGAGGCTAGTTTCACCCTGCTTCAAGTAGAGAACATGACATTATTAATTTACCGATTTCGACCTTTCGTTTCTCGAGCTGCCTGAAACATCTTGCAGTGGGACGATATGAGCAACTAGGAGATAGCTTTATTAAGGAAGAGTGGGAGTTGCCCTTTGACTATAGATGTCTGAACAGTGAAAAGGAGGTCTTTCTTAGCAGAAGCGAATGTGAGACTGCTGTTTGTCATTCTATGATATCCAAACAGGTGTCTCTTCACGGTCTTTGCAATGCTGGGGTCGTGAATTTGGCCTGTTTTCTGAAGGGTACTCCCGTCCCCTTGATTCGCCCGGTATTTCATGTACTTTCCAATGGAAGTTATGTGGTACTGAACGATCAAAATTGTTGCGACATGCGACCAGGAATTGCCTACACAATCTTGGTCTCGAAGGTCGTTACGTGTTGTGGACATGTTTTGTTTCCCCCACACGAGAGATTAAAGTATCTGACATGTGGCCCCACATAGATACTCTTAATGTGAACTATGACAAGCTGAGTAGGCTAAAGGAGCTATTGTTTATAAAACAGGTCGCCTTGACATCCGCAAAGGAGACGTATGCTCTCCAGATTGCGAGATCATCAGCCGAGATACAATCCCTTTTAAATACCGATTTCCCCAAACACTTTGGAGAACTGGTATCCAGAATATTCAATGCTTCGAGCACCACTGGGATTGTTAATTTCTTTAAGGCTGTCGGGTCTGGTTTCGTGTCCATCTTCCAGACTGTCTTCGGAGTCATTCCATCAGCCATCCATTCTCTTTTCAAGTGTGTTTGGTGGCTTTCCGATAATTTTGGCTTTGATTGGCGGACTACTACTGCTATTTCTTCTGATTCTCAGTGGTTGTTTCTTTCCAGCAACACAGAGCAATGGAGCCGCTCCCACCAACTCCACTGTGCCATGAGCGCATGGTTCGGATCTTCGGTGCACCTTTGCTGGTGGAAATGGAGCGTGACTGGTCGTTGTCATTTCGGCCTCTTCTCTGGTGTGTACAACCAGTCTTCCGCTGCAAATGGTCTCTCTTTGAACATCTGCCTATGGTCTGTCTTGCTGTTGCACCGACATCTCCTGTGGACCACGAACTGCTGATGTCCCCGATGAGGGTTCATACACGGTCATGCCCCTTGAGATTGAGGTTGCTCCGCGAGGCCACCTATGAGCCTTCTGTTTTGAGATCTACCATGGATGAGGACACTGCAACGGATAACGATACACCAGGAAATGTGGCTCACTTCTGTTCTGTGGATCCGTTTGTCCGCCCAGCACTCAACTTAACATCTGATGATGTTGACTCATGTTTGAGGTCCTTGGTTGGTGACTTCAATGACATTCTTCAAGATCATGCGTACAGCACATAATTTGATGAATTGACTTGCAATTCCAGATTCAAAATTATGCATTTAAATTGACATTCGCTTTTGCGCGCTGTGCTTGTCGTAGTTGACATTTCCATCTCTGTATGTGTTTTTAAGCAGATTTGTTTTAATGTGTTTTTTAACATACTGCAAAGATTTTTTTAGCTTGTTTTGTTTTGCTTTTAGCTTTTAGTTCAGAGCAAGTCACTTGGGTTCATATACCTTCAGCATACCTGTTACGGCAACGGGGAGGGTGTAGTGAATCCTAGTTCATTTTAATGGGATAACAGGAGTTAGCTTAGCCTCTGGCTTGCAGACTCGTGCCCCAGTCACCTAGTGACTTTTAACCTACTTAGCTTGCTCTGTCTTAGCCCATTTAATTATTTATTTCTTCTAAGATGGCTGCCTTGTTTATAGATAGGCCACTTGTTATGGGTAACATTATCAGTGTCACCACGCCAAGGCGTCAAGATCAAGCACCAAAGACACTTAGGGATTTTCCCTCTCTATACTTTCGAGGGATTGTTTATATTAATTGCCGTCCCAAGCATGTCTGTTATCTATTGTTTAGGAACACAGCTACGTCAGGGGTCCTTGTAGATCTGTATAAATACATCATACTTTACACAGATAATCAGAGGGATTCCGACCAGAGGGCATCGCCACCATCGCTGATACCGATGCTGCAGTCGTCTTGACGCTGACCCAGTCTTCGTGTCCCTGCGGAGTCTGAGATAGAGACCTCATTCCAAGGTAATGAGGGTTGGGGGCTCCTCTCATGGACTTGGCATTGGCAGATTAGGTTTAACAAACCCAGCTCTCCTTTAGGTAGGAGGTTAGGCCTTTCACATTAGGGTATTAGGGCATACTCCATCTCATATATCTTTTCTACGTATTGCAAGATGGTGGGGGTCTTTGTAATAATGACTCTCATCTTCACAATTCTTTTTCTTGCAGTATTCATTATCCTAATTGTTGCAGCCCATGAAACGTATCGCAAATTGCAGTTATGTTAAATAAAAACTATTGAAACTTCTTTGTCATTGCCTGTGTTTGTATGAGACATGATATATCTGTGAGAAAGGGGTAATCTCCGTTTAACCACGACACTCCCTGAGATATCTTATTTTCGAGTCCATGCGTAACGGCTGCCATAAATCACCTTTTACTATTGTGTTTCTGGTGAGGTGCTGCTAGTGAGCCGGTAAGGTTGGGACAACAGTTGCGATTTGTTGTAGGAAAGGCGTAGTCGCCTACAAACAAAAGTACTGACATCCTTAAACCAGCAGTCTTGCTCAGAGCAAGAGTCCAAACTACGACAAAGGTACTTCCTAATTGTAAGGGAGCATGCCTAGACACTCCAGGTAGCAATGACCAGTGAATCCTGATTTTCAGCAGTCATCCTGCCCCCATAGGTGGGGCCAACCTGGTGTTAAAATGATCACTCACCTCAACAAAAAAGACTACCTGAAAGGACATGCTCAGTAAGCCTCTCACCAACAAAACTGAACAACATTAGGATGCCTCACCTCTCATGCGAATGAGATTACAACAGATCCCTGGAGGAGGAGACACATATCACCCATGCCTTTTTGGAGATCCTATTGAGCACACAGAGAATACATTGTTGCCCTCAAGCAAGACATGGCCGTAGATGTCAAGGAAATTAAGAAAGACCTGGGAGAACTGGGCCAAAGAATGGTCATCTTGGAACAAGCCAGTGACTCACAAGAAAAGTAACTCAAAGACCACTGATGTGAATTACTAGAACTGTGCAATAAAAATGAAGCACTGCAATAACACCTGGAAGATCTTGAAAACAGATCACCTCGCTGTAACATCAGAATTAAAGAGGTCCCTCTTCAGGCACACTCCAGGTAAATGGAGGACTATGTCATCCATTTGTTCAGCCATGTGGCACCTGACCTCGCCGACAAGTACATTGTTCCTGACTTGCTTTCATCACCAATAGCCACTCCTGATCCCCATCGGACCCCTGCCCTCACCACGTCTTCAACAAAGCCAGCGCAGCCATCGCGCCCCACCTCTGGAAACAATCAACTGTTCCTTCGAGACAGCAACCTTCCCAGAAAGCTGGAAGCCCGCCGAGATCAATGCCCTTCTGAAGAAGCCCAAGGCGGACCCCAAGGACCTCAAGAACTTCCGGCCCATCTCCCTGCTCCCTTTCCCGGCAAAAGTGACCAAGAAGATTGTCAACAAACAGCTGACCCGCTACCTCAAAGTCAACAACATCCTGGACCCTTCCCAATCCGGTTTTCGCAGCAACCACAGCACCGAGACCGCCCTCATCGCCGCCACTGACGACATCCAGACCCTGATGGACAAAGGAGAAACAGGTCCAGGAGGATGAGGGTGGCTATCAGCAGCCTTTGACACGGTCTGCCACCACACCCTATCAGCACGCCTCCAAGACGCCGGAATCCAAGAGAAGGCCCTGGCCTGGACCATATCCTTCTTCTCCGGCAGAACCCAGAGCGTCCGCCTCCCACCCTTCTGCTCCAAAACCACTGAGATCATCTGCGGCGTCCCACAGGGATCCTCCCTCAGCCCGACACTGTTCAATATCTACATGGCCCCCCTCGCCCACGTCGCACGACAACACAACCTCAACATCATCTCCTACGCCGACGACACCCATCTGATCATATCCCTCACCGAAGATCCCCACACCGCCAAAGCTAACCTCCACCGAGGAATGAAGGCCGTAGCCGACTGGATGAAGGACAGCAGACTGAAGCTGAACTCAGACAAGACGGAGGTCCTCATTCTCGGACCCACCCCATCAGCCTGGGACGACTCTTGGTGGCCTACGTCACTAGGCACAGCCCTGGAACCCACGGACCACGCACGCAACCTGGGGGTCATCCTCGACTCCACTCTCTCCATGACCAGGCAAGTCAACGCCGTCTCCGCGTCCTGCTTCAACACCCTCCGTATGCTCTGCAGGATCTTCAAATGGATCCCCCTCGACACGAGAAAAACCGTTACCCAGGCCCTCATCACCAACAGACTCGACTACGGGAACGCCCTCTACTCAGGAATTACAAACAAGCTCCTGAGACGACTCCAAGGCATCCAGAACGCCTCGGCCCGACTCATCCTCGATGTCCCCCGCCGCAGCCACATCACACTCCACCCGAGAGGCCTGCACTGGCTCCCCGTCAAAAAAAGGATCACCTTCAAGCTCCTGATCCACGCACACAAAGCACTGCACAACACCGGACCCACCTACCTCAACAACCGACTCAGCTTCCACACCCCCACCCGAAGCCTCCGCTCAGCCAACCTCGCCCTCTCTACAGTCCCCTGCATCTGAAAAACCACCGCCGCCGGCAGATCCTTCTCCTACCTCGCCGCCAAGACCTGGAACACTCTCCCCACCATCCTATGACAGACCCAGGACCTGCTGGCCTTCAGAAGACTCCTCAAGACCTGGCTCTTCGACCAGTAGCACCCCCGCCTCCCCAGCGCCTTGAGACCCTCGCGGGTAAGTAGCGCACTTTACAAATGCAGTGATTGATTGATTGATTGAACATCAGAAGGAAAGATCATGTCAGTGGTGCGAGACCGGAATGCTATCATCTTTGAGGGTGCGAAGGTATGCTTATTCCAAGACTTATCACCTATAATGCTACAGCGCAGTTGGGCTCTCTGGACTGTCACTGCATTCCTACGGAAAAAGTGGATCTGGTATAAGTGGGGTCACCCTTTCCGGCTCAACTTTGTCTGGAATAATGAGACCCATACAGGCTACATCTTGAGGAGCCTGTCTTAGTGCTGCACATGGAGGCAACGCAGAAGGAGAACAAACACCCAAAGCCAAGAAGCCCGCCAAACTCATCTACCACTTTGCAGTGCCCCTCGCGATCAGCGAAAAAGTACTTTTGTAAACCTACAAAAAGAGAGAACCGCAAAGAGAGAACAGCCTTACTGCATCAGCTCCAGCAGCAAGGCAGTATATCAGACCCTGACAATGACTGATAGAAAGATGGGTTACCTGCACGTTACCTGCTGGACACCTGGCCTGTTATCAAGGTACCTGGGGCCCAACTGGGTTGGGTCCAAGAAGCCCCGGCTGTCCCCCCCACCCTTTTATTGACACTTCTTCTGTAATGCAGCGGAGCTCCGATCTTATTCCAACTCTAACGCAGAACCAATCACTCAACTACACCATGGATCTCTTCTACTTGTTCACTATGTTCCCAGTTATTCTGTTATGTGTTGCCCCCACCCCTTACCCCACAACTCACATACTCATACTACTGCCTCAGGCAGTGATGGCTAGGCTGTCCGGATGGCAGTGGATGCACTGCTGCTTGACGCACCCTTGCTTGCTTGGCTTTAGTACCGCCTCTAGCAAATGGGTAAAATACTCAGCCTGAACATTTGAGGCCTCAATGCTCCAGTACATTATCTGGTGCTTTTCTCTATGTTTAGAGACTCCAGCTGTGACACTTGCCTTATCCAAGAAACCCACCTTCTCAAAGCAGACTGCAAACGTCTGCGGTCCAACTGGTTTGACCACCAATACTTTTCTTCTAGTCCAAGGAAACGTACGGGCCTGGAGGTCCTTTTAGCCACACATTTTCCGGGTCAAGTCATCCAGACCCAACCAGAGCTGCCGGACAGACTACTTTCCTTACGCATCTCGCTTAATATATACACATTCACACTCGTTTACATCTATGCCCCAAATAACCATCAGGAGGCCCTCCTCCTAGATACTGTGGGGCAGGTGATGGCCACCCCGATGCAGATGATCTAATAGAGGGTGACTTTAACCTAGTTCGTAATACACTTCTGGACAGATCGGCTCAGAGGACAGGGCAGACAAGGGCATTCACCCAGACAGGCATCCAATGGCAGGGGGATATATGACTGGTATACATGTGGCGATTGCGTCATCTATCAGTAAAAGATTATACCAGCAGCCCACCAAACATATGCCAGAATAGATTTCTTTCTGACCTCGTCTAGCTTTACAGCAGCTACCACATTGGTGGACATAGTTGTGGCAGCTCGTTCAGACCACTCACCCATCTCTGTCACACTGCACATCCCAGACTCCAAATTACAACCTGACACCTGGCACCTCAATCATAGGCTACTGACATATGACTCAAGTATACGATAAATCAGTGACAATTTGCACCTTTGTCAGCACCAATGACATAACTGATACCCTTTCGCCTTACTGTGGGACACACTGAAAGCAGTGTTACGAGGCAACCTTATAGCTATTGCTGTCCGACTCAATAGAGACAGAAAAGACAAGGGATTTCACCTGAAAGGGCATGTGAAGGAACTAGAGGAGGCCCATAAACAGTCTGGCTCCCATAAACTACAGCACCAACTTACGATGGCCCGAAAGCAGCTCTAGGCCCTTGACATGGATAAGGCGGGATATGCTCTCCTTCATACGAAAAGAAAATACTACACAGGTGGACAAAAAATCAGGGCCTTTGCTAGACCCTCTGTACTTTAAAGCAAACCTCCAGAAATTACAGGCTCTTAACCTGACCATCCCATAAGCTGACCACGTCTTCCCCTTTCTTTGGTCCACTGACGGGGTCATATACTGATGCCTGCACATATACCCCTACACTAGAGTGTACAACTGGAGCAAAATTACGCTGCATTGCTCTGTACTGCCTAATCAGATCTACAATCTTGGAAGGGAGGCTCCCTCACTTGGTTGGGAAGGCTTGCAGAAGTTAAGATGACCCAAGATACTCTACGTTATGCAGAAATACCACTGCAGCACCCCCCGCCCCCCTCCCCAATATGTCCTTGGGAAGCTACAGCATCTAATTGAAGACTACAAATGGGATTGTGAAAAGGCACATGTAGCAAAGAAACAAGTATACTGTGCGGTTGCAGATGGTGGTTTGGGTATTCCCCACGTGGTACAGTACTATCAGGAAGTAGAGCTCAGATAGTTGGTAGAATTGTCTAGGCCTCACACTGAGGAGCACTAGTGCTTTATAGTCCAAGCAATAGCTGGGATCCATATCTGGAAAGTGCCATGGCTCCCCAGGCCACACCTCCCACCAGGGGTTTCTATCTTTCCTATAGTTACGACAATGGTAGGAGCCTAGGACAAGGTGCAGTTGGCACAGAAGTTCTCCACCCGTATATCACCACAGATACTGATTATGGGGAATCCAGACTTCTCTCCAGCCAGTGACAAAAAGCCAATTGTAAAAGGAAGGGGGACTTATTCAACCAAGATGGTCTTATGGACTTCACACAAGTCAGCCGACCCCTCACATCTTTTGAGAAATGGCTCCTCACTTGTCACACAGATAAAGGCCTTCTCTCCAACATCTGTGCATCCTTAACGCCCTGATGACCAGTACTAAATCTATAGCATGGCGGAGATGGGAACTAGAGTGTGAATGTGCCTTTACTCCTAAAGAGTGGTCTGACATTTTACATTGAGCACGCACATCTGCTTGTACCACCTCCAGTATGGAGGCTTTACTTAGATTTACTCATTGTTGGTACTACACCCCTGCTAGAACAACTAAATGGGAACAGGACAGAGATGACGAACGCTGGAGGCAATGAGGACATCCAGGCAAATTGACACACATTCTATGGCATTGCCCAAAACGACAATAATATTGGATGGATGTCAATGGCAAACATTAATGAGATGTACAAAGCTGACCTGCCCAAGTTCATCAGGTACATTTTTTTGGGCCTCCCAAATGCACTAATGTGCCCCGTTCGATCGGTGAGGGGACGGCTATCCACCTTGCCCTCTGTGCAGCTAAGTAAGTCATACTGTCCAAGTCTGGTACTGATTGGATGCCCATTCGGCTGCATTGGCAGCATAAATAATGAGAACTCCTAGGCGTGGAGAAGCTGGCGGAAATAGTGGACTGCAAACTGCCACACTTTGATAAAACTTGGGTGCCCTGTATATGGTTTCTATCTCAAGATTTCAGAGAACTATCCTGTCCAGCCTTCCTGTGGGTACTTCGCCTCACACAAAGACCATGAAGCTGGCTGAGGTGTAGCAGTAGCAACTTAACCTGCTTTATCTACCTCTTGGCCTAAACACATTGCATTTTCTGATACGCGGAGTAGTCAGGTAGATCCTACCTTCCTTCCTTCGACATTCCACTTTTCTTTACTCCCTCCCCTCTTACGCCAGCCCATCCTCTTAATTCCCCTCAACCCTGTTAACCTCCCTTTCCCACTGTTACATTTCACCTGCCAACGGATGTAGGTTAGGAGATTGTTATGTATCGTTTACTTCTTGAAAATCTAAATAACAGATTTAAACTTAAAAGTGTATGACAATTGGCTATGTGTATTGGGTTGCTGGTGACCTCTCCATTCTACTATTCTATGTACTGCCACCAGCCTTTCACTGTCTCCGTCCCGAAGTGGGTTCTGCACAGCTCTTAGTAGTGCCCTCTTTCTAGCTGTGACTGTAATAGGAATCTAATTGTGCAAGGGATTTTTTCCGTATAATCTAGGTCTTCAATAGAATCTTTGTACTTCTTTTCTATGCTTGGGGTTTTCAGCTCCTGCCCTGGCTTGTTTAAGAAATACTTCCAGTCCTTGCTGTAGATTACCAGGAACATTGGTTTCAGCAGCTCGCTTGTGTCATAATGTAATGTCATTTAGTGGAGGTGTGCCTCGAGTTCAATTTCTTCCGAAGACGAGTCTTTTTCTTTAATCTGTCACATTTTGTCTCCTCTTATTGTAGATGAAATTGTATCTCATGTCTTCCTCTTTCGATAGATCAAATTGTACCTCATGGTCCTCTGTTTCTGGGTCAACCCCCAGCCCTTCTCCCATTAGCTGTTCTTCATCTACTGTCCTTGCCTCCAAAAATCCATTATTGTACTAGTTGAGCTACATTTTCCTCTTGACCCGGGTATTCTGTTTCCTATCAAGGTCGCTTAATCCGCAAGGTGTGGGATCAGTCAAGGCCTGCTCAAAGCCCTTCTTTTTCTTTAGTTTAGCTGTTTTGACGTCAAATACTTTTTTTAAAGCTTCTAGACTGTTAAATCTGTGTGGATAGTTTCTCTGGGCTTTTCAACTAGCTATTGTTCCGAAGTACAGTCTGATCTTTTGTCTCTGCTCTTCCATTTTGCATCATTCTCTCCCATTGAGTCAGTTGATTTGTCTAGCTTCTTGCACTTGCTCTGGGATAGAGTTGGTGGCCTTGTCCTTTGCCAGACTCCACTCTACTTTTAAGTAGAGTCCTCAGAGATAGGTTTAAACAGTTGGCTTTGAACGTTCCCAGACAGTGAGGCACCACTTAAAGGAGATGACTACTGCTTTACAGTCTATGCACGTACTGCAAACAAAAAGTGTTACTACATTTAACGATCAAGTTGCAGCTGTTAGTGCTGTGGGTCCACATGCACTCTTCTGCCTTTTCAAATGTGAGCTCACATTCCCGCAATCATTAAAATGTTCTTCTGTCAGAACTCAGATTTTACTGCTTTGCATATCAGCACATACTTAACCATAGGAGAAATCCAAGGGGGAGCCTGTGACAGGCAAATGGAGGATTTTAGTGGGATGTTATCACTAGCTAAGTCAAAACCAAAACAATGACTAAGAAAAAAAAGTTGTAACTTCTGCACCCAACACTAGATGACAGGAGTGTGCTACACATGCTACCAACCTTACTTTTCTTGATCATTTTAATAGTGCATCACAGCTAAAGGACAACTGTTGCAACTACGAAGATCCTAAAAGTAGACCATACTCCACGATGGTTGTCAACTCAGTAGATAGGTATGCCGATTGCCTAGTTTGACACCAGGAATCCTTTATAAGCTACTCTGCAGTTTATGTGGAGATCCCAAGTGACTCTCTGTACATTCTCAGAGATCTTTCACAGCTTCCCAGTGGAGCGACAGTGCTAGCAGCTTTCGTGTCAATTGCCACCATATCACATACTTTAATACCCAATGTGTACCATCCTTTGCTCTATCAGGGGTTGTGGCATTTTCTGGAGCAGAGTCATTGCCGAAACAATGATAAGACAGGTTAAGGACCACGTTTGAGGAAAGGTGGCCTTGCTCTAGAGCAGTGTTCCCAATCTGTGGTTTAGGACAGTCCTATTTTGATAATTAAATGATTAGATCTGTTTCTGCACCAGTGCTAATGTGCAGGACAATGTACGCAAGTCCATTTATTAAACAAACCCTTGCAAGTACTCCCAAGCAAGACTTCAGGTGAACCTTCCAGTAATCGCTTCTGCAGTTTTCTTTTTACTTTACAAAGCCATTTTAACAGAGAACTGGCCCACTATACGTGACCCTACACAACCATAGTACTTGTGTATACATTTCACACAAACTGAGAAATATGGATGTTGCTTAACAGTCACAGCTACCATCTTTAGATCGGAGGAACAGTATCGAGTCCTGGTGTTAGCTTAACATACTTTGATTCTAGGCAAATCACTTAATCTTCTTCACTTATAATAAAATTAATTTAATCTTCTACAATGTACATTGTTGCTCATGTAAAGTGTGCCAATGCCCTTGGGCCATGTTTGCACTACAGAATACTACAATATATAATATATATACTTGGAGTATAAATGCACCACCAGCCCTCATGTTAACACAAAAAAATGGATATAAGACATTACATCCCCTCGCTCCCCCTATCCATATTGCAGGAGCAGTGTCTGAGATTTGCTCAGAATCACTGATATCAACATTTTTCAGAAGCCTTCTGAATTTAGTGAAGAGATGTCACAGTCCGACTCCAGTGCAGTTCACCATCTGCCACGTTTATAGGCAGACCAATATCTTGGCCATAGTCAGATATCAAAGTGCAAGGTCATAAAGTTTACAAACAATTGCTGTTATTACAGTAAAAAAAAGTTTTTTTAAAAAATCACTCCACTTCATGTCCATTAAAGCTACACGGATTGCAAAATGTTCTCCTTCTAAAACTGGATACTGGTCCTAAACAATATGGAAGCACTGTTGTAGAGGGTTATATTTTTCAGCTGCTTGGGAGCAGTAATCTTTGATGGTGTTTGAGTGGGGAGGTTTTTTTTCTCCATGAGCTCAGATTGAACAGTGGTCTCTGAGACACGCTTGGCTGTAGGGTCTTCTTGAGACAGTCTGTTCCAGATATTATGACTATTTGGAGCTTAAACGTAAGCAGTTGTGGTTTAAAAAACGTCACATCCAACAACCACAACATGCAAAACCTTGCACTCATGCCCCTGATCTGCAGTGGCGTTCCACACCTCAGCTGCCCCTCTTACAGGTCATGCTATCACTAGGATATTCCCTTAACAAGAAGCCTCACAATCACTTCCTGCTTCGTAAGTTGACCTGTTTTATTGACAGCTCAAGGTGACTTCGTCTTAGAATAGATAGCAGGCTCTTTCAAATGTTTGATGCTAAGCAAATTTGCAAGGGATAGTTAGCTGAATGCACATAGTTTGGGGGGAACTGCAAGACTTCACCAACAATAATAAAAAAAATTAAACAAATTGCCCCGACATTGAAAAGAACTACGTTGTGTGTGGGTGTGGTCCTTGTGAAAGAGAAGAACACTGTCACTCAAACGGAAGATAGGCATTGGCTAAAGTGGGATGCTGCATTGCCCCATGGAGTAGCGGGTGGAAGACAAATGTGACAGACCAATGGATGAAGAGGGCTCACTGAAAAACAAGATGGGGGGGGAGGCGGAGGGGCACCCGAGGTAGATAAATAGATACATACACATATAGGTATATGTGCATCAGTCTTCTTCGGTGCTCCTAGTTGGACAGTCATGATCCCAAAATGTTCACCAGTCAATATTTAATGTAATGCTAATATTCATGACAAGAAACCCAACTACACATTTAATTAATAACATGGTTGAGCACACAAAAGACTATTCCACTGTCTCCTCTAGCTTTACAATACAAAGAAGGTATAACAAGACCAGCTTATTTCAAGTGTGTATGAACAAATTCACAGGCCCTGCTAACTGAAGAAGTGCCCAGGGTACCTACACCATCCCCAGGGGAAGAAATCCCTATAGCCTAAATCCAATTTCCAGGGAAGTACAATATGTTGACAACTCTAATGATATACACTAAACCTGCAGGGCTAGTAACATTTTAATGATTTTTATAGGCCTACATTGAGAGCCACACCGGTACCCATGACATATCATGGGCAATCAGTCATTTGCAGCCCTGAACCTATTACAAATTTTACCTTATTGCAGCCACCCTGAATAGACTGCGTGAGTGATGTCTGAACGTCACCTGGAACAGCAGGTAAAACATGTGGCACCGTATCCCAAAGGACATAGGAATAACGGCTATAGAGGCAGCAGGCATTAACAGATTTTAGAGCAAGGCTCATGGGGAGAAAATTATTTTGCCAAAAGTCTCAATTTGTTCGGACTCATGGTTTGGAGGAGTGGTAGGTAAAGTGTTTGAATTTACTCTGGTGGTGGTGGCTTGAACGACCAAACTCTCCAGAATGGAATGTTGTGTTAAAGAAGGGTTTCAAGGCTTAGGAAGATGGTGACGGGCAACCTGTCTACTGACAAGCAGTTCCAAACAGGGCCTGTCCTAGGAACCCAACAGGGTATCAGTAAGAGCCTTGTTGAAGGATATTACATGGCCAGGGGAAGCCTGGCTATGTAATTGTAGGTCGAATTCTTCATCTGCCCTTCAAATGACAATAAAGTAAGAGGCACTGTCCGCCACAGTATGATCCACGTGAGAGATAAGGCCAGTATCAGGCAAAGTGTGAACTCATGAGCATCCTGGAACTTGACATACCAGTTATCATAGTGGGGTAAGTAACTGTCCCTTTCCTCGTAGCTGTCAGAATCAATAGCAAACAGATTATGCAAAGTCTGGGAGCTACTGTGTGGTAAGGGCAAGGTATCATTGTCGGAAAGCGTTGGGCGGCACAACTTCAGTCAAAAAGGATTCAGTTTGGAGTTGGGTAGCACTATAGGCTGTACACTTTTATCCGGGGTGGCACCAAAGCAGGCACTAAAATAGTTGCTTTATCCATGGGGCACATAGGGTGCTGAGGGCAGACCTGCTGGTAGAATTCAAAATGGAGGTCCCTGTGGGTTTCTTGGGCCCAAAGATAAAATGTTGAAGATAGGCAGTGTAACTAGAAAGTCAGAGTGGGTCAGGACTATAGACAGAATTGGCTCAGATAGCAAATAAAATATTTTGTTTATAGCCACGTCGGTCAAAAACATGGCTAAAATGAACAAAATATTCTGTGGTTTTTTTTTCGCTTTCAATTAACTGCCTATAAAAGGATGCAGACACCTTAAATGAAAAATAAACACAATTTAAGATAATCTGTTCGAAATACATTCTTCTACGTTATGAAATTTAATTTGTTTGATGTGATCACTGCAGATGTGGGGAATAGCGACGTGTGCCTTTTTTAGGGCTACCAGGTCCCAGGCTGGAACAGAAAGCACTGTGAATATTTAAGTCATGATTATAAAATTGTATTACACAAAAGGTAGACAGATGCAAAATGATTTAGAGCCTAATTTAACTCCTGGTGGCAGACAGCCTGTTATTCCGCCAAGATGACAGAATGAAAACCCAGTCACCCAGAGGGAGATGCCACCCATTAGATTTAGAAATGACCACCATGCCAGAAGTCATTTCTAGAGCACTGCCAAAAAGCCCCAGCAGTGCGTTTTGTAATTTGATGCAGGGCTCCGTCAACGAACGCTTGCACCAAATCTTTATTTTTATTTTCAAAAAGAAAAACCTGAAATAGGATTTTTTTTAAATAAAAAATTATTTCCTTGTAATGGGAGTCCTCTTCAGTGGAAATGACATCATTTAGCAATGTTCACTATCCCTTACTGCCAGGGATTTCCTGGTAGTGAGGGGCAGTGAAAAACTGACCTTTGATTCTGCCTATCTAAATTAGGTGGGCAGTATTACAGGTCTGCCTCCTGACAGCCCTTATTCTACTTGGCTGTCAAAGGGGTTTAATCATGTCAGAGAGAGGAATCTCCGTCCTGATTAAACCAAGGCCCGTCCTTATCTAAGTTCGGTAGCAGGTCCCCATTCTTGGCAGCAAGCATTTTCCATTGCAACTGAGTACCCTTACTTCCAAGAGAGTGTTTAAAGATAAAAACAAGTGTTTTCAAAGAATGTATTTTAGCAATAGGTAAACTATACCTAGTGCAAAAACGGAGCGTATTAAAGGTAGACTTTCAAGAAATCAGCTTAAAAAACACCCTGACATTATTTATAAAGAATTACTTGTTGTCACCATGAAGCTTCAAATGACTCCATCAATTAAAACATATACTGGCTCTTAAGCAGCCTTTACATTTTACCAAGCACCCAGGTAAGGCAGCCCCTTTCTTCTTTAGCTCCCTGTCCCTTCCTGGGCTTCACAGCATAGTAAAACCCCTCTCCACCCTCTCTTCACTTCCACACAGAGGGACACATTAACTTTTCAGTTTTTTTTAAATCTATTTTTTAAACAATTGTGGGAAACGCTTTAGCACAAATAAAAAAAGCATGGGCATATGGGTTCCCATAGATCTTGTCCACTTTGAAGGACATCTGCATGTAAACGGAGGTCAGTGAATTGAGGGGGTGATAGGGAGAAAGCCAGCATGCTCACATTCAGACACAGATCTTGGCCCTTGGGCCGCAGAGCATTGGCCCAGGAGAAAGAAAAGTAGTGATATATTTTAATAGTGTCAAAGAGATAGCCAACATTGTGAAGGGCCACTGCACCACAATTGTGGCTGTTTTACTAGCACAAAAAATTGGTTGGGAGCTATTTCTCTTGCTAACCTTAGGGGCAAAGCCACCCTTGTGCACAGGAAACAGGATCCAAGCAACATGGGGCAAGAAATGGAAGTCATACCCCTGCCCCCCATTTATTTACAGAAAGGTGCAGACAGCATTCTTTGGGCCTCAGGCCTAAGAGTGATGCCCGGTGTTGTAGGCAGAGGATACAGACTGCTTTGCTGGGCTAGAGGTATCATTAGTGCTGCAGGTGCAGTGGCACCCAGGGGTAAGAAGAGCCAATTAAACCCCAGTCTTGCACTATGCTTCCTTGTTTGTATAAGTGTCCAGTACACACCTGATGTAATGATTGCTTTGGGCCTTGGAGCCATGGTCCAGCGAAAGTGATAACTAAAGCAGAGGATCTCTCACCTAGGTTTTGGAAACAAAAAAAGGGCGTGGGGACAAGATGGGGACCCATGGTTTTAGAAAAGGGGAGAGGAGACTGCCTGCTTCGTAAGGCAGTAGCTATTAGTAAAGCATGAGCAGTGGCACTGGAGCCCGGGACTGTGAGGAGCCCACTGCATCATAATTATGACTGCTTGCTTTTATACAAAAGGGGCACAGGGGCTTCTTTTTCTTGTTACAGTGTTAGGAAAGAGGGCACATTTGCTGCAAGAGGTGGTAACACGTGGGAGCTAATTTGTAACAGAAAAAGACAGGCTGTGTGAGAAACTGTGTTACTGTTTGACTGGACTGTGAGCCCAGGTCATGCAGCAACCACAATCCTCGTCAGGGTAAGGCACAAGTAAACCCCAAATTAATCTGTGTTCACCCCCCTGGTAGATTGGCACAGAGCAGTCAGGCTCAAATTAGGGGCAATGTGTAAAGTATTTGTGCAACATAACAGTAAAACAGGGAAAACACCACCCAACAAGATCGCACACCAAGGGCCATATTTATACTTTTTTAACGCAAACGCGGGCTAATGCCATTTCTTAGCGCCACCCATGCGTCAAATGTATACTTTGATGCACAATGGCAATAAGAACTGGTTAGAGTCCTTTTTTTTACGCTAACCATTGCGCCGCGTCATAAAGCAAAATCACATTAATGCAGGAAAGATGACTGTAATCCGGTTTGCGACACAGAAAACATCGCAAACCGGATATGCTCGATTTTTTCCAGCAACAGCGTCAAAAAGCGGTGCAAACAGTGCTAAGGGCCCCAAAAATGGATCCCAGAAGCCAGAAGAGACCCCAGGGAGACCTCAATCTACCAGGAACCAGCCAGGAGGACACAGACAAGACCCAGGGGAGAGACAAGAAGAAAGGAAGTGTCATTTCAGAGCATGAAATACTGGTCAGAGAGGTGACAGAGCACCAGCATCAACTCTTCATCACCTCTAAATTGCCAATTCGAAGGAGAGAGGCAATTTGGCAACAAATTGTGGGCAAGATAAACAGTGTGGCAGAGGTCAGGAGAACTGTCACTGAGTGTAAGAAACGTTGGCATGACTGCAAGCGCAGGACAAAGGAGAAAATGGCAAGGAACAGGAAGGCAGCACTGCAGACTGGAGGTGGGAGTCCAGCACCGCACGAGGCCCTGGATGAGATGAAGGAGATGGTTGTAGCAGTCATCCCGGAGGAGATCGTTACAGGAATTGCAGGACTGGGCAGTGCAGACTTTCAGGAAACAACACATATGCAGGGTAAGTTGCATGGGGGGGGGGGGAATGCCTAAATGTCAAGTGCAAGAAGGGGGAGGTACATACCTACTACACAATGCATGTCAGCTATGGAAATCAGGCAGTGGAAAAGGCAAAGGGAGAAGGCACAGGTGCATGGGTTGTGCAGGGGCATCCAGGGGCACAGTTGAACACAAAACAACACCAACAACCTTTGCATGGGGGTACACCGTCATGCCAAGGCTGCTGGAAAAGCAAAAGCAGTCCAGTAGGGTAGAATGTAAAACTGGGCTGCTGTCACAGGACAGCTGGTATTGTCAGAATGTGAACTAGGGGTCAATGCCCAGTCTCAGGCCATTGCCTCAAGCGGAATTTACCATTGACAACATTTGCCACTACTCCCTGTGCAGTGTGTGCTGGTCAATTAGAAATTGGCAGGTAGGTGTCCATGGCACAAACACACTCAAAACGAGGGTTTAGGATGACTACGTGATCAATCCCCTTCAATTCCTATCCAAGTGTAACTCCTGTCAACTGCTTATGTCCATAGACTCAATAAACATCAGGCACTGTCACTTACATTATGAAGTACACAGCAGTAATTTATACCCATGCTGCCCGCTCCAGGGTCCTCCCCGTGCATGTGTTACAATAGCTGCAATGTCACCTTGCAACATCTCAACTGTCATACTGCTAGGACAACAGCATTGAGGGGAAGGACATATGTGTGCAGCGTGTGAAATACAGCTGCACAGTAATAAGAGGAAATGGAACTCTGCCAGGCCCATCAGTGCAATGCAATGCAGCACACATACGCAAACATCAACATGACAAACTACCAATGCTGACACCTGTATCGTATCATCCCAATGCAATACATGGTATGTGCTAGGTCTAGGCAACGTATAGGTGTATGTTAAATATCATAGACTGGGTCAGGACGATATTGTTATGTGTGGTGCATGTGGCATCAGAACATCAACAAGCATTGCAAGGCCTCAGCATTCTAGTGGTAGCAGAGGGAGGATTGATTAGGACAAGAAGGTGGCAAGACACAATTTGGACAGAACCTACACTTAGAGGATGTGACACAGACAATTTCCCAAACTGCCCACACTACATGTGACATGAACGGGAACCCAGATTACAATGTTCCACTAATAGGAAGTCAGTGATGTCACACTACAACAGCCACAACAAAGACACACTAATTGTACAATATCTCATTGCAGAGGACGATAGCTCTCCTGTGGATCTGCCTGTCCTGGACTACCCTGATGACATGGATGACGAGCTGACAACCATCAGCCAGGAAACCCTCCAAGATGTCCTGGGAACCCTCCAGACCCCACCTCCAGACGCAAGGAGGAGAACAGATGTAGCAGCCATCCCAGAGGACCCCCCCGCCCTCCCCCATAGTACCTGCAAGCTCAAACACAGCTGAGGACTCTGATGACACTGGGACCACCTTTGAGAGGACAGTTGTGGGAGTACAGTGGGAGCTGGCCAAAGAGGTGCGGGTGGGGATGCAAAATATGTCAGCCAGCCTTGAGTGGATGCGCATGTGCATGATGACATCCGCAGAACAGTCAGCAGCCATGCACGTCCAACAATCACTACTGCAAGGACTCCAACAGTGTGTGAGGGACCTCACCACTGCAGGTAGGAGTTGCCACAACACCTGGCCTCCCAAACGTTTCACTGCATGCACGACAACAATCAGGACTCCCTCAGGGCAGACATGGCTGCCTACCACAGCGATGTTGCTGCCATACTCAATAACGAGCAGCTCCTCCTTGCTGCAGTTATGCCCTTAATAGTTCCACAGTTGGCAGCTACTGGGAATTCAGAGTCCACTTCTCCAAACACTGAAGTGTATGTTGCTCCCTCAAACCCACCACCATCAAGGGCAGAGGAGACGACACACACATCAGAGGATGAAGATGTGGATCAGATCACCTTCACCCGTAGGAGTACCCAGTAGCACCAGCCCATGCCACATGGGCACTGTTTTTCCTTTGTCCTGTGCTTGACAACATGCCAGACTTGCCACAGTTGGTGACATGCACTCTTCTCCGACACACTGTTAACCTTACCACTATGGACTACAATTGTCTCTCACTACCCATTTGGCAATTCATGTTCCTCTGCATTGTATGACACGCCATTGCAGCATGTCCAATGACATGTCCCTCAACATTGCACTTGTGTTGCGTCACAATAGAATGCGTCACACCAATGAACTTACAAACCTGGACTGTGTAATTATTGCACTACAGCACTTTAAAATAAACAGCACCTACACAACCACTTTGTGTAATGTGACACATCTACTGTGCTGGAGATTTGTGATGCATGTAACATGTCAAAGATCACAGAATGTCTATACAAGAGCGTAGAAAGAATGTGGGCTGATATATATGCACAAGGGTCTAGATTTTAAATTAATCTGTGCTGCTTGTGGCTCATTTCTGAAGTAAAAGCACCACTAGCAGTCAAATGCTGTGTAAAAATTGTATTTGTCAGGCCCAATATATCTACAAGAATAAACTCAAGGCTGGCCACACCCCCTACAAGACAATCATTGTATATGTGACATTTGACTCTAAACATAAGTGCCACAACATACAGCAGGAATGGCTGTGTAAAAGTGTTTGGACAATAACGTCACTTGGGAGTACAATCTAAACTCATAGGTGTGAATTTTGTATAATTAACCTCATAAGAATTTGACACCACTCAGTTAATCAGGGTTCACATGAACATCAGGCTGCAGGCAGACGTCTCACAGTGCCCAAGATTCCAACACAGGCCCCAAACGATGACAGCTTAAAAAGCACACCTATCTGTCCAATACATGGGAACCATAGTCACCTTGAGTGGTGGGTACAATGGATGGCAGATGCATAGAGAAGTAGCTTTGTTGTAGCTGCCAATGTGACAGCTCAGTTGGAACTGGGAATAAGCATGTCAAGAATGGGATGTGGATGCTGGACGGAATACACAGGCAAACACAAATTTGCCACTGTGCGCACATGCAAAGGCCCAGATCCCCAAGCATATGACACATACCGTAAAGGAGTACCTAAAACTTTATCAAATATGTATAAAAGAAAAGTTAAACTAGGTCACACACCTATACTAACCTAACCTATCCTAACTATATATTACCCACAACAGGCCCTAAGTACCCTATGCTAAACTTACTTACCACATGCAACTAAACACTCTAAACATTAACCCCGCCACCCCCCCTTATATGACGGGACACATGTAGGACAACATATACTAACCTAAACAGATACTAACTAATACTAAATAAATATATATTTTTTGTATATATATATATATTTTTTTTTTTTTGTAATCCCCAAAAACCCCCAACATCAACCCCCACCCACCAACTAACATGTAATAATATAACTTCCCTCAACCTACTTATACTATTTAAATTAATAGCCTGCTCTAACCTATCACTAAACCCCCTAAACCCACTAAAAACAGTATAAGGAAAAGAGTAGAGAGGGGACAGAATTGGGGGTGAGGCAAAACAGGACTTTGAGGTTTGCCCTCCTCAGAATTTTTTGGATAGATTTCAGTCTCCGGCTATTGCGAACTACGTCGCGCTGGAGACTGTCCATTCTCTTTAGGACCTTGCGCATGTCCAGCTGAAGCTGCCTGAATGCGGCCATGTCCATACCAGCTGCTGTGGTGGTTTGTGTTGCTGAAGTCATAGCAACTGCAGGTGCAGGTGCCATGGTCGGGGTTGGTGGCATAAATGGTGCAGCAGGTGTTGTGGCTTGTGCTCCAGATGACGAGGGTGCAGTAGGTGTGGCGGAGATACTGGTGCCCACTGTGCCACTGCCTGCAGTCGGGTGGCGGTGGCACCTGTTGTGGCCAATGCCGGGCCCCCTTGGCTAAAAGCCCGCCATGCTCCAGTGGCTCTCTCCCGACTATAGCGTCTTGCCATCATTCTATACCCAGCCTCCACATCCAGGATGTGCCTCTATCGCACTGCCCGCCTCTGGAACTCCCTGATTTGTGCGGCAATCAAGTTGGCAGCTGTAAAAAAGAGACAGGCAAACATTAGTGTCATCATTGTGTGATGCATGTACAGATGATGATCTAACACTCTCTCACAAATTGCACATGTAGTGCTAATCACAGTGCAGATGATAGATTGTCCCTGAGGAATGACATGGCAACGCAGCCTACCCATCAACTATCTAACAGTACAGAAAAGCACAGCAAGGTGTGTACCAAATTAACTGATCTGTGCATTTATGTAGTGCAATGTGTCACAATGCAAATGCACCAAGTACTCAACATGTGCCAGGCCAACTAATCCCTATTATCTGGATCAACTTCAAGGCACACAAGACCTGTGATTTGAATATGGAAATGGCAGGATGGTATGCAGTTGCTAATCATAAGGGGTCAGTGTACTTTGGCACACATGCATGCCTGAATTAGATGTCTGTCATCTACACTGTGACCATCACACCTAGCTACATATATTTTCTCCCCCTAGCCCTGTGCCTCAGGGGGGATGGGCATGCAATACATCTTTTCAACCCTCAAGGACAACCACAAAGCTTTGTCCAGCTGTACATGGATTTAGTGAGTGGAACACACGTGAGGAGGACTGCCAACTAGGAGTGAGTCAACCATTGGTCAACCACATCTACATTCATGTTTCCATTTGTCGACAACCATCAACCTCAGATCTCACTGACACATTTCCTAAATCACCCACATTGATGCAAGCACACATCTGGTCTTGACCGTCATGCACGCCTATAACATGCCACTTAAGTGCCACGTAAATGGAGTACAACATGTGAGGCTAGATGCTGGGGGAGTCACCCATACAGTCCTACATGTTCATTACAATAGAGGGATGCGCAAGTTTGTGTGTAAAACTGATGCATCACTGTCTTGTGTAAACTAGGGTATGACTTGCTGACAAAATTCTGACACTGGACCTCGTCCAAATCAAATTTGGCCTACATGAAGCTACAAATCACCTTGTTCACCTGTTCCTGCCTATTGCATAGCACTAGACTCCCAAGATATGACTCTCTGCCAGTGAATGTCTAACCCTTTCATGGAACACTATGTCGACCTCCAGTCAAGTCACAAATCAGATCACATGCCAGCTCATCATATATTGCAATTTAGTCCAACACTGTAAAGAAATGGCTCCCTGTTGCAGTTACCCCCCCACTTTTTGCCTGATACTGATGCTGACTTGACTGAGAAGTGTGCTGGGACCCTGCTAACCAGGCCCCAGCACCAGTGTTCTTTCACCTAAAATGTACCATTGTTTCCACAATTGGCACACCCTGGCATCCAGATAAGTCCCTTGTAACTGGTACCTCTGGTACCAAGGGCCCTGATGCCAGGGAAGGTCTCTAAGGGCTGTAGCATGTATTATGCCACCCTAGAGACCCCTCACTCAGCACAGACACACTGCTTACAAGCCTGTGTGTGCTGGTGAGAACAAAATGAGTAAGTCGACATGGCACTCCCCTCAGGGTGCCATGCCAGCCTCTCACTGCCTATGCAGTATAGGTAAGACACCCCTCTAGCAGGCCTTACAGCCCTAAGGCAGGGTGCACTATACCATAGGTGAGGGTACCAGTGCATGAGCACTGTGCCCCTACAGTGTCTAAGCAAAACCTTAGACATTGTAAGTGCAGGGTAGCCATAAGAGTATATGGTCTGAGAGTCTGTTTTACACGAACTCCACAGCACCATAATGGCTACACTGAAAACTGGGAAGTTTGGTATCAAACTTCTCAGCACAATAAATGCACACTGATGCCAGTGTACATTTTATTGTAAAATACACCACAGAGGGCACCTTAGAGGTGCCCCCTGAAACTTAACCGACTGTCTGTGTAGGCTGACTAGTTCCAGCAGCCTGCCACACCAGAGACATGTTGCTGGCCCCATGGGGAGAGTGCCTTTGTCACTCTGAGGCCAGTAACAAAGCCTGCACTGGGTGGAGATGCTAACACCTCCCCCAGGCAGGAGCTGTGACACCTGGCGGTGAGCCTCAAAGGCTCACCCCTTTGTCACAGCCCAGCAGGGCACTCCAGCTTAGTGGAGTTGCCCGCCCCCTCCGGCCACGGCCCCCACTTTTGGCGGCAAGGCTGGAGGGAACAAAGAAAGCAACAAGGAGGAGTCACTGGCCAGTCAGGACAGCCCCTAAGGTGTCCTGAGCTGAGGTGACTCTGACTTTTAGAAATCCTCCATCTTGCAGATGGAGGATTCCCCCAATAGGGTTAGGATTGTGACCCCCTCCCCTTGGGAGGAGGCACAAAGAGGGTGTACCCACCCTCAGGGCTAGTAGCCATTGGCTACTAACCCCCCAGACCTAAACACGCCCTTAAATTTAGTATTTAAGGGCTACCCTGAACCCTAGAAAATTAGATTCCTGCAACTACAAGAAGAAGGACTGCCCAGCTGAAAACCCCTGCAGCGGAAGACCAGAAGACGACAACTGCCTTGGCTCCAGAAACTCACCGGCCTGTCTCCTGCCTTCCAAAGATCCTGCTCCAGCGACGCCTTCCAAAGGGACCAGCGACCTCGACATCCTCTGAGGACTGCCCCTGCTTCGAAAAGACAAGAAACTCCCGAGGACAGCGGACCTGCTCCAAGAAAAGCTGCAACTTTGTTTCCAGCAGCTTTAAAGAACCCTGCAAGCTCCCCGCAAGAAGCGTGAGACTTGCCACACTGCACCCGGCGACCCCGACTCGGCTGGTGGCGATCCAACACCTCAGGAGGGACCCCAGGACTACTCTGATACTGTGAGTACCAAAACCTGTCCCCCCTGAGCCCCCACAGCGCCGCCTGCAGAGGGAATCCCGAGGCTTCCCCTGACCGCGACTCCTTGAACCTAAAGTCCCGACGCCTGGGAGAGACCCTGCATCCGCAGCCCCCAGGACCTGAAGGACCGGACTTTCACTGGAGAAGTGACCCCCAGGAGTCCCTCTCCCTTACCCAAGTGGAGGTTTCCCCGAGGAATCCCCCCCTTGCCTGCCTGCAGCGCTGAAGAGATCCCGAGATCTCTCATAGACTAACATTGCAAACCCGACGCTTGTTTCTACACTGCACCCGGCCGCCCCCGCGCCGCTGAGGGTGAAATTTCTGTGTGGGCTTGTGTCCCCCCCGGTGCCCTACAAAACCCCCCTGGTCTGCCCTCCGAAGACGCGGGTACTTACCTGCAAGCAGACCGGAACCGGGGCACCCCCTTCTCTCCATTCTAGCCTATGTGTTTTGGGCACCACTTTGAACTCTGCACCTGACCGGCCCTGAGCTGCTGGTGTGGTGACTTTGGGGTTGCTCTGAACCCCCAACGGTGGGCTACCTTGGACCAAGAACTGAACCCTGTAAGTGTCCTACTTACCTGGTAAAACTAACAAAAACTTACCTCCCCCAGGAACTGTGAAAATTGCACTGTGTCCACTTTTAAAACAGCTATTTGTCAATAACTTGAAAAGTATACATGCAATTTTGATGATTTGAAGTTCCTAAAGTACTTACCTGCAATACCTTTCGAATGAGATATTACATGTAGAATTTGAACCTGTGGTTCTTAAAATAAACTAAGAAAAGATATTTTTCTATATAAAAACCTATTGGCTGGATTTGTCTCTGAGTGTGTGTACCTCATTTATTGTCTATGTGTATGTACAACAAATGCTTAACACTACTCCTTGGATAAGCCTACTGCTCGACCACACTACCACAAAATAGAGCATTAGTATTATCTCTTTTTACCACTATTTTACCTCTAAGGGGAGCCCTTGGACTCTGTGCATGCTATTCCTTACTTTGAAATAGCACATACAGAGCCAACTTCCTACAAACACACAAGAGCTAATCACACAACAGCTGCAATCACAACACAGGACAGACATTTTCACACTTACTGGATACGTCTGGGTCCTCAAATCGAGCCACTTCCCCAATGGTATAGGGGGCCGGTACCTGTAAAACATGGAAGAAAATAAGTTACTTACCTGTAACTGCAGTTCTCCAGTATTGGTATCTTTCATAGATTCACATGCCTGAATCACTCCCCATCGTCGAGATGGGAGTCCCGGTAACTTAATAAAGCAGTATATATAATCACTATCATAGGCTTAGACTATAATGGCAATAAAAAGGTCAGTTTAACAAAACCTATCCATGTCCTTTTTTCCAAAAAGGACCAAACTTGAACTATAACCAATCAGCCGAAAGCACCCTCTAGAACACTCCCAATAAAGGCTGAGTCAACAGGCTGGCGGTCTTACTTTGTGGAATTATGACCATGGCGGTAACCTCCATGTTCATCTGCCGGTTCTCCGTTCCGCTCGCCGGTGGTATTTGGACCCGGCTTACCGCCGTGGATTTCCAGCGGTTTGAACCGCCATGAAATCCATGGTGGTAAGCACTATCAGTGCCAGAGAATTCCTTCCCTGGCACTGATAGGGGTCTCTCCCACCCCCCAACCCCCACCCAGACTCCCTCCCCTACCCCCCCCCACCCCTGCCACACCCCAAAGGTGGCAGGGCCCCCCTCCCCACCCCGACCTTCAATATCATCACTTCACCCATACCCACACAGCACGCACGCAGGCACCACCTACATACTTACATGCACACATGCCGACATACATGCCTACATCCACACACACAGTCATACACGCACACCCACATTCAAACATACAAGTACACATCCATACAAACATACCCACAGACATACATGCACTCATTCCCATACACACAACACCCCCGCAGGCATACACGCACTCACACACCCCCTCTACATACACACACGCACACCCCCATGCACCCACACAACACACAACTCCCCCCCACCACCCCTCACGGACGATCGACTTACCTGGTCCGATGATCCTCCGGGAGGGGACGGGAGCCATGGGGGCAGCTCCGCCGACACCACACCGCCAACAGAACACCGCCACGGCGAATCACAGGACGTGATTCGCTGGGCGGTGTTCTGTTGGCGTGGCGGTGGAGTTGGGGCAACCTCCACTTCCCCGCCTCCCCTTTAAAAAAGACCACCTAGGTCAAACTGACCCCCTTATTTTCTTCTCCAGTATTGGATCTTCCATAGATTCACATGCTTGAATCAGAATAGCAAGCAGTTACTGTGTTTGTAGATCTTATAGTATTAGCACAAATAGTGGATGGTGGCTAGAAAATATATACATAACATTCATATATATATATATATCCATCCTACATAAAAATCTGCATGAATACATAAACACATGGAACCAAAAGAGGCTCCCCTTAATGAAATAAGTGGTATAGTAAAACCAATCCAACCTCTGTGCTGCGCCAATTCCAGGTAATAATGCTGCATGAATATTGTGCACACTTTTCTAAGTCACATCATGACACATTTTTTCCAGAGGTACTTACGCAAACAAAGTAGTTGAAGTGGAACAGCCCCAGTTGAATGGACCCCACTTTTCTCTGAGGGGGGGTTGGTAGTCTGAGTGGCAGAACTGGATTGCAGCTGAAATTCGTTCAGAGATGGTTGCCATTATGACTGGAGCACCCTTACGAGTGTGACTATCAGAGTTCAACAGTTGGTCAGTTCACGTGAGTTGTTTAGTGCGATGTAAGTAGAAATTTCAGATATCACTTGATACCTAGAATATGAATAGACCTCTCAGCTGGTGATGTTGAATTCAGGAGGAAAGGTCAGAAATATTATAGGCTCATTGAGGCAAAATCTGAAGGAACCATGGGAATAAATCTGTGGATTGGTTCAGAGAAGAACTAAATTGCCTGTGAGACGCAAGAAGGCTCTTGTGCTGAGAAAACCTGCATCTTCTCTACCCTACTTTTCGAGGTGAGCGCCAGTAGCAAGACAACCTTCCATGCGAGAAATATGAGGTGTGCTCTGAGAATGGGTTTGAATTAACTCTTCATGAGTTGAAATAGAAGTATGTTCAGGTTCAGGTCCGAGGAAGCCGCCCTTTCTGTAGGGAAACACTGAAAAAAATCTTTTATGAATTGTTTGATGATTCTGCAAGAGTAGAAAGTAAAAATGTGATGAACAGCTATATCTTGATATTGCTGTAAGCAGTACCTTAACGGACGTGTGTACCAACTGTGACTGAGCTAGTGATATGAGATAGGATAGTTTTTTTGTTTTTTTTTTGCACAATTATGCTAGTAGAGGATGTAGGTTTGATTTTCTGGCGCCACAGGCAGAAAGTTTCCCATTCACCTGATCGTGGCTTCCTCCTTGATTTTGAGAGAATACACCTGCAGTCCTGAGGAATATTGAGATCTTTGGATTGATGGAATTTAGGAGCTGTGCGCCTAAGAGGAGAAAAGTCAGGACAGGATGAAGGGCCTGGCCTTAGTGTATCATCGAAGGTTTACAGAATGTTGGTAGATGAATGTGGTTGTATTCTGACAGCAGGAGAAGCTCAGTGAACCAGTGCTGAACTAACCACCAGGGGCTATCAGGACAAGAGAACACTGCTATGCTTTCCTCTTTGTGAGATTCTTTGGTATGAAAGGTATTGGGGGGAAAAAGCTAGATATAGATCCTTAAGCATCTGTTGAAAGGCATTCCTCCAAGATCCTGGATGTGAATGCCAACTTGCATAGAACTGGCATTTGCTGGTTTTCGTTTGTTGCAATGGGATGTAGAGCCAGTTTGCCCAGAACAAGATCATCATGCTTAGAGCCGAATGATCAAATTCTTCTTCTTGGAGGCTGTTTCCAATTTTGTTTAGCATGTCTGCTATGAAATTTCTAGTCCAGGGACTATGTTCAGCCCGAAGAGTTATCCTGTGTGTCATTAGCTGACACCAAATTTCCTGGTCTTCCTTGGCCAGCGCCAAGGATCTTGTGCCGCTTTGTTTATTCACGTATTGCATGCTGGTAGTACTGTGCTTGCGAACTAACACCGAAGAGTCTGCTATATTAGCAGGTAAATTTGGAGACCGAACAGCTGCCTTTGAGATCTACGGGAGTGATATGTATGCTCTTCTGGAGCAGAGGCCACTTTCCTCGAATTAGAGGTTCTGTAGATGACTGCCCCAGCTTTTCAGGGAAGTATTTGTAGTCTGAGACTACCAGACTAGAGCTTCCATTACCTATGTGAAAATTCATCAGGCCCTGAAATGATTTGTTGATTGAATCTATTGTTTTTGTAGCTGCTCCTGTAAGGCATTCATTTTCAGGCGTAGAAGAGGGATCCTACTGATCGCTGAGGACCTGACGCCCCAAAAGCTAATTGAACAGAAAGTATCTTCTTTGATGGAGGAGTTGATTATCTCCGATAATTCACAAGGAGTCAGCCTGTGAAACAACTTTAGGCAAGCCTATGTGGCCTTGGAAGCTTGAAATGCCATTGGTGCTTTTATCAACGAGTTGTCGACGTTGGGGAAACCCTTCCTGAAAAAGCTGATATGAAGCCAAATGGAAGAACCCTGATAAGTGGGAATGCACAAACCAAAAATATACATACCCTGTGCTGAAGGAGACCATATAAAAAGATTGTTTCCAGAAATACTTGATAATTTCTGGAGGTGTATGATGGATGGACACTCCTATGTTTTTTGGTTTATGAGGCAAAACCAAGAATGGAAGCTTTCTTTCTGAGAATGTGAGTTTCTCTCCATGGACCCTTTGGTCAGAGTATTGCTACTGAGAGAGTTGCAAAGTCAGATACTTATCAATGGATAATTATATTCTTTTGGGTCCCTCTAAAGATTGTGTCATTCAAAATTGTAATGCCCCAAAAGATCATGCAGTGTCAAGAGTCACCGTTGACTGCTTGCAAGTAGTCATCAATATGCATGGCATGGTACTTTGCAATATTAGATACATTTGTACCTCACATTTTTAAATGTTGTGGCCTTGATCCATAATATTCAAGGACCACTGACCCTGCCAGTTGTGGGAATACTAGTGAAGCTTTATCTAGAGCACAGTCTATGCTGATATCCCACTCCACCACAACAGCATTTTTTTTTTTCATCTTCCGGCAAACATTTTATTTATGTGGCCATGTCTGACCACATCTGGTGGCTATACCTGCCCTGTATTACCGGTGAATTGGCAGTCCGTACAGTAGTCTGATCCTAGATGAGAACGTGTCCTTGCTGGTTAGATGGAATTATGAATGATGGGGTTTTCCATGATTGTAATTCCTCCTGGATGTATAAGCAATTAGAGTAGGGTTTACAGCTTTCCTGTTTGAATTCATAAAGAAAAAACAAACAAATTTCTTGTTTGCTATATGAACCTGGAAGTGTTTGGTCGCTCGCTCTGAAGGGTATGGAAAGCCCCAAAATAAATCTGGTGCGGAAAACCACCAGTTGCGGCAGTAATATGCTCTGAAGCTC